>NW_020536999.1:138806-169043 GCF_003426905.1 Ctenocephalides felis | reverse complement strand
GGGGCGGTCCTCTAATAACTTGAGCCCTAAAAAGAACTGAGGCATTTGTCAAAAAATCTCAAAATATCACTTAAGTGGTCCTAGTAATATCACGTGAATTAAATTTTACCAGAATTTAATAAAGAAGAAAATAATCACATGGGGTCTAGTGTGATACCACGAATATTTATTCTTCACCTGAACCTTAAGAAAGATCCATTTAAAAAAAATCCAAAAATTTTATGTTTTTTTCCTTAGTGGGAGGGGGAAGTAATTTTAAATATTTTCCAGGAAGGAGGAGGAGTCTTTTTTTAAATTGATCACGTGGTCAATAGGCGCTTCTTTAAAAGAATTTGGCAAATTTTTTAAAGTGTTTATTATATTTTCTAATATTGAGGTGTAGGGTAGAATGTGGCTCAAAAGTCCTCCACCATTATTTTAAAAACGAGTGAAGTATAGTGTTTTGTAATGATACTATTTTAAAGAACAGGGCAAAAGATGCGTTACCAGCGATATTATATGGAATAAAGGGCCTTATTGTTAATTGAACAAATACGAATATGAACACATTATTTTTCTCGATCTAAGTTTATCAAAAAATTTAACGTTTTTCCTAAGAAAGGAAGAGATAATTAAAAAAAAGCTCGATTTTTTTTTAAGAATTGATCACTTGATCAACGGACGCTCCTTCAAAGGAATTAAAGAACTTTTTAAAAGTACTTAATACAGGTGCTAAAATTTGGGTTTAGGGTAGAATGTGGCTAAAAGGTCTACCACCAATGAGTAAAGTATGGTGTTTTATGATATTACTATTTTAAAGTACAGGGGAAAAGACCTCAAAACTGGCGATATTAATAACATTGAATATAGGGCCCGCATTGTCAATTCAGTAAAACTATTTTTGACGCTCCCCAGTTTTTCCTAGCGCTTCCTAGTTTGCGATACCTGAATATAATTTTTAAATATACGTTATTTAATTATTTTAAATAAATCTTATAAAGTAAGTATAAAGAAATAAAAAAAACTAAATAAATAAAAAGTTGTACTCACTTTGTAGAAATCTACTATATCTCCTGAATGTCATAAGCTTTTTCTTCCTGAAACAAAAAATTAAAATTAGAATGAGACAGACAAAAACTTAATTTATAATTATTGTAAAAATTTAATAAAATATTGTAAAATTAAAGTTTATGTGCAAGTGTCATTTTGCCTTAAGGCAAGTTACATAAACTTTCAGACATGTCTATACTCCATTTAATCATAAAGAAATCAATATATTAGGTTATGTGTGAATTATAAGTATGCTGAGTTGCTGTAGAGACTTACAATGTTAGGCAATCTTTTAGATTATTTAATTTTTTATATTTGTTTACATAGTAGAAGCATTGAAGAGTAACATACTCAAGTTTCAGCATCCTAGTAAAAACAGTACTGCTAGTGAAAAAATCCTAAACTACATATTGCATTTGTATCAAGTACGTACATATTTCGGGTACTTTGTTCAGATAATTGTAAATATTTCTTCAACTTCCAAAATGACTTCTCGATTTTAATATTTGTTATCATAGTATAGGCTTTGGAGAGAAATATACGCAAATTTTAGCAGCCTACTACAAATAGTGTAATCTTTGAAATTATTAAAAAAACGGATTTGCAAACCAAATAAAAACTATATACACTTGTACTAGTACCTCGTAAGCGTAAGATACATTTTTACTTATTTTGGGTACTTTGATCAGAAAATTGCAAATATTTCATTAACTTTCAAGATCACCCATTAATTTTAGTATTTGTTATCATAATATATATATGGGAGAGTAACATACTCAACTTTCAGCATTCTGGTGTAAATAGTGTAATTTAATAAAAATCTTAAACTACTAACTGCGTTTTAACAAAAACGTACATACTTTGGGTACTTGGTATAGAAATTTATTAATATCTTTTAATGTTCCAAGATCACGTATCAATTTTAGGATTTGTTAACATAGTATAAGCATTGGAGGGTAACATACTGAAATTTTAGCATTATAGCACCATTGGTGAAATATTAAAAATTATTTAAAAATACAGTTTTGAAAACCCAAATAAATAAAGCATACACTTACGCGTACTTGTACCTCGATTTATCTATTTTTTTATATTTTCTACCAGCTCTACGTCTACGATTCTGCTACATCAGTTTTTGTACTTTATTTTGGCACTTTCCTTTCATTTCTTGCACGTTGACAAGAAAGAGGACTCTTGCAAAGAGAGCAGATCTAATAAATATTTTAAAACTGGCGTTTTAATGTTCGCTACGTGCATAATTCGTGCCACTTTTTTACCGAAAAAATACATTCTATTTCTCTTCTAAGTTGCGTGATTTATATTGGGAAGGAACAAATTTTTGTATGGGGAGAAAATTATGAGATTTTTTTTATGATTACAAATGAAAGAAAATTCAACCGACTTGGCTTAAGGAAAAATTCAACGTTTTGTCTCTATTTCGAAATACACATGGAGGTAAATTATATATAAACTCCCAAATATTCTGGTGACTAATGAGATCATAAATCTGTCCCCGAAGGGTTGTCACTCATATGATTAACCTCCAATTATTTAAAGAGACCCACGATTAGTTTCTTGCAGGGATACATATATATATATATATATATATATATATATATATATATATATATATATATATATATATATATATACTCGAATAAATCCCTGAACAAGGAAAGATGAGGTTTTGTGAGGGCGTCCATGAAATCCACTAATTGATCTGACCTTCAGTAATTAAACATCTCCTTTACCATGATGTCAAGGATCAGGGTTGGCAGGATGAAATACTATCACATTTGACATTCTTAGATGTGGTTTACAAAACTACTGGTGTATTATATTCTGGAGACAATAATCAATAAATCTATCTCTTGTTATCTGGAGGCATCCTGTTTTTGTTTTGGCAGATGGGCAATAGAAGGCAAACCAGTGACCGTCCTCTCTAGATATATTTTTTACCAGGTGATATACCTTATGTGGTATGCGAAACTAGTGGTGCATTATTTTTCATCATCAAGCTTCTTATTTTGTCAATTTCTTAGTCGATTGTAATTTTTAGTGATTTGCTCGCCGACCCTACCTTACTTTACATCACCATAGTAAATCTTAGGCAAACTCTTCCAAAAGCACGTCCCAGTTTTCGGTTCTGAATCAAACAGACGGACAGACGGACGAACGGACGCCAACATATTGCTAACAAGTTCTTAACAAGTCATTTTAGTTTGGGGACAAAGTTTCGTCTTGTTTTGTTTGTCAATAAGGAGACAGAAGACGAAAATCGACCGGCGGTCTCTTGTTTGTATTTCATTAGAAAGTTTGGGGAGGTGAATTGATTTTTTGGGTAAATGAAAAGTTAGATTTTTGTAAGATACCGTATCACATACACACATATACAAATATAAATATATATCTAATATATAAAAATGAAACTCTCGATAGAATGATTCGCTAAACCTCGAAAACGGCTAAACCGATTTGGCTTAGTCTTGAAAAATTCGTGCTACTCAGTAGGTTGTCGGAAAGGTGAGATATTTCAAAATCACGTAGAACTTTACATTTTTAATTTGAAAATTTTTGTAGTAGCGTAATTTGAATAAAATAAGGGACGGTGGCTAATACGTAAAATGTCAAACGTTTTTGACAGATGACGTTCAATTACGTTTAATAGGATGTTTTACGTGAATATTATTTAATTATGATTAAATTGTAGTAAGTAGTTTTGTTTGTAGTTTTATTTATTCACAAAAACGTTAGTAAACGGGCGGCAAGTGTTACTAGAAACTCAAAATATCAACTTTTTTGAAATGTTAATATGAAAATGCACTTTTTGGCGTTGTAGCTCTTTTTTTGCAAATCATATTGTTCTCAAACACGGTGCTCTGAAAGATCTCATTTGTATAATTATATACTCATTGATATTCATGAAACATTTTCTAGGTTATATTATTTTTTATTTGTGTTATTTCAATTCAGAATCTAAATTTAGTAAAAGGGACATTTTGTCGAATAACATTTTCCCAGTTATAATTTCCCACAATTTATCGAAAAATAGATAGTAATATATGTAGGCCCGAGGTTAAAAAGGTCCACCATCGACGTGTCAAAAACCAGTAAAGTTAAGCATTGTTTAACAACCATATTTGAAAGTAGGGGGAAAAAGATGTATAACCAGCTATAATCTTGATTCTTATGACTTTGATATCGGGAGATAAACGCTGATCTTTGAAAATCCATAATAATAGTATTTTATACCGTTGGTAGTTTTTTACCATTAGTTAAAAGTGTAATTATTTTGAAAAATACCTTTGAATTTAAAATAAGACATTGAACCTCACTTCAAACTTTTCAAAAAGCAGGTCAAAGAAGAAATACTTCATTCAATTCATTTTCTATCTCTCCTAGCAGAAATTTGAATTTTTTTTATAAGCTCAGTATTATTATTTACAATTATACACAAAATCCAGAATCCAAAAAAAATCTGAAAGATATGAAAAGTAAACAATAAGTCAAAAGACCAAAAAAGACTTGGATTGGATTTCACCATGTTTTCTATAGAAAGTGTATAAAACTTCCAGTTTGATTGTCTTGACAAAATATAGACAAACTAATGGGGTTTATTGTTTATATGATACCTCATTGTATATAGCATTCAAAAAACACATCCTCATACACTTAAAGTATTATTTTTTTTGACTCTCTAGAAATTGTTCAGAATGCACCTTACTTAGCAAAACAACGGTTGCTGGGTCAGCTAGTAGAGATATATATATATATATATATATATACATATATATATATATATATATATATAATATATATACATATATGTTGTGACCACAAACTATCACCATAAAATTTACACTAAAACCGATGATTTTCTTGCTAACAATTACAAACGTCCCGACCGATCTTAAAATCCAATAAATCATTAGGAATGATCTATTACCCCTGAGTCCGTTACCCCGCATATGATGATTTCGATCCTTTTCCGAATTATGTGTGAGAGAGTATTTTCCCGAAAAAGTCGAAAGAACTCGAAGGAAAAAGTTTCGGAAAGAAGAATTGTAAATGAAGCAGCAGCGGCAGAGGCAACCCGACAAAGTTTCGGTTTTTCATTTGACCGCTGTAGGCTACTAGTGTCGGGAATAAAACATGAACAACGAGTTTTCAACTAAAATTGATTCCAAGATCCTTCCCCGAAAAGTTTTTGTACACTAAGAAGACACTCGAGAAATTATTCAAAATTTATATATATATATATATATATATATATATATATATATTTGTATATATATTTGTATATATAGAATATAATAGATTAATTCAAATTGAATCAGAGAGAGCCAAGCCAAGCCAAGCCGGAGGCCCATCAATTTCAATTTCGGTGATGTAGAAAAATCGAAGTCGCGCGCGCGCGTAGTCAATGATAGAAAAATAAAAATAGACAACAAAAGAAAATAGATAAAAAAATAGACAAAAGGAAAAAATATAGAGCAAATAGATGGAGCGTCATCTCCTCGTGCTGCGCCACGCAAAGTGCATTCTGACATGTTTAGAATAATAACGACCCAACGAACCCAGTCAGTCACAAACAAAAGCCAGGGACAAATAAAATCGGAAACGGGTAAAAATCACGAGACATCAAAAACCTGTCGTAGTGTAATGGTTAGGAACATGGGCTAGCACAAACTAGTCCCCGGCGCGATCCTATCAAGGCCAGCCCAATATCAAGCAATATAATATCAATCAAATTTACAATTGAAGTTATAGACTCAAATAGAATATCATGTTTCAACATCTCATAGTCAAATCTCAAAAAAAAACTACAAAATTAGAAGGATGTACGACAGCAAAAAATTTTCACACAACACGCCTTTTTGGTTCGTTTAATGAGGCAAATGTGACGAGTATATTCGTCAATCACATAGTAAGTTTCTGTTGGTAAAATGTACACAATAAAGCTGCCTTTAATTTGAGCATGTTTATAAACTGTATAATTCATAGTTATGATTTACAACTTTGTCAGATTATACTATAATATGTCTACTACGACTATAAACTCTAATATCGATGAATTTGTTTGTGCATTTTAAATAAAATCTGATTAAGATAAAAGACATTTGTTTTGTTTTGATAAAATCTAAGTATGTACAGTTAGTTTTAAAGATTTTTTTGTATATATTGTGCTATTTGTAGTTAAGATTTGATTGAAACTTGGAATTAATATTTATAAAGATTTCAAACAACTTGCAGCACTATCAGATATAACAATTTTTTTCAGAGGCTTCGAAAGTGCTTTTTTGTAAGTGACAATATATACCAATGTCATACTAGCACAATTCAAATCAATTAATTCGAAATAAATGTAATAAAATTTATTTAGAATTGAATATGCCATGGCATAGTAATGCTCAGTAATGTATATGTCATTTTTTGAGTTTTATAAATATATATTTTTTATAGCTAGCAAAACTATTTTTATTTAAAAATAAACTTTGTATCACGCAAAAATTAATTTGTATCACACAAAAAAAATTTCTATGTAATGATACGTAAAGAATAATATCCATTTTGTTAAGGGTAAAAAAACTACTGAACATTTTCTCACATTTCTTTTTGTGTTTGAAAGTGTCATTCTTTCGGTTAATAATGTTACATTAATCATTCCAAACTATTTTGAAAACAAAAATAATATGGACAAAAAATTGTATCCACACAAAACACACACACACACACATTCATTTTTTCTGAGCATGCCTAAATGTTCAAAAATATATGAAATTTGAAGATACGCAAAAATTGTCATTTTCGATTTTTGAACGATATTACAATAAATTATCCTTCGGCAAGTTAAAAATGAAAAAGCGACGATGGATAATATTTTGTGTCAATGCCACAATTTATTTCAATTTTTATTAATGGATTATCTATACGTATCAGAAAATTTATGCAACTTACTTTAAAATATAATACCACACACACACAGTTTCTATCTTATATTTCAAGAATATTCGTCTCACATATGTATTTGTCTTACACGATATCGAGAAAATTGTAAGAAAATCTGTAGAAACAGGTAGCACAATTTCCCACAATTTCCTCGAATTTTCCGAATTTCCTTCGCAGTGTCGATGAAAATTGTTTACTCCCAGAACCGAGCATCGGTAGTAGAAAAGTAGAAGCAGTTTGTGTTAAACTATATATAACTTTCATTCGTCGCGATATTTCTTTTCTTTTAACGACAAAACTTTGGCCTGTTCGAATTTTGCATATGTATTCGTAGAATGTAGAATTTCCTTTTTCCAACCAACACTAGGACGGGATAGTAGGAAAGAGTCAGTCGATTCTTGAGGAAATTGTAAACAGGCAAAAAATAAGAAAATAACAAAAGTCGCGTTAACAAACGGAAAACTGCAATAAGTTCCAAGACAAATAGAGGAAAAGCGAAGAAAAGTAACAGCCTAAACTTTTGTATCGGGACACAACACGAACGAGCGCTTTTAATTCCGAGTTTTGCTCGAGAAACCGATGTCGTACAAGAAATGGCTTTTCTTTCTTTCTTTAACTAAACTAAAATAATGTCGATTGAAATAATGAAATCGACGCCGAGGAAAATCACAAATCAATATAATAGAATATTGCGAACTATTTGAAGACTTTTGCAGGCAGGTGCTCGAGCCGAAATGATTACATTCTCGATGATGAAGTTGCTCAAATTTTGTTTACTCGCTTTTAAATAAATTAACAGCTTGCTTTATATGGTTTTCGGTATTTTGCTACATTTCTTCAAATAATTTGAAATTTTTGACCCAGTCAGTCTTTCGAGTTTATATGAAAGTTTAGTAAATTTTATCTGGTTTTTGCTAAACTAAATAAATAAGACTGCCCGGATATAATATATAAGGGCGAGTTTAAACTTTTATTTTAGTTATTTCGTATTATTTTATTCTACATATTTGTATCGAAATTTATAAACCTGTAAGTTGTAGTTTCTGCAAAGGTAACTTAGATAGAGTGCTCAAAAAATCTATAAAAACTTAAAAATATAAACCAGATTTATTCATCAAACTTAAAACGCAATTTTGCGCGTCTTTTATGTAAACCAGTAAAATTTATTTTTGGTATAATTAACATACTTGATTACATTATTCAGTAATATTTTATTTCTAAAATTATTTCTTCTTATTTATTCTACAACCCGATTTCCATTTCATTTGATAAATAGTTATTAAATCAAACAAGTTCTACGTTAACGTTTACATAAAATATCGCCTGTGTAATAATTTTTTCTGGAATGTTTGTTCGCAAATATTCACAAATCTAGTAGTAAACATCCCTTCGGAACAGAACAGAACACGAGGGGGATGAGAATAAAGCATTATTATTTATTTAACATTTGAAATATTCGCAGAATGCCATTCGACAGAATAACGAATGGCAGCTTTTCCGAAAAGTGTTCCCGACGAATATGTGTCAACTCGATACAGACGATATAATATATATATATATATATATATATATATATATATATATATATATATATATATATAATTTAGTACCAAATCGAACTCAACGGCGACGACGACAAAAAGTCACTTTGCAGCGATATGAATATTTCAAATTTCATCAAAATTTCAAATCTGCAGAGATGGAAAAGCATTTCAGAGATATATATTTATATATCGGAAAAATAGATTTTCACCATTTGCTACTAGAAATGAATAGAAAAATCTTCAAACAAACTTACGTAGTATTTTTTTTTAAATTGCTAATGACAATAATGATAGTAATATTATAGATTGCAATGGGTAATTTTTAGTAGTAACTAATTTTGGATTGCATAATTGGAGTGGAATTGCAATAAATTTGGCCTAGTTTCTGCTAAGCTAAATAAAAAAAAGTGCCTGAAACAAAATATCAAGAATGATATAGATATAGTTAGCATAGTTTATATTAGCAACAGTAAGGACTAGTTGTTTCAAATTTGTTTTATTCAAACATTTTCAAGGAGACTTTGAAAATAAAATATGTGGTAATAAAGTAATTTTTATTTAGCTTCTGCTAAAATGAAGAAAAAAGAGTGCCAGGAACGAAATTTTTAAGTTATTTAAATAAATGTATAAAAGTATACCGTATCTATGTATAGCAATTTTGTGCAACATATAAGAACGAGTTCAAACTTTCATTTTTTTATGTTATTTTTATAGGACTGTATAGGATAGTTCATATGAAACGTAAGTAAATTTTATCTAGTTTCCAAAAAATTATTCCAAAAAATCTAAAAAAAATTCTATCATTTACCCAGCAAAGTCGCACAGTATACATTGGCTATTTAAAATTCGTTTTATTTAAAAATTTTATATCAAGATATCCAAGTCTAGTTATATAAATTACTAGTAAATTTTATCTAGTGTTTTCCAAGCCAATGAAAAACAAAGTGTTCCGAACAATTTTTTTTAGTTATTTGTACAAATGTAGAAGAACGTAAGGAATCCATATATATCAATTATGATTTTCACAAGGTGTATGGTCTGGCTAGTTCAAAATTTTTAATGGAAGCCTTTAAGATAGTTTAGGTGAAATATTAGTAAATTTCACCTAGTTTCTGCTCAGTTAAATAAAATAGATTGCCTCGAACAAAGTGCTTCAGTTATTTCAAAAATTCTAAAAATATGTTCCTTATATTACCCAGCCGCATAATATACAATAGCTATCTCAAAGTAGTTTTATTTAAAATGCTTTAAAAAGGCTAATATATTTATATAAAATTTTAGTAAATTTTATCTAGCTTCTTCTAAGCTAAATAAAAGATAGGAACCAAATTGTCAATTGTGTTATTTAAAAAATATATAGAGAAGGTCAGAAATCCATATGATCAAAAAATTTGTGTCAAAACTTGTAACCTTATCATAAAATCTTTCAAACTAAAATAACTATTTTGAATCAAATTTGAAAATCATTATATAAAACATTTCTATCCCTTCCTGCAAATTTTCCCCAAAACCCTACCATCAAATTCAGTTCCAGCAATTTACGACCAATAAATTCATTTACCCCCGCAGACCGGGTTAATAATTTTTCATCATTATTACAAATTTAATTACCGCCAACTCGAAATTTAAATTAAAACAGCCATAAAACCATCTGACCGACCATTAATTATTTCCACAAAAGCATAGAATTAGAGTTTATTATGGTCGATGGATGGATGATGGCATCATAATATCCACGAACATATTATTTTAGTTATTACGATTTGATGTTTAATAAAATTTTGCGAATTAATATTCACGACGGGGGACATCATAAAAATAATATTCACAGGGTAAATATTGTGAAAGTTTCATACATATGTGCAAACACGAGTTGAAAGTCGAATTAGTCGAATTATATTAGTATATTCGACTAACTATATGGCAGCCAGGGGTCGTAAACCATAATTATGCCATCAGAAGTTGAAAAGTTGAAGGAATTGCTCGTGTAATGAACGCTATGCTATTTTCACACATTAAATTGAATTATCTTAATAAAACTTTGTGCCAACAATGGAGAACTTTGTCTAACTCGTTGTTCTGAAGGAAATCCTGAGAAAATCCAAAGGTAAAGGGTTTGTAAGTTTAATTTTATCGTCAGTAGAGTACCTGGAGAATCAATCCTATGGTTCAAATAAATCAATATCGGATATATAAAAAAGTGCTCCATAAAAAATTAAAAAACAATCTAATTTGAACTAGTTAGCCCTTACAAATACAAACTGTAATAGTTGTAAAAATTTCGTTCTAGACATTTTTTTCTTCTACTTAGCAGAAACTAGATAGTATTTACTGCACTTTCGTATAATCTATTTTCATGGCCCCAATTAATGAAATTGAACTATCTAGCCCTTACATTTTGTGCAAATCATAAAATCTCATAAACTCCGATACAAAATTTTAGAATACGTTCACAATGCAATGTTACAAATTTTAATGCATTTTGCAAATTTGGTCTTAATGTTTAGAACGTTTTTCTAAATTTCTTCAAGAAACTTAGCTCAGCAGAAACTAGATGAAATTTACTACAAATCCATGTAACTTGATACAAAAATGTTACAACTAATGTAAACAAACTAAACTAAAAGTTTGAATTCGATCTTGCATTCTCTTCTAATTAGCCGTATACGATCTCGGGACAATTTTTAGCATTTATTTAAATAATTTGAAAATATCGTTCCAATTACTCTTTTTTCTTCAGCTCAGCAGAAACTAGATAAACTATATTAAGACTCTATATTAACAGTTTTAACCACTCCGAAACGAATTTTTTTCAAAAAAAAAAGTTCTTTTGCGGTTTCAAATTAAATTTCGAGTTGACTGTAATTGTAAATAATTTTCTGATTCTGTTTGGGGGGTAAATAAATTTATTCAACATAAATTGCATTGGATATGTTTTGTAAAAATCTTCCAAACTTCGATCAAGAAAGAAGTAATGTTCGATCTAAAAATCATAAATCGCGATTCAATATTATATTTATTTTGCCCATGTTTTGCATATGTAGCCGAAATGTCAGTCGTATGGAGTTTCGT
Organism: Ctenocephalides felis; assembly: GCF_003426905.1. Taxonomy (NCBI): domain Eukaryota; kingdom Metazoa; phylum Arthropoda; class Insecta; order Siphonaptera; family Pulicidae; genus Ctenocephalides; species Ctenocephalides felis. The sequence continues at coordinate 157,449 of NW_020536999.1, read as the reverse complement.
CGTTTTTTATTGGAACTTTCCTCTCGAAATATTATATATTTTATGCATGGATTCAATCTTCAAATACATTTTTATGTACATAATAAACACTAGCAGATGACGGCACTTCCTACCAAATAAAATACTATACTGGATAGAAAACTTCGCTGAAAAACGAAGTATAAGGAATATATATATATATATATATATATATATATATATATATATATATGTTCTTGATAGAAATTTGAAAGATCTTTGCAAAATGTGGTGTTTTGTAACTGTAAATATTTATTAATTGGTAAGTAAGGGATCAAATCAATTATTCATAATTTAATATTATACTGCCATAAAACTAATTTTATTCAAAAATTTCTTAACGGAGTGATTAGAACTTTAGCAAATTTTATCTATTATTGCTAAGCTAAAGAAAAAAGTGACCGAAAAGTATTTAAAATTATTATTTAAGGAGTGTCCGATATTTATTTTAAAAAATGTCAATAAATGATCCTCATATTACCCAGTCGCACAATATACATTGGCTGCTTCAAACTATTTTTAATTAAAATGTTTGTATCGGTGTAGACAAACATATTTAGATATAATTTTAGTAATTTTAGTTAGTTTCTTCTTAACTAAAGAAAAAGGAGTATCTAGAACAAAATTTTCAAGTTACTTAAAAAAATAACAAAAAATATTCTTCATATCACTGTTTTATTGAAATTAGTTTTATTGAAAATATTTGTATCGGCGTATATAAAACTATTTTTATAAGATAATTGTAAATTTTATCGAGTTTCTGCTAAGCTAAAAAAATAAGAGTATCTGGAACAAAATATTCAAGTAATTTAAAAAAAATTCAAAAATTTTCCCTTATATTAGTCAGCAAATTTGCAAAAAATGTATTGGCGAATTCAGATTAGTTTTATTCAAAAACTTTCATGAAAGGCTTTAATATAGACTATGTGGAAAGGCAATAAATTTTATCTAGTTTCTGATAAGATATACAAAAATAGTGCCCGAATAATACTTTTAAGTTATATAAAAAAATGTAGAAAATGTCAGGAATCCATTTAATCTTGGTAAGTGTTTTCATTCGTGTCATCATTTGTAACTATCAAAGTATTTAAGGAAATTAATAGTATATTTGGAAAACTTATACATAATTAAATAATCTAAAATATTGTCTAACATCAAAAGGTCATACAACAACTTGACGTACTTATAAATCACTCACAAACTAATATATGGATTTGTTAATGATTAAATCGAGTATTAATGAATGTCGGAAAATTTATGCAACTTGCGTTGGGGCAAAATGCCACTTACACCTAGTTAACTAGTTTATTGATAGAAGTAGACTGAGAAGTAGTAATTTTTATCTTGTAATCGTAAAAATATTTTAGTACACACAAGTTCATTTCTCGATCTCGTGAAAGAATTCCACCATCTCGAAATAAATAAATAAATAAATGAATAAATGAAAACGTACAAAAGCATAACTTTCTCTTCTCTCCTCGAATGAATGAATGAATGTTTATTAATAGAATTACAAGTGTTTCTTTAAAAGTTTTCCTCGGTTGGAAATTGTTGGACGGATTTCCACGCCGCCTCGCGAATTATAAGGAAAGAATTTCCTTTCCACAGGAAGAAAAGAAAAACCTGTTGTTGGCTTTTCTTTTCTTTTGGTTTGGTTTTCCTCTATTTTCCTCTCTTATATATTATATATATATTTATATTATTATATGGAGAGAAGGATACTTCAAAGATATTCATACGAAGTTGAAGAATGTTTTACATTTTTTTTTAAATTTTTCTCCTTCTCGTTGTATTGTTTACAGTTAAGAAGGAAAATATATTTTCCGCGATATGTTCAAGAAGTTTTCTTGTAAGAGTAGTTTTTCTTTTCAAGATTTTTATTTAGATATGCCGCCAGCCAGTCAGTTGTTGTTATTGATTGATGAGGACTTGTTTATGATTTATTGCAAATGAATAATATTATTTATGCCGCTGTTTTTGTTTGGAATAAACGTTGTATTTATTTTTTTGCCATAAAACATATTCTTGGATAAGCTTGGTCTTTTATTTCGCCTTAGTAAGACGAGAGAAAAACAAAGAAGTCGATGTCTACGCATTTTTTGATATATTAAGAATTTTGTCACATACTTTTCTGAAGGAAAGGTTCAAATGCCTTCACCAGAAAAGTGGCTGATTTTATGCTTTTTTGTTACAAAAATTGTTATTTCTCGTGTTAAGAATCAGTTTGCTCATCAGTAGAATCCCTTTGCGATTTTCTGTATTGTTTTTTAGTTTTCTTGTCAGCAGAGTCCCTTTCCGGTTTTTTATCTTATATTTCAGTTTGCTCATCAGTAGAGTCCTTTTTCTATTTTCCATCTTGTATTTCAGTTTATTCGTCAGTAGAGTCTTTTTTCGTTTTTAAATATTGTTTTTCAGTTTGCTGGTCAGTATAGTCCCTTCTCAATTTCATATATTGTTTTTTAGTTGGCTCGTCAGTAGAGTCCCTTTTCATTATTTTTATCTTGTATTTTAGCTTGTTCGTCAGTAGGGTATTTTTTTATTTTATATATTGTTTTTATAGTTTGCTCGTCAGTAGAGTCTCTTTTCTATTTCCCATTTTGTATTTCAGTTTGCTCATCAGTAGAGTCCCTTCACTATTTTCAGTTTGTTGTCAATATTGTATATTAGTTATTTTTTGAGCATTTGTCACTTAAGATGTGTCAAATCAATACTCGAACCGTATACTATATTAATTATAAAGTATATATAAAAGAACACTAAAAGTCACAAATATTTGCTCAGTTAATAAAGACTGAGTCGAATCGGGTGTCGAAACGGATGCTAGATTAATAAAAGTGTGGGAGTCGTAATGATTATGATAATATATTTAATTAGAAACTCCCAACATAATAAAAAAATATAAATTTATTAACTATAAAAATATTTCGATATCAAAAATATACATGACATGTCCGATTGTTTTTTTTACAAATAAAAACCTGCCTGCTTGATATCGCCACACACTCCCTGCCCAGTGTTGATCTCACAGTTTGAAAAAAAAAAAAAAAAAAAAAAAAACACAGGGAAACACGTTATAAAAATGTGGTGGGAAAGCAGATTATAGCAGACCAGTGTTGTAATACTGGTCAATTACAAATTTCCATGTTTCGTCAGCAGATCCACCGTATGTGGTGATTTGACCTGCCATCACTCCATATTCTGCATAATGTTCTCGATCAAATGGGTATTAGTTATATCAGAATAACTTAATGTTTAGAATGCATAATTTATGGGTACAGTTTCCATTTCTGCAAGCGTTGCATTCGTATCTGATGAGTTCCGATCAGAGAAAGAAGTTGGCTCTTTATCCAAATCAGGATCATTGGTTTCTTTGACATAAGAGTCCAGAATTGTGGAATCCAATAAATTATGTCAAATTTTGTTTTGATTCGTCGTTGTCACCGATAATGGGAGGTAGCATTATAAGACGATTTGTTGAGTTAACAGAGAAAGAGAGGTTGAATTGCATTCCAATGAAAAGTTCAGGCTCCAAATTATTTTTTCTGTCAGCAATAAACACTGAGGTCTGGGTATACCAAATGAGTAACCTCGGAAGTCTGATCCAGATAGTAAGTGCGTTAACTATGATGGATTGGACTGGACATACCTTATAGGTCGTCACTGAAGACCAGTGATTATGGTGCTGCGTCAAAATCAATTTTTCTTAAATCTTCGAAAAATAAAACTCCTTTATCTTCATCTCCATCGTCGTGAGTCACCAATGTGGGAGTCGTAATGATTATGATAATATATTTAATTAGAAACTCCCAACATAATAAAAAAATATAAATTTATTAACTATAAAAATATTTCGATATCAAAAATATACATGACATGTCCGATTGTTTTTTTTACAAATAAAAACCTGCCTGCTTGATATCGCCACAAAAGTTACATCTGATGAATTACTTTTGTTTTTTAACTTCGGGCGCCAAAACGTTGCTACCTTTTGGTTTTTTAAATTTAAATGGCATTAATGTGTTAAGTATAAAGAAACAGCTTGACTAATTTTCGAAACTGAAACTAGTTACCACAAGCCCCTATGAAGTATCATGGGCGTTTTGAGAAAATGTCCACTAAAAATCGCTCACTCATTTTACGCAAAGTTGGTCACGAACAATTCAGGATGATTTTGAAACAAAGTAAGCAAATAGGACTTTCTGACGAAAACAAATTCCTGATAGTATCAGTACTTGTCAACAGGTCGCACCCTGCCCTACACCCTTCAAATAAATGTATCCAATAAAAATCTGCCAAACGTTTCGATTTTCCAAATCAATCCATCTCCATATCCCTACTACAGTTCATGCTGTTTACATGGTCGTGTGGAAAGACATACATAAATTTGTGTCAGTGCCATCATCCATCATTAGGGAATTTATCAATCAAAATCATCGAACGAACGAACATCATAGTCGTGATGATGATAGTGGCGATGATAGTAACGGTGGTGGTGATGATGGTGATGATGGTGTTTTCAATGTCCGGATTAACGTTTCCGATTTACCATTATTATTATATTTCGGTCTGCAAATGGATTAATTATTAATATCATCGATCACAATATGAGAGTATCGTCATCGATTCAATGGAGGGTCGTTGGATGCTGGAGGGATGCTTTGATTGATTTTCGAAAGGCAGGTGAAGTGAATTTTCCGGATTTATTAGGATTGTTGTAATGTAACCTCTATACTAATGACGAAAAAGCTGCTCGGATAATCTGTATCGGAAACTAATCGTATTCATTCCACATAGAAGGGACGCTACTGACGAGCGAACTGTTTTACAAGATATTCAATAGAAAAGGAACTCTACTGACGAACAAACTGAAGTACAAGTTGGAAAAAAAAAGGACTCTGCTGACAAGCAAACAAAAATACAAGATAAAAGTTGAAAGAGGACTCTGCTGACGAGCAAAGGAACTTTGATGATTCCAACTGTTCCTATCAAGGTGTACAAATATTGGTATATAAAATGTTAGTAAATTTTATTTTGTTTTTGATAAGCTAAATGAACAAAGTTTCCAAAATATTTCCAGAAATGTAAAGATATGTTACAAATTTATATATATATATAAACAAATTCGCTCAATATATAAGAGCTTAATATATTATATTTTTTAAAATTAGTTGTATTTAACATTTTTGTGCATGAAATCACACGATCAAAGTTGAAGAAACTGTCGTAAATTTTGTCTATTTTCTGCTAAACTTAAGAGAAAAAGAGTGCCACAAATAAAACCTTAAGTACCAAATGCATTGAAATTTGTAACATTGCATAGTGAGTATTTTCAAAATTTTCGTATCGGCGTTTATAAGATCATTCGAATAGAAATTTAGTAAATTTTATCTAGTTTCAGCTAAGCCATATAAAAAAGAGTACTCCGAGCAAAGTTTTCATTATATTTATGTAGATATAAGGTAAGGGGCCCAGTTTCTGACCTTTTTAGAGTGACGGTGGAGGTTAAACTATAATAATTAATATAAAACTTAACTTAATGAAGAAAATTATAATTTTATCTGTTAGTTTAGGATTTTTAAAATAAAGTAATGTGCATAAAAAAATTATTTGAACTAAATTTATATTTTAAATTGACGTTTTAAAAATTGACATTAAGAGCTCCAGTTTCTGACCCTCAGAATTCTTCGTGTGGCAGTTTCTGACCCTGACCGTAGCCCAATTTCTGACCCTCAAATTTAATCATGATTAGGTTATGAAGTGCTTACTAATTTTAAATAAACTGAAATTATTATTAAAATAAATAAATTAAATATTTATTCTAAAAATATACAGTTTGTTAAAATTTAACGTATAAATAGTTCAAGTCTTGTTATAACATATTACACAAACAAAAAAAATAAAATTAATTATTTAAATTACTTGGACTTTTTTTTTATTTTAAGAGCTTTTTGTTTCTTTTTTTCTTCAAGTTTTTCTTTTTTAATTATTTTTTCTGCCTCCTTGATGGCTTTATTTTTGGACCTTTCAGCTTTTTTCAATTCTTTTTCTTTTTCTAATTTTCATTCAATTAATTGTAATTGTATAATTGTATAATAATAAAAATATTAGTAAACTAAAACAGTTATAATTTAAGCGTTGATAAAACTGACATTTTTTATTAATAATTTTATCACTTAAAAGATGTATTTACAAGATTTAAATACAATCTTTCATTTATACCAATGAATATTAAATGTAAATTTATCACTTTACTACGAAAAATAGTAAAAAAAATATAAGATAACAATAAATATTATTATTTTTACATTTAATGAACAAGTGACTAAAAACATGTGACAGATAACCTAGCTTTTAGAAGGTTATAATTGCAGAGTCAACAACTGTGACATACACTTAAAATTGAGCCTAGTTATTGACCCTCAAATTTCAGTAATAAAACTAAATTTAATATGTTTTATAAATATTTTAAAATAAATTTTAATTAATTATTGACTTATTTGTATATTTTTAGTTAGATTTTCGTACTTACATCATAATTAGTGCACGAACTCAATTGTCGTAGCTCCTTACATAAACTGTTTAGGCTAAAGCTAAAAAATGGCTTCCACAGTCACTTTTGGTTTAAAAAATTTTTTTTATTTAGTTAATATTTTTTATATTTTTTTAATTGACATTAATGAGGCATAGAATAAATTGCTGTCAATTAAGAAAAAATTTATTTTCACATTAAATGTATAGTTTTTTAATTAATTCCAAAAAAAGTTGAAAAGGTCAGAAACTGGGCCAGGGTCAATAACTGGGTCTTTTACCTTATGTGGAAATATGTCCAGGAATCCATGTAAGTATACACGAGCGTAGCAAACTTTCGTCCTGGTCAGTTTCATATGGTAAAATTGTCTCTTAGTCGGTTTAAAAAGTGTTACTTCAAAAAATGACTAATCGCGTAAATTTTCACCGTCCATTGTTTTCTACTTGGTCTATTTTATCAATTTGTCGAATACCAGTAGTAGACGTGGGCTGGATCATTAATAACGTTTAGCCGATAAAAGCAATTAATTAACATCATTAAAAGGAACGCGGAAGTAAATCTCTTCCGGTTCCGCGAATCCTTCAGTCGGTCAACCAGATAATCGATTTAGAGAGTCTGGTCAGCACTAGTTCATCGAAAGTCTTCCTACGTCGATGATACCATTTGTTTACCGCATTCTTGACAGTGTGTTTAATTAATTGTTATGGGAGAACAAATTGATAAAATAGACTAAAGACTAGAAAATAATGAATAAGGGGTAACATATACTGTCAAGTCATCCAAAGATATTTAAGATAGTCCTCATGTCTTATGAAGGATATCGGACGATGCACTTATTAATCATAATTGATAATTAGATGACACGACAGAAGCGCGAAGAAAAACGAATGTAGGGTTGCGGTGGTCCAGTGGTTCTTAGCAAAGAATATAAGGTATAGGCATACAAAAAAGTCTCTTTGCTCGTCAAGAGTGTAATGATTTCACTTGAGACATGGCCCATAGTCTTCTGGATAAATCCATAGTTCATTTCCCTCGATGGAGGTGTTTTCGTCCTAGACAAAAACAATAATTCCATTACTATTCATGAGAGATTCTATTACCTTGGTCGTTCTTTCCTTAGCACATTCTTTGTATGAAAACATCCATAACTCGCATGTATATGATATCTACACGATATGATATGATATTATATGATATGAGTCTCTCTCTCTTCTCTCCCAGATTTGATACGATCGCATTTTCAAGAGATGATTTATATGCATAAAACTAGCTCAGCATTACACGTGCTATACTTTCAACTAGCAACCCTTAGGGTTAGGGGAGACGGGGGTAAAGTAAAATAGTACAGGAGGAAAATAATGAAAATTATTGATATATAAAGAAATGTTCTGCAGTGTTTGCTATACTCAGCAGAGGACCTATGCCCAAATTCTACAATCTACACTATTCAAATAACCGATTCCGTTACTATAATTCATGTTTAATATTTTTCATTATATACTTTTGTGAAAGCATTTGCGATTTAGTTGCAAATGTATTTTATACGAGTATATTTTGTTCTTATATATTACATATTCATAAAAATCTTATCTAGAATTAAACCCAAGGGTAGATTTACGTGTTACAGTTGGTGGCAAATCAATTAAAATTAAGGTAATTGCAAAGCAGTCGTGTTTGCGATCTATTGATACTTCTGTTATCTGATGTGTCAATTCTGATCATTTTTTTTATATAATGAAGGATTTGGGTTGAATTTTTGCTACAATTTTGGTTTTTAAAGTCAATATTTGTTCAGAATGCTAAAAGTATTACATGATATTCTTGTAACTGTTATTTAAACATAGAAGAGATATGAGTTAACGCCAAGAAAGGGGTTGTTTTATTGTCTATTTCTATTGCAAAAAAACTGAAAAAAACCTTTAGGAGTATAATATGAAACAAAAACAAGAAGGAAAATAATACCATAGTCGAGTAAATAAAAATAATATTATATAAAAGTAGCTGAATGAGATTAGTACGAGTATTAAAAATACCTTAAAGTAAATCATTTGAATATTTTGTACGGAACACTCTGATTAAGTTAGTTTAGCAGAAACTAGATAAAATTTTCTTCTACTTTACATATAAACTATAATTCCATTATAAATCTTATAAAATCCGATAAGAAAATTTTGAGAAAAAAAAGATAGGCCGGAACTGACCATTAGTTTTTGTATAAATTTACTATATTTGGTTTCGAGTCATTTTTGCATTTTCTCAAATAACCTAATTCCTGGCACTCTTTTTTATTTAACTTGGCAGAAACTAGATAACATTTCTAATGGGATATCATAAATTGCATTACGAGAATTTTGATTAAAACGAGTATGAAGTCAGTCGTCATGTCTATATTGAGCTATTTTCGAATATATAACTAGGGACATTTTTTGATAATTAATTAAATAACCCAAAAATTTTGTTCAGGACAATGTTGTTTAGTTAGTTCAGCAGAAACTAGAAAAAAATTGTTACTATTCCACATAAGTGGTGTTTTATAATCCAGTATTAAATTTTGTATAAAATAAGTTTGAACACGCAGTTATGTGCGAGTTGGTAATTTTAGTTTCAGTCTGGTGCTTTACACTTTGCTCGGTAACTCGTTAGGATGGACGTCGATTTTGTTTTTATGGTATCGGCAAGAGCCATTTAATCATTAACTTTATATCAAGCATGATATTTATAAAAAAATATTTTTCCTTATCCTCCCCTATATCAAAGTATGTGCTCTCAGAAGAGCGAGTGCACGCAGTAGTAGTGTCGGTGTCGGCGTCGGTCGGTGGGGCTCCTCTTCAAACTATTATCATTTATAGTGCCGGGGGGACCACCGAGGCTATATTTTTACCTCGGCGTGTGTACCGTATTAGAATATATGTCGCTCTTGAGCTTTGGCAACTTTGGGGCACCAAGGGGGCATCGACTACGAGTATACTAGTACTGTATAAGTGTATATAGTGTACTGTACTGTACTGTCGGTTAGGAGAGGTCGAGAAAACGGGGCAACACATTACGCGCTGTAATACACCGCAGGCACCGGGGTAGGTAGTGGTAACAGTAATATCAGTTCGATATAACGCAAAGTCATTTAAACGCAACTTTTCGCAAATAAAATGAAAATTGATGTCTTTGTGTGTGTGTTTTGATGTTTGGATACAATTTTCCGTCCACGATCTCAATCGCACGAATTAACCGATACGAATGATTCAAAAAACTTCGATTCCTATTGATAAGAAGACGTGCTGATTAGTTGTTGGTCGAGACAGGTCCAGCTGTTTCGAAGATATGGGGCAAAAGTGCCAAAAACGGTAATTCAGTTTTTAAGAAAACGGAGTGTACGATTTGAATAATTCAAAAACATTTTACTTGTATTGACGAAATAAAGAATTGATGATGATAGCGGTTTTGGAGATAAAGAGTAAAAAGTAAAACAAAAACGATATTTGGCGGTCAAAAATGATTATTAGTCATATGCACATCAAATTATCAGATATTTGATGAAGTTTTTAAAAATGAGGACTAATTTTGTTACAATTTTGTTGGGTTCCGTACCAAGATTGTTAATGTTTAAAGTTTACTTATACGGTTCAAGCAAATTTCAAAATTTTCAGAAAAATGTTTTTTTCAAAATATTCAAGAATATACAAAGTTTCATACTTCAAGTATGAAATTTAAATTCACAATTCAGTTTGAAAATGTATGTATTTCAAATGTGCTATTCTAATCGTAAGAAATATATCCTCAGATGGACTTATTCGGCACCTCTTGCTAATGTAAACTTCAAGTGTTTTGAGCGTTAAGATCGTCACTGTATATTTTTTGAAGGATAGAATATATAGTGATTATAATGATCTATTTGAAAATGTTTATGGTAATTGTTATTAATCATTGATCAATAACTATTAATATTGATTACTGATTTTTTTTCTCAAATGTTTAATTCTGGTACGGGAAGTTCCAGCAATTTATCGTATAGCACGATGCCATACACCACAAGTTAAAACATATTTTGTCAGTCGTTTGAACCGTACTATCGAAAATGTCGAGAACATTTATTTAGAGTATATAAATGAACTTTAAACATTTAAATCTTGGTACAGAACACATAGAAATAAAAGCAAATATTGTATTTCGAGTTAAAATCTCTAAAAGATCCAATAATTTGATTGCATATGTCTAATGATTATTTTTGACCGCCAAATGGCATTATTTGTTACTTCTTCATTAGATCTCCGGAAAAGCTGGACGTGCCTTCCTAAAAATTTTACCAGTTGTTCATTTCGTCAATTCAAGTAAAATGTTTTTTTTTTAAAACCGTTCAAATCGGACGCTCAGTTCTTTCAAAAACTGATACCATTTTTTGACATTTTTACCCTGTATCTTTAAATGTTGATTTGAATGAACAGTCAAGTAAGATTGAATAGTGTCATGCAACTTGCCATAAGACAAAATGCCACTTGTGCCTAGTTCGATTGTCGGATCCATTCAATTTAACAGAGATCTTTATAATATAATTTCTTATCTCTCGCCATTTTCCCACTCGTTGTGTGTATAAACTTATTATTACAATTTGACGGGGTCTGCAGCAGTAGGAGCAGTAGGAGCAGTAGGAGCGCATCCTCTCCTTCCGAGCGCTTATAATTATGAATTAGCCCAATTAGCATTCTGCGAAGTTCGAGAGCTGCTCGGGATACACAGATGCATATATCTATATATCTGTATATACTATATATATATACTATGTATTATATAGATATGAACAAGTAAAACTAAATTACAAATACTTAGTTAGCAATTCAAATTAGGTTAGGAGGAAACGGGCGCGACATTACTGCACTTTGCGTGTTACTCGTGTTAGTGTTCTCTTCTGTTATGAACAACGAACGAACGCGACAGTAGAGTGCAGAGTCGGGGTTGGCTAAAGATTTTACCCCGACTAGACGAGGGACAGAGAAGGTTTGTATTGTGGATATCATCAGATCAGCCCCTGCACTTTTAATAAAGAAGCCACCGATAGTGGACGGAGGGGGTTGATCCATGTCGATAACTGTACTTATATTGACATAATTTCTCAAAAACTTTATATATAAAAATGAACCGTAAAATGTGTTGGTAAGCGCATAACTCAACAACACCTGGACCAATTTGGCCAATTTTTTTTTTAAATGTTCGTTCAAGTCCAAGGATGGTTCTTACGGCGAGAAAAAATCGAATAATTGCCGGGAAAAACCTAAAAACAGCCCTTTTCATTTTGACATGCAAACGTTATCTAACTAAAACGTAGACTCATTAAATTACAAGCACTCACTGTGTATACTCCTCCTAAACGATTATTCGGATTTTGATAAATCTTTCTAAAGTTTGTTAAGGAAATTTTCTAGGATGTATGTGATTATAAAGTACCGGGATGTATGTGCAATATTATAGAAATAAATGAAAAAAATGCGAAAAACGACATGTCATTGTTTGCATTGAAAACAAATGAAAACTATCATCTGCCAAATATTTCAAGTTACTTATGAACCTAGACAATATTAGAATTGTATAATAAATTTATGATTATGAATAATGACAAATTAATTCACTTAAAATATGAAATTAAGTATCAATTAGGAGGGGTCCTATCTTTAATGCGATGCATGCGAAAAATACGAGCGCACGCCGTAGGGGGCGTCAACACAAGATTCGGATATTAAATTTTCAATATAGTTTTTTTTTCAATATATAATTTCTTTGCATCTTTAACTAATCTCTCCACAATATTTATAAAATTCGTAAAAAATTCATTTTACAACTACAAATGGAAAAGTAAAGATGAATACATATATATCGGCCCTTTCGATATCGATTAGGAGAAGTTTAAGATGCAATTTTGGATATCTTAAATAATAAAAAAATTAAACTAATTTAATCCAACATGAAATACCAGTGTTATGCTATGGGTTTTGGTTATGTTATACCGTTCAAAAAACTTTAATTTCCAATATAGTGTGAGAATTGAGACTCATTTTATTTAAAGCAGTTCTACATTTAACATCGCTCATATTATAAATGTATATGCATTTTGGCGTGAAGAGTAATTAAAAAAACAATATTATTTTTAGGTAAACGGTAAATATTAGTATATTAAAAAATTGTAGACATGGGTACAGGACAACGTCTGTCGGGTCATCTAGTAATAAATAATTGTATTGAATTTGCTAATTTAGCAATCATATGACGAACTACATTTTATTTTGACAATGTGGCTGAAATAAACATTTCAAGAATATGTATGACTTAAAAAGAACTCCACTGACAAGTATCGATATAAATATTTGTATAAATTCTTTGAATTATTATCTATGAATATATGGGGCTTTTGTATTGTATGAATGTTTGAATGAATGGTAGTATGAATCTAAGGCTACTGTGTAAATGTTGAATGATATATAGTTAGTAGAACCCACGCGTGTATTGCGACCATTAGTGCAATTAGTGTTATAAACTAGTGGGGTGGGTGGCATCGTGCCTTAAGGCAAATTGCTGGAACTTCCCGTACCATAACGAAATGTTCGAGGAATACTGAATGTTTTCAAATAGATTATTATAAATATTGTAACATTGTCTAATATTTATAAGAATTATATAAACTGAATTGCAAAGTTGAAATTATTTGTTTAAAGTATAAACTATAGTCAGAATTAAAAATAAAATCTGAATTATTTTCGATAAACAAAAAATTAAAAAAAAAATTGAAACAAATGTTTTTTTCCAAAATCAATTATTTTGTTAAGACAAGCAGAGAGTTCTTTGAATCATTCAAATCGGACGCTTAGTTCTCTCAAAAACTGCCATTTTTTACATATTTAGCTCCGTATCTTCGAAATGGCTGGGCCTATCTTTGCCAAAAACTAATAAACACTTCTCACAATCATTACTAATCGAATGTTTTTTAGATCATTCAAATCGGATACTCCGTTCTCTCAAAAAGTCGATTTCTATTTTCTACACTCTTTGCTCCGTATCCCCGAAACGGCTGGACCTGCCTTTGCCAAAAACTAATCAGCTCTTTTCCCTATCGATAGGAATCGAATGTTTTTTGAACCATTCAAATCGGTTGATCCGTGCGCCTGAAAACGTGACTGGAAATTTGTATCCATACATACATACACTCTCACACACACACACATCCATTTTTTCTGAGGTATGCCAAAATGTTCAGAAACCTTCAAAACGTCGAGAAATGTAAAAATTTTCAATTCCGATTTTCGGCCCATTACAATAACTTACCCTACGGGAAGTTAATGAATAGGATCAGTGTGTTCAAAATGGGCCAGGCTTATCAGAATCTAACATTTTATAAATCACGCCTTAGATGCAATTTTCCATTGTTTTTCTTGTGAACCAGTTCCCTTACTATTTATTCCTGTACCTCATCTCACTCGTGTCGGTTGCACAGTTGCACTTTATGGATTTAGATGTCCACATGACCGCCTGTTCGCCTATACGACGACCGTCTAATCGCAAGTAGCTACTGCGCGACAGGGGATTTTTAGAAGTAATTACAACGACGACATCTGGAAAATGAATTCGGTCGTCGTCGTCGTCGTCCACGTCGACGGCATGGTATGGTATTTACCTGATGCAATTGAATCAGGAATGGCAATCAGGTATTTTATCCAGGAAAAGGGAAGGTCTAGCTGAGATTCCATATCTCTCATCGATATAGAGCTAAATATAAATATATAGGCATACACAGTGTGTATTATGTATATATAGTATTTATTTATCCCCCCTGTATATATTATGTGTTCAAGTTCCATAAAACGTGCAACACAATGCACAATGTATGGAAAATGTCGATGACATAGTGTAACAGCTAACATCAACCGCACAGAATGAATGAATAAATATACGAGAGAGTTTCGCTTTGTATTTGTCGTGTCGCCCAAGGGGGCCTGGGGCCTATTCGATGGAATGGGGAGCCCATCAAAATGTTTATATCTATCTATATTGATAAGGGGCACAATGTTTGAATACAGATAGCGGTAGTTAGCGCTTCCGATAGGAAATTGAATTTTCAAAGCGCCGCCCGCCCGCCCCCCATCATGTTACTCTCTTCAAAATCGGAAAATCGGAAAATCGCAAAATCGGAAAATTGATCGAATCGGATCTAATCTAACGAACGACATTTGATATCGTTTTTCGAATTTAGAATATTCGCGAAACAAAATGATTTGTAATAATAGACATGTGTACACCTGGGGAATAGTTTGAGTATTTTATGTTATATTATGCCCAAAGACAGATCATATTTAATTTACTTTATATCACTTTTTTCTCAGGTTCCTTAGAGTCCAGATCCCTGATCCGTACAAGTAATAAACATTCGTGTATGTCTAAAAAAATATTTGTCAGCTTAAGAATTCGTCAGCTGAAGCAACAAAATAATGAGGTATGAGTTCGCAGTTTTTTAGTAGGCTTATATAAGAACAATTTACTAAAATTACGAAATAGTAATGCAGACGGTGCGTCCTGCACAGCTTATTAAAAATGACGTTAAAGTTACAATAATAATAAATGTATTCTGCTTATTTCAAATGACGTAATTCATATTTCAATTACCAATTGAGAAATGTAAGTATACAGTATTTCACTGAATATATTGAAGAATGACATACTAAAATCACGAGGTGATAATTCAAACGATGCGTCCTGCAGAGCTCATCGAAGATGACATTGAAGTTGTAAGGCAAACGTAACATAATACAATACAATGCTATAAGTACTTTGTTCATATAATTATTTTTACTCAGTATTTCGGAACAATTTAACAAATTTAAGTAAACAGTATTTTAGTATATAAATCAAGAAATAACATACTGAACTTACAAAGTGGTAGTGCAACCGATGCGTCCTGAAGAGCTCATTTAAAATGACATTAAAGTTGCAAGTTAAACGTAAAACACACTACAATGCAACAATAATGATACAGGTGCTTGATTCAGTCAATAACGTATAACTAATATTTCAAGAACAATTTGTGAAATTCAAGTATACAGTATTTTAGTAGATATATCAAAGAATAACATACTGAAATTATGTGGTAGTAATGCAAACGATGCATTCTGAGGAGCTCGTTAAAATGACAAAGATGCAACATTGATCATATAAAAATTTTTACTTTATACTTTTTACTTTGTCGAGAACAATTTAGAAAACTTAAGTATACAGTATTTTAGTAGACATATCAAGGAATAACATTATAATTAGGAAGTGTTAATGCAAACGGTGCGTCCTGCAAAGCTCATTGAAAATGACGTTGAAGTCTTAAGGAAATAACATTTTATTGTACTTTTTTTAGAAAATTACTTTTAACTCATATCTTGAAAACTATTTGAAAGAAATTAAGTATACAGTACTTTTGTAGACATATTAAAGAATGACATACTAAAATCACGATGTTGTAATACAAACGGTATGTCCTGCAAAGCTATTTGAAAATGACATTGAAGTCTTAGGGTAATAACACTTATGGGTACTTTTTTACAAAATTACTTTTAACTTATATTTTGCCTATTTAACTTATTTTTTATTATATAAAATGGCAAAATTTGATAGGAAAATGAGATCTATGCAACAAGATATTGATATACTATTGGTACTTTGCTCAAAAGCCATTTATAGCTCATATTTCAATTACAAATTTAAAAAAAATCAAGTACACAGTGTTTTAGTACACATACTAAAGAATATTACACTATAATCGCGTCCTGGAGAGCTCATTTAAAATAACATTACAATTGCAATGATAATATAGGTGCTTTACCCACTTGGCCATTTTTACTTCGTATATCAAAACCATTTTGGAAATTTTACGTATACAGTATTTTAGTGAACATATCAAAGAATATTATATTAAAATCACAATGTGGTAATGGAAACGGTGCATCTTGGAGAGTTCTTCAAAAATGACGTCGAGTTACAATATTGATATAGTTACTCTGCTCAGATAATCTTACACATGTAACAGAGACTTAAGCTCCGACAAATATTTATAACTCGTATTTCAAGCTAAATTAAAAAAATGTCATTACACAGTATTTGTTAAAGAATAACATACTTAAATCACAAAGTTATAATGCAACCGGTGTATCCTGCAAAGCTCGATGAAAGTAGCATTACAGTAGGTAAGTAAATGGAATAAGATTGCGGGTACACTAGAAAAATAGTTTGAGATACTTTGCTCGGATAACCATTCATTATACTTGATTAAAAAATAATTTGGAAAATTTAAGTATAGAGTATTTTAGTAGGCACATTTAAAATGAAGTAATAAAAGTTGTAGAACAAACGGTGCGTCCTGAAGAACTCAGTTAACATGACGTTGAAGTTGCTACATTAATATAAGTTATTTGCTCAAATAATTATTTGTAACTCACATTTCTATAACAATTTGAAAAAAATAAGTGAACAGTATTTAAGCAGACGTATTACAGAATCACGAGATTGTAATGCAAAAAAAACACCCTGACAACAAAATATAATGTGCAACATATAAATTCATAGCCGATGTAAAACCTGGATGAAACGCACATCATGTCATTTATCTTCTGGTCGCTGCATTAAATTTTATTTTTAATCATTTAGCGTAACGTCAGTCCCAGCAAACTATTTAATTTGTCGAAAAAACCAAACAAACATTTTTTATTATTTCGTATTCATGAAAACAAACAACAAATCCGGCATATTTTGATAAACGATCCCAACTCATTCTGTAGTCTGCGCTACATAATTTTAAAATTTGATTCGCACCGAAATCATCATTGTCAGAAGCAAAAAATATTTTACTCGAATAAAAATAAATCACGAAAGCCATTGTCGAATGTCAAACAGTCGAATAGTCGAACAGTCAAAAATAAAACAAATGTGACAGAGCTGCCTAATACAGAAAATGTTTTTCCTATGCGAAAACGGTTTCGAATAAAATAATACACATATAGAGATCGACTGTAAATAATAAATGTATCGAATATAAATATAATTTTATCGATGGTTATTCTTTCCCAGACCCAATTTTTTTAACCCAATCTGTGTGCATTATTTGAACCCGTCGTTTGTTTTTGATTTATTTTTTATGGAGACATTTGTATTTCGAACGCAAATGTTGTTTATGGAATGAATTGGTTTTATTTTCGCGATGAGATTTATTTAGAGTTTTGTCAGGCGGAAAATATTACGAGCACTGAATTTATTTGACGGGTTTACAATATTGAGTTTAATTTATGGATTTATGGGATAATTGATAATTACTGGTAGTATTGGTGCACATATTGTTTTTGCACAAAATTGCTTAAAAACTACATATGCACCTTCGCGAAATATGCAACTAACTTCGCGAAATATGCAACTAACTATTTTGCAGAAATTTACATTTATAATTATAATTTTTAAATAAACTTGCCGTAAGCCTAAACACTTTTATAATATTTATTTAAACAATAGAACTTATCACTAAGTAGAATTTTACTAAAACCTTCAATAGTTTTTGGGGGTCCATATTTCTTAGTTTTTCAGGTCGCACCGTTTGCATTACAACTTTATAATTTTAGTATGTTCTTCTTTAATATGTTGATAAAAATGCAGTATACTCATTTTTTTATATTTTGTCATGAAACTTCAGTTATAAATTATTATCTCAGTAAACTACCCTGTTAGAGTTACCCATTGTAACCCTAACATCATTTTATACAAGCTCTTCAGGACGCACCGTTTGCATTACGACCTCCATATTTTAGAATGTTATTCTCTAATATATCTACAAAAATGGAGTATAATCAATTTTTAATATTTTATCTTGAATTACCAATTAAAAACAATTATTTAAAAAAGTAACTATATAAACATAGCCACTCAATGCCATTTAAAATGAGCAGAACACGTAATTAATATTGTAACTTTAACATCATTTTGAATGAGCTCTTCAGGGCGCACCGTCTGCATTACGATATCAAAATTTTAGTATGTTATTTTTTAATATTTCTACTAACATACTGTATACTTAAATTTCACAAATTGCTT
>NW_020536999.1:53031-137806 GCF_003426905.1 Ctenocephalides felis | reverse complement strand
AATAGAGGAAAAGCGAAGAAAAGTAACAGCCTAAACTTTTGTATCGGGACACAACACGAACGAGCGCTTTTAATTCCGAGTTTGCTCGAGAAACCGATGTCGTACAAGAAATGGCTTTTCTTTCTTTCTTTAACTAAACTAAAATAATGTCGATTGAAATAATGAAATCGACGCCGAGGAAAATCACAAATCAATATATAGAATATTGCGAACTATTTGAAGGCTCTTGCAGGCAGGTGTTCGAGCCAAAATGATTACATTTGGTTCTCGATGATTGTATTGTAAATACAATTAAAAGCTTCAATAATAAGTTGCTTACATTTTATTTACTCGCTTTTAAATAAATTAACAGCTTGCTTTATATGGTTTCGGTATTGTGCTACATTTCTTCAAATAATTTGAAATTTTGACCTAGTCAGTCTTTCGAGTTTATATGAAAGTTTAGTAATTTTGTCTGGTTTTGCTAAACGAAATAAATAAGACTGCCGGATATAATATGTAAGGGCGAGTTTAAACTTTTATTTTAGTTATTTCGTATTATTTTATTCTACATATCTGTATCGAAATTTATAAAACTGTAAGTTGTAGTTCTGCAAAGGTAACTTAGATAGAGTGCCCAAAAAATCTATAAAAACTTAAAAATATAAACCAGATTTATTCATCAAACTTAAAACGCAACTTTGCGTGTCTTTTATGTAAACCAGTAATATTTTATTTCTAAAATTATTTCTTATTTATTCTACAAACCCGATTTCCATTTCATTTGATAAATAGGTTATTAAATCAAACAAGTTCTACGTTAACGTTTACATAAAATCTCGCCTGTGTAATAATTTTTTCTGGAATGTTTGTTCGCAAATATTCACAAATCTAGTAGTAAACATCCCTTCGGAACAGAACAGAACAGGAGGGGGATGAGAATAAAGCATTATTATTTATTTAACATTTGAAATATTCGCAGAATGCCATTCGACAGAATAACGAATGGCAGCTTTTCCGAAAAGTGTTCCCGACGAATATGTGTCAACTCGATACAGACGATATATATATATATATATATATATATATATATTATATAATTTAGTACCAAATCGAACTCAACGGCGACGACGACAAAAAGTCACTTTGCAGCGATATGAATATTTCAAATTTCATCTAAATTTCAAATCTGCAGAGATGGAAAAGCATTTCAGAGATATATATTTATATATCGGAAAAATAGATTTTCACCATTTGCTACTAGAAATGGAAAGAAAAATTTTCAAACAAACTTACGAAGTAATTTTTTTAAAATTGCTAATATCAATAATAATAGTAATATTATAGATTTCAATGGGTAATTTTTAGTAGTAATTAATTTTGGATTGCATAATTGGAGTGGAATTGCAATAAATTTGGCCTAGTTTCTGCTAAGTTAAATGAAAAAAAGTGCCTGAAACAAGATATCAAAAATCATATAGATATAGTTAGCATAGTTTATATTATCAACATTAAGGACTAGTTGTTTCAAATTTTTGTTTGTTTTATTCAAAAAATTTCAAGGGGACTTTGAAAATAAAATATGGGGTAATAAAGTAATTTTTATTTAGTTTCTGCTAAAATGAAGAAAAAAGAGTGCCAGGAACGAAATTTTTAATTTATTTAAATAAATGTATAAAAGTGTCCCATGTCTATGTATAGCAATTTTGTGCAATATATGAGAATGAGTTCAAACTTTCATTTTTTTATGTTATATTTATAGGACTGCATAAGATAGTTCATATGAAACGTAAGTAAATTTTATCTAGTTTCCGCTAACCTCAATAAAGTAGAGTGCCCCGAACAAAGTTTTTCAATTATTCTATAGAGAAGGTCAGGAATCCATATGATCAAAAAATTTGAGTCAAAACTTGTAACCTCATCACAAAATTATTGAACTAAACTAAAATAACTATTTTGAATCAAATTTGAAAATCATTATATAAAACATTTCTATCCGTTTCTGCAAATTTTCCCCAAAACCCTACCATCAAATTCAGTTCCAGCAATTTACGACCAATAAATTCATTTACCCCCGCAGACCGGGTTAATAATTTTTCATCATTATTACAAATTTAATTACCGCCAACTCGAAATTTAAATTAAAACAGCCATAAAACCATCTGACCGACCATTAATTATTTCCACAAAAGCATAGAATTAGAGTTTATTATGGTCGATGGATGGATGATGGCATCATAATATCCACGAACATATTATTTTAGTTATTACGATTTGATGTTTAATAAAATTTTGCGAATTAATATTCACGACGGGGGACATCATAAAAATAATATTCACAGGGTAAATATTGTGAAAGTTTCATACATATGTGCAAACACGAGTTGAAAGTCGAATTAGTCGAATTATATTGGTATATTCGACTAACTATATGGCAGCCAGGGGTCGTAAACCATAATTATGCCATCAGAAGTTGAAAAGTTGAAGGAATTGCTCGTGTAATGAACGCTATGCTATTTTCACACATTAAATTGAATTATCTTAATAAAACTTTGTGCCAACAATGGAGAACTTTGTCTAACTCGTTGTTCTGAAGGAAATCCTGAGAAAATCCAAAGGTAAAGGGTTTGTAAGTTTAATTTTATCGTTAGTAGAGTACTTGGAGAATCAATCCTATGGTTCAATAAATCAATATCGGATATATAAAAAAGTGCTCCATAAAAAATTAAAAAAACAATCTAATTTGAACTAGTTAGCTCTTACAAATACAAACTGTTGTAAATATAGTTGTAAAAACTTCGTTCTAGACATAATATTTACTGCACTTTCGTATAATCTATTTTCAAGGCCCCAATTAAAGAAATTGAACTATCTATCCCTTACATTTTGTGCAAATCATAAAATCTCATTAGCTCTGATACAAAATTTTAGAATACGCTCACAATGCAATGTTATAAATTTTAATGCTTTTTGCAAATTTGCTCTTAATGTTTAGGACGTTTTTCTAAATTTCTCCAAGAAACTTAGCTCAGCAGATACTAGATGAAATTTACTAAAAATCCATGTAACTTGATACAAAAATGTTACAACTAATGTAAACAAACTAAACTAAAAGTTTGAACTCGACCTTGCATTCTCTTCTAATTAGCCGTATACTCGGGACAATTTTTAGCATTTATTTAAATAATTTGAAAATATCGTTCCACATACTCTTTCTTCTTCATCTCAGCAGAAACTAGATAAACTATATTAAGACTCTATATTAACAGTTTTAACCACTCCGATACGAATTTTTTTTAAAAAAAAGTTCTTTTGCAAATTAAATTTCGAATTGACTGTAATTGTATTTAATTTTCTGATTCTGTTTGGGGGGTAAATAAATTTATTCGTCATAAATTGCATTGGATATATTTTGTAAAAATCTTCCAAACTTAGATCAAGAAAATAATGTTCGATCTAAAAATCATAAATCGCAATTCAATATTATATTTATTTTGCCCATGCTTTGCATATGTAGCCGAAATGTCAGTCGTGTGGAGTTTCGTCGTTTTTTATTGGAACTTTCTTCTCGAAATATTATATATTTTATGCATGGATTCAATCTTCAAATACATTTTTATGTACATAATAAACACTAGCAGATGACGGCACTTCCTACCAAATAAAATACTATACTGGATAGAAAACTTCGCCGAAAAACGAAGAATAAGGAATATATATACATTATATATATATATATATATATATATATATATATATATATATATATATATATATTCTGGATAGAAATTTGAAAAATCTTTGCAAAATGTGGTCTTCTTGTAACTGTAAATATTTTTTAATTAGTAAGTAAGGGATCAAATCAATTATTCATAATTTAATATTATACTGCCATAAAACTAATTTTATTCTTTCATAACGGAGTGATTAGAACTTTAGCAAATTTTATCTATTATTGCTAAGCTAAAGAAAAAAGTGTCCGAAAACTATTTAAAATTATTATTTAAGAAGTGTCCGATATTTATTTTAAAAAATGTCAAAAAATGACCCTCATATTACCCAGTCGCACAATATACATTGGCTGCTTCAAAGTAGTTTTAATTAAAATGTTTGTATCGGTGTAGACAAACATATTTAAATATAATTTCAGTAATTTTAGTTAGTTTCTTCTAAACTAAAGAAAAGGATTATCTAAAACAAAATTTTCAAGTTACTTAAAAAAATAACAAAAAATATACTTCATATCACTCAGTATATTTGTATAATATACGACGATTTCAAATTAATTTTATTTAAAATATTTGTATCGGCGAATATAAAACTATTTTTATAAGATAATTGTAAATTTTATCGAGTTTCTGCTAAACTAAAGAAAGAAGAGTATCTGGAACAAAATTTTCAAGTTATTTTAAAAAAGTCAAAAATTGTCCCTTATATTACTCAGCAAAGTTGCAAAAAATGTATCGGCGAATTCAAATTAGTTTTATTCAAAAATTTTCATGGAAGGCTTTAATATAGTTTATGTAGAAAGGCAATAAATTTTATCTAGTTTCTGATAAGATATACAAAAATAGTGGCCGAAACAATATTTTTAAGTTATATAAAAAATGTAGAAAATGTCAGGAATCCATTTAATCTTAGTAAGTGTTTACATTCGTGCCATCATTTGTAACTATCAAAGTATTTAAAGAAATTAATAGTATATTTGGAAAACTTATACATAATTAAATAATCTAAATTATTGTCTAACATCAAAAGGTCATACAACAACTTGGCGTACTTATAAATCACTCACAAACTAATATATTGATCTGTTAATGATTAAATCGAGTATTAATGAATGTCGTAAAATTTATGCAACTTGCGTTGAAGCAAAATGCCACTTACACCTAGTTAACTAGTTTATTGATAGAAATAGACTGAGAAGTAGTGAGTTTTATCTTGTAATTGTAAAAATAGTTTAGTACACACTTACAAGTTCATTTCTCGATCTCGTGAAAGAATTCCACCATCTCGAAATAAATAAATAAATAAATGAATAAATGAAAACGTACAAAAGCATAACTTTCTCTTCTCTCCTCGAATGAATGAATGAATGTTTATTAATAGAATTACAAAAGTGTTTCTTTAAAAGTTTTCCTCGGTTAGAAATTGTTGGACGGATTTCCACGCCGCCTCGCGAATTATAAGGAAAGAATTTCCTTTCCACAGGAAGAAAAGAAAAACCTGTTGTTGGCTTTTCTTTTCTTTTGGTTTGGTTTTCCTCTATTTTCCTCTCTTTTATATATATGTATATATATATATATATATTGGAGAGGAGGATACTTCAAAGATATTCATACGAAGTTGAATTTTTTACATTTTTTTAAATTCTTCTCCTTCTCGTTGTATTGTTTACAGTTAAGAAGGAAAATATATTTTCCGCGATATGTTCAAGAAGTTTTCTTGTAAGAGTAGTTTTTCTTTTCAAGATTTTTATTTAGATATGCCGCCAGCCAGCCAGTCAGTTGTTATTGATTGATGAGGACTTGTTTATGATTTATTGCAAATGAATAATATTATTTATGCCGCTGTTTTTGTATGGAATAAACGTTGTATTTATTTTTTTGCCATAAAACATATTCTTGGATAAGCTTGGTCTTTTATCTGGCCTTAGTAAGACAAGAGAAAAACAAAGAAGTCGATGTCTACACGTTTTTTTATATATTAAGAATTTTGTCACATACTTTTCTGAAGGAAAGGTTTAAATGACTTCACCAGAAAATTAGCTGATTTTATGCTTTTTTGTTAGAAAAATTGTTATTTCTCGTGTTAATAATCAGTTTGCTCATCAGTAGAGTCCCTTTGCGATTTTCTGTATTGTTTTCTAGTTTTCTTGTCAGCAGAGTCCCTTTCCGGTTTTTATCTTATATTTCAGTTTGCTCATCAGTAGGGTCCTTTTTCTATTTTCCATCTTATATTTCAGTTTACTCGTCAGTAGAGTCCCTTCACTATTTTCAGTTTGTTGTCAATATTGTATATTAGTTATTTTTTGAGCATTTGTCACTTAAGTTGTGTCAAATCAATACTCGAACCGTATACTCTATATTAATTATAAAGTATATATAAAAGAACACTAAAAGTCACAAATATTTGCTCAGTTAATAAAGACGAGTCGAATCGGGTGTCGAAACGGATGCTAGATTAATAAAAGTTACATCTGATGAATTAATTTTGTTTTTTAACTTCGGGCGTCAAAGCGTTGCTACTTTTTGGTTTTTTAAGTTTCAAAAATGGCATTAATGTGTTAAGTATAAAGAAACAGCTTGACTAATTTTCAAAACTGAAACTAGTTACCACAAGCCCCTATGAAGTATCATGGGCGTTTTGAGAAAATGTCCACTAAAACTCGCTCACTTACTTATTTTACACAAAGTTGGTCACGAACAATTCAGGATGACTTTGAAACAAAGTAAGCAAATAGGACTTTCTGGCGAAAACAAATTCCTGATAGTATCAGTACTTGTCAACAGGTCACACCCTGCCCTACACCCTTCAAATAAATGTATCCAATAAAAATCTGCCAAACGTTTCGATTTTCCAAATCAATCCATCTCCCTAGCCCTACTACAGTTCATGCTGTTTACATGGTCGTGTGGAAAGACATACATAAATTTGTGTCAGTGCCATCATCCATCATTAGGGAATTTATCAATCAAAATCATCGAACGAACGAACATCATAGTCGTGATGATGATAATGGCGATGATAGTAACGGTGGTGGTGATGATGGTGATGATGGTTTTCAATGTCCGGATTAACGTTTCCGATTTACCATTATTATTATATTTCGGTCTGCAAATGGATTAATTATTAATATCATCGATCACAATATGAGAGTATCGTCATCGATTCAATGGAGGGTCGTCGGATGCTAGAGGGATGCTTTGATTGATTTTCGAAAGGCAGGTGAAGTGAATTTTCCGGATTTATTAGGATCGTTGTAATGTAACCTCTATACTAATGACGAAAAAGCTGCTCGGATAAACTGTATCGGAAACTAATCGTATTCATTCCACAAAGAAGGGACTCTACTGATGTGCGAACTGAAATACAAGATATTCAATATAAAAGAAACTCTACTGACGAACAAACTGAAATACAAGTTGGAAAAAAGCAAAAGGACTTTGCTGACTATATATGCTGACAAGCAAACAAAAATACAAGATAAAAGTTGAAAAACGACTCTACTGACGAGAATAATGGAAAAGGAACTCTGATGATTCCAACTGTTCCGATCAAGGTATACAAATATGGGTATATAAAATGTTAGTAAATTTTATTTTGTTTTCGATAAGCTAAATGAACAAAGTTTACAAATTATTTCCAGAAATGTAAACATATGTTACAAATTTATATATATAAAAAACAAATACGCTCAAAATATAAGAGCTTGATATTTTATATTTTTTAAAATTAGTTGTATTTAACATTTGTGTGCATGAAACCACACGATCAAAGTTAAAGAAACCGTAGTAAATTTTGTCTTGTTTCTGCTAAACTAAAGAGAAAAAGAGTGCCACAAATAAAACCTTAAGTACCAAGTGCATTGAAATTTGTAACATTGCATTGTGAGTAAGTTCAAAATTTTCGTATCGGCGTTTATAAGATCATTCGAATAGAAATTTAGTAAATTTAGTAAATTTTACCTAGTTTCAGCTAAGCCATGTAAAAAAGAGTACTCCGAGCAAAGTTTTCATTATATTTAAAAAAATGTAGAAATATGTCCAGGAATCCATGTAAGTACACACGAGCGTAACAAACTTTCGTCCTGGTCAGTTTCATATGGTAAAATTGTCTCTTAGTCGCTTTAAAAAGTGTTACTTCAAAAAATGCCTAATAGTGCAAATTTTTACCGTCCATTGTTTTCTACTTGGTCTATTTTATCAATTTGTTGAATACCAGCAGTAGTCGTGGGCTGGATCATTAATAACGTTTAGCCGATAAAAGCAATTAATTAACATCATTAAAAGGAACGCGGAAGTAAATCTCTTCCGGTTCCGCGAATCCTTCAGTCGGTCAACCAGATAATCGATTTAGAGAGTCTGGCCAGCACTAGTCCATCGAAAGTCTTCCTACGTCGATGATACCATTTGTTTACGGCATTCTTGACAGTGTGTTTAATTAATTGTTATGGAAGAACAAATTGATAAAATAGACTGAAGACTAGAAAATAATGAATAAGGGGTAACACATATACTGTCAAGTCATCCAAAGATATTTAAGATAGTCCTCATGTCTTATGAAGGATATCAGACGATGCACTTATTAATCATGATCCAGTGTCCAGTGGTTCTTAACAAAGAATATAAGGTATAGGCATACAAAAAAGTCTCTTTGTTCGTCAAGAGTGTAATGATTTCACTTGAGACATGGCCCATAGTCTTCTGGATAAATCCATAGTTCATTTCTCCCGATGGAGGTGTTTTCGTCCTAGACAAAAACAATAATTCCATTACTATTCATGAGAGATTCTACTACCTTGGTCGTTCTTTCCTTAGCACATTCTTTGTATGAAAACATCCATAACTCGCATGTATATGATATCTACACGATATGATATGATATTATATGATATGAGTCTCTCTCTCTTCTCTCCCAGATTTGATACGATCGCATTTTCAAGAGATGATTTATATGCATAAAACTAGCTCAGCATTACACGTGCTGTACTTTCAACTAGTAACCCTTAGGATTAGAGGAGACGGGGGTAAAGTAAAATAGTGCAGGAGAAAAATAATAAAAATTATTGATATATAAAGAAATGTTCTGCAGTGTTTGCTGTACTCAGCAGAGAACCTATGCCCAAATTCATCACTATTCAAAGAACCGATTCCGTTACTATAATACATGTTTAATATTTTTCATTATATACTATTGTGAAAACATTTGTGATTTAGTTGCAAATATATTTTATACGCGTATATTTTGTTCTTAAATATTACATATTCATAAAAATCTTATTTAGAATTAAACCCAGGGCTAGATTTACGTACTACAGTTGGTGGAGTGCAAATGCATACTATGGAGTGCAAATCAATTAAAATTAAGGTAATTGCAAAGCGGTCGTGTTTGCGATCTATTTATACTTTTGGGATAAATTTGGGTTAAATTTTTGCTACAATTTTGGTTTTTAAAGTCAATATTTATTCAGAATGCTAAAAGTATTACATGATATTCTTGTAACTGTTATTTAAACATAGAAGAGATATGAGTTGATGCCAAGAAAGGGGTTGTTTTATTGTCTATTTCTATTGCAAAAAAACTAAAAAAAATCTTTAGGAGTATAATATGGAACAAAAACAAGAAGGAAAATAATACCATAGTCGAGTAAATAAAAATATTATAAAAGTAGCTGAATGAGATTAGTACGAGTATTAAAAATACCCTATATTTAAGTAAATAATTTGAACATTTTGTCCGGAACACTCTGATTAAGTTTAGCAGAAACTAGATAAAATCTAGTTTAGCAGAAACTAGATAAAATTTTCTTCTACTTTCTATATAAACTATAATTCCATTATAAATCTTATAAAATCCGATAAGAAAATTTTGAAAAAAAAGACAGGCCGGAACTCACCATTAATTTTTGTATAAATTTACTATATTTGGTTTGGAGTCATTTTTTGCATTTTCTCAAATAACCTAATTCCGGGCACTCTTTTTTATTTAACTTGGCAGAAACTAGATAACGTTTCTAATGGGATATCATAATTGGCATTACGAGAATTTCGATTAAAACGAGTATGAAGTCAGTCGACATGTCTATTTTGAGCTATTTTCGAATATATAACTAGGGACATTTTTTGATATTTAATTAAATAACTCAAAAATTTTGTTCAGGACAATGTTGTTTAGTTAGTTCAGCAGAAACTAGAAAAAAAATTGTTACGATTCCACATAAGCCGTGTTTTATATTCCGGTATTAAATTTTGTATAAAATAAGTTTGAACACGCAGTTATGTGCGAGTTGGTAATTTTAGTTTTAGTCTGGTGCTTTACACTTTGCTGGGTAACTCGTTAGGATGGACGTCGATTTTGTTTTTGTAAGTGGTATCGGAAAGAGCCATTTAATCATTACCTTTATATCAAGCATGATATTTATAAAAAAATATTTTTTCTTATCCTCCCCTATATCAAAGTATGTGCTCTCAGAAGAGCGAGTGCACGCAGTAGTAGTGTCGGTGTCGGCGTCGGTCGGTGGGGCTCCTCTTCAAACTATTATCATTTATAGTGCCGGGGGGACCACCGAGGCTATATTTTTACCTCGGCGTGTGTACCGTATTAGAATATATGTCGCTCTTGAGCTTTGGCAACTTTGGGGCACCAAGGGGGCATCGACTACGAGTATACTAGTACTGTACAAGTGTATATAGTGTACTGTACTGTCGGTTAGGAGAGGTCGAGAAAACGGGGAAACACATTACGCGCTGTAATACACCGCAGGCAACGGGGTAGGTAGTGGTAACAGTAATATCAGTTCGATACAACGCAAAGTCATTTAAACGCAGGGCTTAGAGATAGAATCGTTTATTTAATCTAGTGATTTTTTGCAATTTACAACTTTCCGAAAATGAAAATCTTTGAATATCTTTACGGTTTGAAAATTGATGTCTTTGTGTGGGTGTGTGTGTTTTTATGTTATGTTATGCACGAATTAACCGATACGAATGATTCAAAAATATTCGATTCCTATTAATGAGAAGACGTGCTGATTAGTTTTTGGTCGAGACAGGTCCAGCCGTTTCGAAAATATGGGGCAGAAGTGCTAAAAACGGTAATTCAGTTTTTAAGAAAACGGAGCGTCCGATTTGAATAACTCAAAAAACATTTTACTTGTATTGACGAAATAAAGAATTGATGATGATAGCGGTTTTGGAGATAAAGAGTAAAAAGTAAAACAAAAACGATATTTGGCGGTCAAAAATGATTATTAGACATATGCACATCAAATTATCAGTTATTTGATGAAGTTTTTAGAAATGAGTACTAATTTTGTTACAATTTTGTTGGGTTCCGTACCAAGATTGTTAATTTTTAAACTTTACTTATACGGTTCAAGTAAATTTCAAAATTTTCAGGAAAATGTTTTTTTCAAAATATTCAAGAATATACAAAGTTTCATACTTCAAATATAAATTTTAAATTCACAATTCAGTTTGAAAATGTATATATTTCAAATGTGCTATTCTAATCGTAAGAAATATATCCTCAGATGGACTTATTCGGCACCTCTTGCTAATGTAAACTTCAAGTGTTTTGAGCGTTAAGATCGTCACTGTATATTATTTGAAGGATAGAATATATAGTGATTATAATGATCTATTTGAAAATGTTTATGGTAATTGTTAATAATCATTGATCAATAACTATTAATATTGATTACTGATTTTTTTTCTCGAATATTTAATTCTGGTACGGGAAGTTCCAGCAATTTGTCGTAAAGCACGATGCCATACACCACTAGTTAAAACATATTTTGTCAGTCGTTTGAACCGTACTATCGAAAATGTCGAGAACATTTATTTAGAGTATATGAATGAACTTTAAACATTTAAATCTTGGTACAGAACCCATAGAAATGGAAGCACATATTGTATTTCGAGTTAAAATCTCTATAAAAGATCCAATATTTGCATGTCTAATGATCATTTTTGACCGCCAAATGGCATTATTTTTTACTTCTTCATTAGATCTCCGGAAACGCTGGACTTGCCTTCCTAAAAATTTTACCAGTTGTTCACTTCGTCAATTCAAGTAAAATGTTTTTTTTAAACCGTTCAAATCGGACGCTCCGTTCTCTCAAAAACTGATATCATTTTTGGACATTTTTACCCTGTATCTTTAAATGTTGATTTGAATGAACAGTCAAGTAAGATTGAATAGTGTCATGCAACTTGCCATAAGACAAAATGCCACTTGTGCCTAGTTCGATTGTTGGATCCATTCAATTTAACAGAGATCTTTATAATATAATTTCTTATCTCTCGCCATTTTCCCACTCGTTGTGTGTATAAACTTATTATTACAATTTGACGGGGTCTGCAGCAGTAGGAGCAGTAGGAGCGCATCCTCTCCTCCCGAGCGCTTATAATTATGAATTAGCCCAATTAGCATTCTGCGAAGTTCGAGAGCTGCTCGGGATACACAGATGCATATATCTGTATATACTGTATATACTATATACGTGTATATATACTATGTATTATATAGATATGAACAAGTAAAACTAAATTACAAATACTTAGTTAGCAATTCAAATTAGGTTAGGAGGAAACGGGCGCGACATTACTGCACTTTGCGTGTTACTCGTGTTAGTGTTCTCTTCTGTTATGAACAACGAACGAACGCGACAGTAGAGTGCAGAGTCGGGGTTGGGTGAAGATTTTACCCCGACTAGACGAGGGAAAGAGAAGGTTTGTATTGTGGATATCATCAGATCAGCCCCTGCACTTTTAATAAAGGAGCCACCGATAGTGGACGGAGGGGGTTGATCCATGTCGATAACTGTACTTATATTGACATAATTTCTCAAAAATCTTATATCTTATATATAAAATTCTTCTGTAACAATGTAAGTTTCATTAATCCTCCTAAACTATAATTCGGAATTTCATGAATCTTCCTGAAGTTTGTTCGGGAAATTTTCTAAAATGTTTTGATTCATAGAAATATATTTAGATTGTAGAAATAAATGGAAAAAATTACAAAAAACCGCTTATCATTGTTTGACCTTTAAAATATTTAAGGCATGGTTTGACATTAAAAACAAATGACAACTGTCATTTGCCAAACATTTCTATTCACTTATAGGCTAAGGCAATATTAAAATATAATAAATTCATGATTAAAAATAAAGAAAATGTAATGTCTACCTTATTATTGCCAAAAAGAAGCTGAGATGTGATGAAAATTAAAATAATATAAGATTTAGTATAAGATACAGTCAACATCTGACAGATGATGCAGTCTGCGCATGCGTCTCGCGCATAAAACTTAGCCTACAATTCACTTTGACTGATTATTATTTTTTAACTTTTAAATGCAGTCGTGTTTTGCCTTACTTTACTAAATCAAGATACAAAAATAATTTATTTATTCAAACAATTATTTAGAAGTTTCATTGTGTCTAAAATTCATATGTTTGGCATTGGATACGAAATATTTACTCAAGACAATGGAGCATTTTGGGTCTGAATATTTTTAATGTGCTTCAATTTGCAAGAAATTTTGGAATTAGGTTCATCTTACTCTCAAGTTTAAAAATAAAAATAATTTAGAATCATTTGCCACTTCCCGGGGGATGACATCTCTTTTCAGTGGTTCAATTGTATCTCTTTCAAACTAACGTCGGATATCGATAAAAGAACTAATTAGAATAGAAAAATGTTTAATAATGTTTTTCAAAAAAGAAATTACTTTTCAAGTTACTGGCTACTAAAAATTTGTAGTTTTTTGCGTTTTTCATCGTTTTTTGCAATTATTTCTAAAAATATACATTTAAACGAAAATCATGTAATGAACAAAATTATTTCAATCAAAATCCTAATAAATCGGTGTTCTATAAATTGTTCTAGGAACAATATTAGGCTAGATATGAAAATGGGGTTTTATAGTACTCAAAATAAATTTTAAAATTAGTACTTCTGCGTGTAAGATGAGTGAGCTATCATGCAGATAAAAGACGCATACAATATTTTTTTCGTTTAAAGCAAATAGTTTTTGAGTGCCATTTCCACCAAAATTAAAAATAATCGTATTCCCTCTGGAATCAACTTGGTTTAATAGATTTTGACGGGTTCTAGAAAATACCAGTGCAAAGGATTTCCAAAAAGCTCATGATTTCATGAAAAAAAATCTATTTAAAAAAATAAAAGATACGTATAAAGGTATATAAATGAAAATTTAAGGTCTTTTACTGACCAATTAATTGATACTTAATTTACTGACAAATATTGATAGTGTACAACCAGAGTGTCTTTCGAGTACTTCAATCCTTTGCCATTTTAAAATAAGAGAAGTTACGGTAAAATTTATGATAGAGAAAGTTGTAGCTCATTTAATTACCTTTAAAGTAGTGTATTGCAAGTATTGATAAAATCCGAATTAAAAGAGTTATAATTCAATTAATCCGATGGGTGGTGACGGAGTGCAAATTGTTTTTACTTCTGAACTTAAGATTAAGATTAGCCTATTTCCGACATACGGTTTTTTCCTCTCCATTTACTGCAATTTTGTTGATCGTAGATTGAATAGAGCACATGTGAACAGGATTTGACAAATTAATTCACTTCAAATATAAACTTAAGTAATAATGTATATAAATTTATTAGTGAGAAAAATGTAATTTAGATATAAAAATTACTAAAAGCCAGTTGAAATATGGTACAAATATATAAAAATTATAGGCAACATTATTGAAGCCATTATTTTGGGTAGAAAAAACCAATGTGATATTGTCCTTCACCGGGAATGCTATTTATTAATTCTTTCTGGATTTGTTATACCCTTTAAAAGACTTCAATTTTCAACACGTGTAAATTATGCTATAAATCACAAAGGCAGGCGATGATTTTTTGTGTGATACATTTGGAAAGTCAATTTTTAGTCGTGAATAAGCAAAAAATCATTCATTTTTACATCCACACCTACAAGTATGACTAAAAAATTGTATAACCCTTGACATTAAAATAAATTGAGCTATTGGAAATAAATTTGTGGTTTAAATTGCAGTGTTTAATTTTTATTATATAATTTTATTGAACATATTTCAATATTTGTTAGAGGGATAATTAAAGTGTTAACTGTAGGAATTGAGAATCATCATTTTATTTTAAGCAGCTCTACAGTCACTCATTTATTGATGTAAATAGTAATTCGAAAAACAATAATTATTAATTTTAACTGAACGGTAAATATTAGTACAGGATATTGAAAAAATGCAGAATTGGGTACAGGACAACGTCTGTCGGGTCATCTAGTATATATATATAAATGAACCGCAAAATGAGCTGGTAAGCGGATAACTCAACAACGCCCGGACCAATTTGGCCAATTGTTTTTTTAAATGTTCGTTCAAGTCCAAGGATGGTTCTTACGGCGAGAAAAAATCAAATAATTGCCGGGAAAAACCTAAAAACAGCCCTTTTCATTTTAACATACAAACGTTATCTAACTAAAACGTAGAATAAATTTGAGCTTTATTGCTATTATATAAAGTTCATATTAAATTACAAACACTCACTGTATACTCCTTCTAAACGATTATTCGGATTTTTTATAAATCTTTCTGAAGTTTGTCAAGGAAATTTTCTAGGATGTATGTGATTATAAAGTACCGGGATGTATGTGCAATATTATAGAAATAAATGGAAAAAATTTAAAAAACGACATGTCATCGTTGGCATTGAAAACAAATGAAAACTATCATCTCCAAATATTTCAATTTACTTATGAACCTAGACAATATTAGAATTGTATAATAAATTTATGATTACGAATAAAGGCAAATTAATTCACTTAAAATATGAAATTAAGTATTAATTAGGAGGGGTCCTACCTTTAATGCGATGCATGCGAAAAACACGAACGCACGCCTTGAGAGCGCCAACACAAGATTCGGATATTAAATTTTCAATATAGTTTTTTTTTCAATATATAATTTCTTTGCATTTTTAACTAATCTTTCCACAATATTTATAAAATTCGTAAAAATTTCGATTAGATGAATACATGAAATTTAGATTAGATGAATACATACATTTCGGCCCTCACGATATCGATTAGGAGAAGTTTAAGATGCAATTTTGGATATCTTAAATAATAAAAAATTAAACTAATATAATCCAACATGAAATACCAGTGTTATGCTATAGGTTCGGGTTATGTTATACCGTTTAAAAAACTTCAATTTCCAATATAGTGTGAGAATTGAGACTCATTTTATTTAAAGCAGTTTTACATTTAACATCGCTCATGTTATAAATGTATATGCATTTTGGCGTGAAGAGTAATTTAAAAAAACAATAATTATCATTTTTAGGTAAACGGTAAATATTAGTATATTATATTAAAAAATTATAGACATGGATACAGGACAACGTCTGTCGAGTCATCTAGTAATAAATAATTGTATTGAATTTGATAATTTAGCAATCATATGACAAACTACATTTTATTTCGACAATGTGGCTGAAATAAACATTTCAAGAATATGTATTATTTTAGTTGAACTCCGTAGAACAGATAACTTAAAAAGAACTCCACTGACAAGTATCGATGTAAATATTTGTATAAATTCTTTCAATTATTATCTATGAATATATGGGGCTTTTGTATTGTATGAATGTTTGAATGAATGGTAGTATGAATCTGAGGCTACTGTGTAAATGTTGAATGATATATAGTTAGTAGAACCCACACGTGTATTGAGACTATTAGTGCAATTAGTGTTATAAATGAATAGGATCAGGGTGTTCAAAATGGGCCAGGCTTATCAGAATCGAACATTTTATAAATCACGCCTTAGAAGAAATTTCCCAATGTTTATCTTGTGAACCAGTTCCCTTACTATTTATTCCTGTAGCTCATCTCACTCGTGTCGGTTGCACAGTTGCACTTTATGGATTTAGATGTCCACATGACCGCCGACGCCTGTTCGCCTGTTCGCCTATACGACGACCGTCTAATCGCAAGTAGCTACTGCGCGACAGGGGATTTTTAGAAGTAATTACAACGACGACATCTGGAAAGTGAATTCGGTCGCCGTCGTCGTCCTCGTCGACGGCACGATATGGTATTTACTTGATGCAATTGAATCAGGAATGGCAATCAGGTATTTTATCCAGAGAAAGGAAAGGTCTAGCTGAGATTTCATATCTCTCATCGATATAGAGCTAAATATAGATATATAGGCATACACAACGTGTATTATGTATATATATATTTAGTATTTATTTATCCCCCCCCTGTATATATTATGTGTTCAAGTTGCATAAAACGTGCAACACAATGCACAATGCAAAATGCACAATGTATGGAAAATGTCGATGACATAGTGTAACAGCTAACATCAACCGCACAGAATGAATGAATAAATATACGAGAGAGTTTCGCTTTGTATTTGTCGTGTCGCCCAAGGGGGCCTGGGGCCTATTCGATGGTATGGGGAGCCCATCAAAATGTTTATATCTATCTATATTGATAAGGGGCACAATGTTTGAATACAGATAGCGGTAGTTAGCGCTTCCGATAGGAAATTGAATTTTCAAAGCGCCGCCCGCCCGCCCCCCATCATGTTGCTCTCTTCAAAATCGCAAAATCGCAAAATCGGAAAATTGATCGAATCGGATCTAATCTAACGAACGACGTTTGATATCGTTTTTCGAATTTAGAATATTCGCGAAGCAAAATGATTTGTAATAATAGACATGTGCTACACCTGGGGAATAGTTTGAGTATTTTATGTTATATTATGCCCAAAGACAGATCATATTTAATTTACTTTATATCACTTTTTTCTCAGGTTCCTTAGAGTCCAGATCCCTGATCCGTACAAGTAATAAACATTCGTGTATATCTAAAAAAATATTTGTCAGCTTAAGAATTCGCAAGCTGAAGCAACAAAATAATGAGGTATGAGTTCGCAGTTTTTTAGTAGGCTTATATAAGAACAATTTACTGAAATTAAGAAATAGTAATGCAAACGGTGCGTCCTGCAGAGCTTATTAAAAATGACGTTAAAGTTACAATAATAATAAATGTATTCTGCTCATTTCAAATGACATAATTCATATTTCAATTACAAATTGAGAAATGTAAGTATACAGTATTTCACTGAATATATTGAAGAATGACATACTAAAATCACGATGTTGTAATACAAACGGTATGTCCTGCAAAGCTATTTGAAAATGACATTGAAGTCTTAGGGTAATAACACTTATGGGTACTTTTTTACAAAATTACTTTTAACTTATATTTTGCCTATTTAACTTATTTTTTATTATATAAAATGGCAAAAGTTGATAGGAAAATGAGATCTATGCAACAAGATATTGATATACTATTGGTACTTTGCTCAAAAGCCATTTATAGCTCATATTTCAATTACAAATTAAAAAAAAATTAAGTACACAGTGTTTTAGTACACATACTAAAGAATATTACACTATAATCGCGTCCTGGAGAGCTCATTTAAAATAACATTACAATTGCAATGATAATATAGGTGCTTTACCCACTTGGCCATTTTTACTTCGTATATCAAAACCATTTTGGAAATTTTACGTATACAGTATTTTAGTGAACATATCAAAGAATATTATATTAAAATCACAATGTGGTAATGCAAACGGTACATCTTGGAGAGCTCTTCAAAAATGACGTTGAGTTACAATATTGATATAGTTACTCTGCTCAGCTAATCTTACACATGTAACAGAGACTTAAGCTCCGACAAATATTTATAACTCGTATTTCAAGCTAAATTAAAAAAATGTCATTATACAGTATTTGTTAAAGAATAACATACTTAAATCACAAAGTTGTAATGCAACCGGTGTATCCTGCAAAGCTCGATGAAAATAGCATTAAAGTAGGTAAGTAAATGGAATAAGATTGCGGGTACACTAGAAAAATAGTTTGAGGTACTTTGCTCGAATAACCATTCATTATACTTGATTAAAAAATAATTTGGAAAATTTAAGTATAGAGTATTTTAGTAGGCACATTTAAAATGAAGTAATAAAAGTTGTAGAACTCAGTTAACATGACGTTGAAGTTGCTACATTAATATAAGTTATTTGCTCAAATAATTATTTGTAACTCACATTTCTAGATCAATTTGAAAAAAATAAGTGAACAGTATTTAAGCAGACGTATTACAGAATCACGAGATTGTAATGCAAAAAAACACCCTGACAACAAAATAATATGTGCAACATATAAATTCATAGCCGATGTAAAGCCTGGATGAAACGCACATCATGACATTTATCTTCTGGTCGCTGCATTAAATTTTATTTTTAATCATTTAGCGTAACGTCAGTCCCAGCAAACTATTTAATTTGTCGAAAAAACCAAACAAACATTTTTTATTATTTCGTATTCATGAAAACAAACAACAAATCCGGCATATTTTGATAAACGATCCCAACTCATTCCGTAGTCTGCGCTACATAATTTTAAAATTTGATTCGCACCGAAATCATCATTGTCACAAGCAAAAAATATTTTACTCGAATAAAAATAAATCACGAAAGCCATTGTCGAATGTCAAACAGTCGAATAGTCGAACAGTCAAAAATAAAACAAATAAATGTGACAGAGCTGCCTAATACAGAAAATGTTTTTCCTATGCGAAAACGGTTTCGAATAAAATAATACACATATAGAGATCGACTGTAAATAATAAATGTATCGAATATAAATATAATTTTATCGATGGTTATTCTTTCCCAGACCCAATTTTTTTTAACCCAATCTGTGTGCATTATTTGAACCCGTCGTTTGTTTTTGATTTATTTTTTATGGAGACATTTGTATTTCGAACGCAAATGTTGTTTATGGAATGAATTGGTTTTATTTTCGCGATGAGATTTATTTAGAGTTTTTGTCAGGCGGAAAATATTACGAGCACTGAATTTATTTGACGGGTTTACAATATTGAGTTTAATTTATGGATTTATGGGATAATTGATAATTACTGGTAGTATTGGTGCACATATCGTTTTTGCACAAAATTGCTTAAAAAACTACATATGCACCTTCGCGAAATATGTAACTAACTATTTTGCAGAAATTTACATTTATAATTATAATTTTTAAATAAACTTGCCGTAAGCCTAAACACTTTTATAATATTTATTTAAACAATAGAACTTATCACTATGTAGAATTTTACTAAAACCTTCAATAGTTTTTGGGGGTCCATATTTCTTAGTTTTTCAGGTCGCACCGTTTGCATTACAACTTTATAATTTTAGTATGTTCTTCTTTAATATGTCGATAAAAATACAGTATACTCATTTTTTCATATTTTGTCTTGAAACTCCAGTTATAAATTATTATCTCAGCAAACTACCCTGTTAGAGTTACCCATTGTAACCCTAACATCATTTTATACAAGTTCTTCAGGACGCACCGTTTGCATTACGACCTCCATATTTTAGAATGTTATTCTCTAATATATCTACAAAAATGGAGTATAATCAATTTTTAATATTTTATCTTGAATTACCAATTAAAAACAATTATTTAAAAAAGTAACTATATAAATATAGCCACTTAATGCCATTTAAAATGAGCAGAACACGTAATTAATACTGTAACTTTAACATCATTTTGAATGAGCTTTTCAGGGCGCACCGTCTGCATTACGATATCAAAATTTTAGTGTTATTTTTCAATATTTCTACTAACATACTGTATACTTAAATTTCACAAATTGCTTCTGAAATGTGAGTTATAAATGATGATTTGAGCAAAGTACATGCATAAATGTAGAAAGTTTAATGTCACTTTAAATGAGCTTTGCAGGACGCACCGTTCGCATTACAATTTCATGATTTTAGTATGTTATTTTCTAATGTGAAAACAAAATAACTATACACTTACATTTTTCAAATTGTTTGTGCAATACGAATTATACATGAATATCTTAGCAAAATACTACTACTGTATTGCAATATATTATGTTACTACATATTCTTATTCCATTTTCGTATCAACTTTAATGTTATTTTCATAGAGCACCGCAGAACGCACCGTTATGTAAATTATTGGCAAGCAAATAAAATATTTAATAAAATAAAATATTGGTAAAATGATTCAGTTAGATATATGGACTCGCAGTTTTATCCACTTTACATAAAACATTAAAATGGAGGAGGAAAAAGTACCAAGATATTGAGAGGTTGCTACTGACGAGAAAATCGAGCCTCCAATAAAATTGTATATTAAGAACACGACTCAGTAGAGATCAGAGATGTGGTCTCGTATATTGGATTGGATAAAAAAACAACGAACACTACTGACGAGCAAATTTTTCTCACTCCTGATCAAATTCCAATTAAAAAATAACACCCTCCTCCTCGTTTTAAAATACAATCGGTGCTAAACATGAAAAAAACCTCGTATTGCACATCCAACTACTAATCCAGGCAACTACTAAATATTTATTTCGCTTTTTGTCGCCGTTATATCGCAATTGTTTCGCAGAATAATTATTTTCCGCCAGCTGGCGCAGTCGAGTTTGAAATTAATCTATCACAGGGCATTCATTCATTCATTCTTGCTGCTGCAGCAGCAGCAGCTAATTCCGATTCAAGGAGATGAAATAATAATAAAAATAAAAAAAAAACTAGCATGGTGGCAGCGGCAGAGAGTACATTTTTCTCTACATCATCTCATCTCATTAACTCGCATATTTATAATATGAAGTTAGATGATATACATCAGAGAATTTATCATCGCGAGGGAAATTCTAGGGATGAAAATATTATAGGAGTAGAGTAGTATTTCCTTCAAGTTCATCTACAAGTCCATGTCTTTGATCTCAACTGAGTCATGTTATTGGAGGTTGAATTTTCTCGTCACTAAGATAACTTGGCACATTTCCCTAAGTTATTATACTATTTTTACGCAATGTGGGTCTAATCCACGAGCCCACATTTCTGATCACAGAGTCATTTTTATTCGAGACTCGATGATACAATTTGAATCTAATGTAAATTTTACACATACGATGTTTGCTGTTGTTTTAATAACATTTTTGGTAATAAAAGATTCCAATATTATTATACCAGTTGATGCAGAATTTTGTAAGATTTTTTATGGTATAGCAGTCTCAAAATCTTTTCTAATTTTTCGGGAAAACTGAAAAAATGTCCATAGCATGTTTATTACAATTTTAAAGACTACTTAAATTAAATTATTATATTATATTAAGTTTTGCTATATAAAGATTTGTCAAACGATTGAGAATTACTTGAAAAACATAATTATTACATATATAATTATAAAAGTCAGAATATCTTATCTAAACTATGGTGATGACGATACAAGTTTGGTTTGGATGTGAATTTAACAAATATGTACTAAGTTTGTTGTTGTTTTAATGGTTTTTATTGTTAAGTAAGATACCAATCTTATTATACTACTTGATGTAGAATTTAATAACCCATTTTATGGTATATTAGGTTTGAAAACTTTTCTAATACATTTATACACATTTTTCGAAAAAACTAAAAAAAATGTCCTCAGCAATTATAAAAAAACGACTTGGAAACGTAGATGGTAAAATGTGCAAGTACTAAGTTTGTTCTCGTTTTATGGTATTTTATGTTAAATAAGGTAATAATATTATACCAACTGATATAAAGCCTAAATAACCCTTTTAATGGCATATAATGTTTGAGATCGTATCGTTTCTAATATATTTAAACACATTTTTGGAAAAAACTAAAAAAAAATTTCCTCTGCATGTTTAAGAAACGAATCGGAAACGCAGTCAAAAAACTTTGCACCATTATAAAGAAACGGCTCGTCCGATCGTAGTAAAAAACTAATCAGCCAGTTTCATCAAATGACTTGTAAGTTTTTGAAATCGGTTCAGCCGTTTTTGAGAAAACCTTCACGAAAAGCTAAATTTTGACTTATACCCATACTTGTAACTTTGAAACATAAAATTATCAAATCGGATTTTCTTGCTAAAACTGAGTCCTTCAGGAATATAATATTATATTATCTCGGTAACACAATATGAAATTAATGACACGGAAGGAACTCTAGTTGGCTAGATGGTCCTTTATCATCACCATCATAAGTTATCATTTTAAGTTAAATGACCCACAATCCAACCATAATGTTGTTTCTGATTTAATACTCCAAGTCCAGGACATATATAATATTTTCTCTCAGCATTTTCCACATCTGAAATGCGACTTTTCCGACCGTCGTATTTATAAATATTTCATTTGAAATAATGAAGAGGAAAAATATTGTGACTTATCTCTTAGCATCTCCATGCTGGGGGTGAATTTTTCTCGTACTGAGAGAAGGAAAATGTTTATGTGTATACACAAGTGCTTATGATAATACTGTGTAATCTACCATCCTAAGATACAATATGACATCCACCACATGTGGAAAGATGTTGGTCGGAGTCGGAGTCGGAGTGGATTAAAAGGGAAAAACGTGCAGGAAAATATTGTTTCGGGAAAATGATGTATCGGAGTTCGGAGTTCGAAGGAAAGTGTTGGGGAACGATCAATCTTCAAAGGGGTTACGAATAAAAAATACATGTTAAGTAAAAATTAATGTC
Organism: Ctenocephalides felis; assembly: GCF_003426905.1. NCBI lineage: Eukaryota > Metazoa > Arthropoda > Insecta > Siphonaptera > Pulicidae > Ctenocephalides > Ctenocephalides felis. Next base: position 114,465 of record NW_020536999.1, on the reverse strand, counting down.
ATGTGAAATTGTCACCATTTGGGTATTTTATGCGTTTTCATTGAAGTGACATCACGACCAAAAGTTTGTATGGCCGTGCAAATGCAACCCTTGTTATGAGATTTTATTTCTTACTGACTGCTTGCTATTAGGTTGCCCAAATATATCTGATTGATATCACATTGCCGAGTCGATATACTCAATATCATGCGAATAAAAACCAGATTCTAATAAGTATCGATATTCATTTCTTGCATGTAGCAAAAAGTGCTATAGACATCCCATTTTTTCAGTTTTTTTTTAAATATTTAATTAAATGTATTAGAAACGTTTCCAAACTTTTTATACCATAAAAAAGCTTACGAAATTCTGCAACAACTGGTATTAAAAGATTGGTATCTTATTTAACACAAAATACCATTAAAACAACAACAAATTGAGTATTTGTAAAGTTTACATGAAAACCTTGCAATAAACGAGATAGCAATAAACATGCGGAAATGTCTCTTTACAGTTTTATTTAATGAAGTTTTTGCTCGTTTACATTTTTTTATTTTTACAAGAATTTTACTTTTAAAATCAGAATGTACTCGAACAGCTTATGAATTAACAACCGGATTATTTACATACTCACACAAACACCCGGACTTTTGTCACCCGAAAATTTTAATTTATTGCAGTTTGGTTTAATTTTTGACGCTTTCAAAGGGATAAATAGAAAATACGACAACTAAATGAATTGCGAATTTTTGCACCAGGTGTTACTACTATAGGGCTGTGGAAAATGTCGATTGTGGAAAACATACTCAGTAGTGCTTTGCACGAAAAATTAAATAGGCTTATAAAAAATACTAGGTTTTATTGTAACGATTTCAATTCTCTATTCAATCTAGTGTTATCATCCTTTTACATAAAGCCCTTTATTCTATTAATATTTGTAATTTTTCTCATAAGTAGAGTTCATTACTAATGTTGAGATTTAGCAAAAGTGTTTATTTTTCAGATGGCATCATAGAAACCAAGAATAGATAAAATTCAAAACCTGGTTCTAAATCCCTAAATTCCAATTCTTTTTCTACTTTACAGCCCTAGCAGATATTTTCGATCAGAATATTCCCATAAAAACGATTTTACAATATTTTACAGAAATTTAATTCGTGAATGCTTTTGAGTGATTTTAATTAAAATTTACATCAACGATATCGAGTTTTTTCCATAAAAAACATTAAATATGAATTTGCGTATATTATTGATAAATTACAAATTAGCTATGAATATTTAATTGGAGAAGAAAATTAATGAATGACGATAATGTGTAATTTTAAATCAACAATGAATATGATGCAAATAAATTAGTTATTAATTTATCAATATTTCAATAAAAAAATGTGAGTGAGATGGAAATACTAAAGTCCGCATTTCAACTAGGATTTACTCAAAATTTCAATATCCAAGTGGTAATAACAGTTTTTACTAGATTATAGGAAATTTTATCTAGTTTTTAAAATGTTAACAAATTATAATGTCTGCTAAAAAAATTAAAAATTAGTTGAAAAAATCTAAAAAAAATGTTAATCCATATAGTGCATATTATCGAAATGCTAAGTTCCGTCATTTTAAAAATAAATTTTCCAAAATTTCAATATCCAAAGTGTATAAAACCATTTTTACTAGATTTTAGTAAATCTCATCTAATTTTTACTAATGTGAAGAAATTATGATATCCGTAATAAAAGTTTTAAATTATTTGACAAAAAGTAAAAAATGTTCCAACTTAATCAATACGTACAATGTACACATGCATTTCAATTATAAACTTCTTAAAATATCAATATGCAAGTGTATGCAATAGTTTGTACTAGATTTTAATAATTGTTGTCTAGTTTTTACTAATGTAAGAAAAACCAGCAGGTTAGGACAAAATTTTCAAGGTATTCAAAGAAATGTAAAAAATTGCTAAATATACGTTGAAAATAAATATTTCAACACGTTTTATACAAAATTTCTTCATGTAAGTGTATATAGAACTTTTTATTAGATTTTAGTAAATTTTATCTAGCTTTTATTAGTATAAAGAAATTATATCGTCCGGAATAAAAATTAAAAGTTTTTTGACAAAAAGTATAAAAATGTTCTAAATTCACATATTGCATATTATTAAAATACTAAATCCGCATTTCAATTACGATTTACTCAAAACTTTAATATTTAAGTATATATAACAGTTTGTACTAAATTTTAGTAAATTTTATCTAGTTCTTACTAACGAAAACAAATTATATTGCCCCAGAACAAAATTAAAAGTTAATTGAAGAAAACTGAAAAATGTTCTATATCCATATATTGCATATTATGGAAATACTAAAGTCCGCATTTCAACCACGAATTATTCAAAATTTCAATGTCAAAGTGTATGAAATAGTTTGTACTAGATTTTAGTCAATTTTATCTAGTTTTTACTAATGTAAAATATTATAATGTCCAAAATGAAAATTCAAAGTTATTCGAAGAGAAGTAAAAAAATGTTCTAAATTCACATATTGCTTATTATTAAAATACTAAAGTCCGCATTTCAACTACAAATTACTTAACATTTCAATATGCAAGTGTAAATAATAGTTTTCACTAAATTTTAGTAAATTTTAACTAGTTTTTACTTATAAAAAGCATAGCGGCTGGAACAACATTTTCAAGATATTCAAAGAAACGTAAAAAATGTCCAATTGTTAAATGTATTACTAAAAAAATAATTGTTCCAACAAGTTTTATTCAAAACTTCATTATGTAAGTGTATACAACAATTTTTACTAGATTTTAGTAAATTTTATATAGTTGCAAGTAACTTATACAAATTGAAAAATGTTTAGAATGAAAATTTTTAGGTCGTTTTAAGAAAAGTTGAAAAATGCCCTTTGCTAACTAGTAAACTACAAAAATAAATGACGAAAAAGTGAATCAATTGAATCTGAAAACCTACTAGCTAACTCTTTCGAAATTATATGTAAATCAATTTTAAAGTTAATGACATTCAAACGGGTAAAATTTCGAGACGGGTATTTTTCCCGCCCTGATTATAGCGTATTAATTTATTCAAACATTATTACCCATGTCTTTCAGCAAAGGGGCCCACCTGGACACGAAAGAGTCTTTCGAAGGGCACTTTCAATAAGAGCCCATATTAATCAAAATGCCATATGAATAATATAGGTATATATTGAAAGAGAAAGAAAGAGATAGAGATTGGGTGAGAGAGAAAGTTGTGCTCGCGGACAACGCCGATCCGGTAATAAATATCTCTCGACTCCGGCACCGGAATCACCGGAGTAAAGTTCGTAGTGGTTCGTAATTCTATACGGCAAAATGTTTCATTAGTTTTGCTTGTGGCCCCCCCTTAACAAGAGATGACCGCCACGTCATTCGTAATAATTAGGATTAAATAATATATGATGATGATGATATCAAGAATAATAAAAATTGGATACATATATATTTATCTAGTAATTACTATCTTAATTCAGTCTTACCCTAAATACATTTTTGATATCAAATGTTTTTTCTTACCTAAGAAATTTCGGCAGCAAGTATTTCTTTGCAAAATGATACCGACGCGATTTCACTTTGATTTACGCGAAATTATGCAAAAAAAATTAAAAAACACTTTATTTTAAACAATTCATTATTTTACGCGACATTACTACATACATAAACACTACACTGCACTCACTTTGAATTTAAATTTTTTATTTTATTTTAACACTGCTGGAAAAAATACATGGGGTTAGTAAATAGATGGTATGACCACAATTTTGTCCATACTAACTAAGAATAAAATTTGCCCCTAAGTAAATAAAAACCTAGTTCGAATTTGTACGTAAATAATGGACAAAATCAACGATTTATCTTGTGGACGCAAAAATAAGCAAGTTCCATTGACGCCTAAATCGAATTCACAAAAATATTCAAGATTTTTATAATAATAAGTTTGATTTGAGTTTGATGACTCTTAATACTTAATAACAATTTGAAAAATACTTAATAGTTAATAAATTTTTGTGAATTCGTGTGGTCGTAACCAAAGGGCATGCCTAGAAATAAAAATTTCACTGACTTTTGGTTTAAAATCACCGATTCTTCTGGAACATCTCGATTACCAATTTGTTGTCTGAAATAAGAAAAAAATGGTTAAAACTGTCGTAAAATATAAAGTAATGAATAACAAAGAACAATAAATAATTTAATAGATTTTCCAGTAATTGAATTTATCCACAATGGAAAGGTGTATCGCATGGTAACCTTATTAAATAAATTATGTAATTAATTATTAATTTCTATCAATAAAAAAAAGAATGGGTAATCTAGAAGTGATATTGCAAGGCTGTGGTTTGTGAAAAAGTCTGATGAATTTTAATTATAAAGCATCTTTGTTATAAAAAATGTAAAAATTCTGTTGAAATCAGAAAAACAATTGATGTACAAGAAGAACATGTTTCGAATGTTGAATGTTGTACTAATATTTTTTTTTAATTAAAAATCGCAAAAATTACCTCTCGATTTCCAGAAGAGAGCTCATCAGCAACATCTGCAACTGCAACTGCATCTGCAACTGCACACTATTCACTACACTAAAAAGGCCATAAAACACTAAGCACTACACACTAAAAAAACGATCACTAAAAAAGAGCGAACTTTTGCGATTTTTTCAAACGTTAACGGAAACGAATCGATTCGATTGTCCATTTTTTTTGTTATGTACATATATGTGTATTTATTTCAAGTGCATAGCATATTACTTACTTTAGATTCAGGCAGACAAAACATTAGGTGTAATTATACTCAGTTCGGGTATTTTCACTACTACAGTTTTTTACATTTTTCACCAAATTTGTTTGTTCAGATTATTTTCTTCATCTTTCATTAAAAATGTAAATTTCAGTTATTTCTATGTAGTTCATAGTTTTTTCAATAATATGATAGACATTATTGTGCCTGCCTTGATGTACTTCATTAAAATCTGCAAAAATAAGATTCAATAAGAATTAGTGATTAAAACAACAATTAATAAGCAAATTTACAGAGCAACAACTAATATGAAATAAGCAAAAACCAAAACAATCATAGTGTATCATTTAAAATTTTTGATTTTAATAGAATTATTATTAGATCATTAGTTATTTTACAATTATTGCAATGATAGTAATGAATTTTGTTGAAAATTTGTAATTTTAATTAATTTATGAACTTCTATTGCCAATTGGAACTAAAATTGATAAAAATTAGTTTCCTTTGCTAAAAATTAACTGAAGGTTTCAAAAATTAACTACAATTACAATTTAAATGATAAACTTAATTTTCAAAAAATCATTTAGATTGCCAAAAATTATTTGAAATAGCATAAAATGATCTGTAATTGCCGACTATAACCTGTTATAGCAAAAAATTAACTAAAGCTACAAAAAATAAACTACGATTGTTAAAAATAAACTATAATTGTAGAAAATTAACGAAGATTGTCAGGAATAATTGAGGTTTTTGGAAAATGAACCATAATTGCCAAAATTAACTATAGTTGCCAAAAATTTAAATAAAGTGGCAAAAAACAACTGTAATTGCCAGCAATAACCTTTTATAGCCAAAAACTAACCAAAATTGACAAACATAAAATAAAACTGCAAAGAATTAACTACAACTGTTAAAACTATAACTATAATTGCAGAAAATTAACTACAATTGCTAAAAATAAATTGTTATTGTCTAAATTGATAATTGTCAAAAATTAATTAAATATGCCTAATATCAACAGAATTACTATCAAACTATGCATTCATTTAACTAAATTGCAAGAAGGTACTATATTTACCAAAAATGAGCTGGTATTCAAAAAATGTACTATAAAAAATACCTATTAACAAAAATGAACTAGACTTACTAAATATAATAAATTATAATAATCAAAAATGAATTGCAATTAGAAATTTCTTAAATATTTCGGCATATGGAAACAATCGACATAATATTTAATAAATGAGCTTTGGATGTACACGTTGTTTGTCCTAAGGACACGGCCTATCAAGAATTTTTATAATGAAATCACTATTCTTAAGCCTATAATATTATAAAATTTTTAAAATCGATTTAGGATTTTTGCCTCAAAAACGAGGATAACAAGTTTGTTGACCGATCACAAAATTAATCAACAAGTCCTAATAGTTTTATCGAATGTAATCAACTGGTTTTTAAATTTTTGAGCGTTTTTTGAGAAAACGTCAACCAAAAGTTACATACACACAACAATACATACATACATCTATCGCAATTTTGATATGAAATGATTCAGAATAACTTGTTACGTCGAGATGAGAAGACAAATCGTAATCCTCTATTTTACGATGATGATAAAATCAAATGTTGAAACTAAAAATTATGTACGTATGTAGTAGGATTAAAAATACGGTGCTCCTGTCAACACCATGAACAACCCGTCACATTAGTACAAAAGCGATTATAATAATAAAATCCCTGAATAAATATTTACCCTAGTTATTACATTCCATTAACCACTCGCCATTGGGGGTACTGGTGCAGCAGCAGCAGCAGCAATTCATTTATTAATTTCGATAATTAATCGGAAATCGCATAAATCATCATCGCCAACAACAACATCAACAGCAACTCTGCAGCACAGAATCATTCGTAGGTGGAATTTTGGGCAACTGGGCAAATCAATATGTATAAATTTTGTGCCCGGGCGGTCGGGCGTTGGGTCGTTGGGTCGTCTGTCTGCGAGCGCTTATTCTAATGGACGTGTGTATTATGCAAACATGGAATGCCTGCCACCCTCCCAAACCCCATTTCCCATTCCCAATTTTCCATTACTACCCACCCAGTAGTTAAATTTAATCCTTGCGTTGCTACATAGACTGTGAAAGGTACACAATTGCTCGCATGAATCGAAAATGGGGCGGCGGACGGATCAAGTGTATTTGGCGGTGGGGAGTGGAGGTTGGAAAATGGCTCTTCAATTTGTGATATGCGATATTAATATAATGCCACGAGGGTAGTGGATACGCAGGACACTGATTTATGGCGGATTGCGACTGGCATCGGGCGACAGCGATGTCAGTTGTATCTGACAACTTAAGCCAAAACTCAGATAACTATTTGCATCGTGTTAAGTTTTATCCCTGTTTGTGTTAAGGTACATCCTACAATATTACAAGTCTACGACAAGTGATTTCATTAAAAAAATGCACTGGAGTTTGGTGAAAGATAGCACAAACATCGTGACTTTCCTATGTGATATGTAACCCTATGTGATATGTAATATTAATGTAACGGATATAAATCTGGTATTAATAAAGTGTATGTGACTTATTTATGAGTGGTTGCGACTGACATCAGGCGACAGCGATGTAAAATTTCAGCCAAAGCTTGGGTATTTAGATATTGCATCGATTTGATACTGATATCGATATCGTATTGAACCGTAAATATTAAAGCCTTACGACAGGTATTTTAATTAAATAATGTATTATGGACCGACCCTTTAGACATACACCGTGTATGTCAATCACAATTCTTATTAAGTCAAATATTTACACATGTCGGAAAGTTCGTGCAAATTTTAATTATATTTTTGTCAATTTTCATTTGGAATTTAGGCTTTATGTAGTTAATTTTCAAGCAATTGTAGTTAATTTTTTAAAATATAGTTTCCTTAGAACATACAGTTAAGCAAAATTTATTCATTATTCACAATTCATTCTTAGCATTTATAGTTAAGTAGTTAATATTGTGGAAAATCTACAATAATTTGAGATGTTACTTCAGACTATCATTATCTAAAGTTTCATCAAAATTAACAAATTTGTCAAAATGTAATCATATTTGATCATCAAATCAATCACATTTGCTAAGAATTGATTATAATTGTGAAAAATCAATGGTTATTGTTAAAAATAAATTGCTATTACCAAAAATTAATCACGTGTGCCTAAAATTAAAATTAAGTTTAATATTTACAGTTCATTTTTGGTAATAATTTTTTTTTTTTTAACAAAGTTAATTTTAGTCATTTCTTAGCAAGTGTAGTTAATTTTTTTTTTAAAAAAAAGTACCTATAGTCTTCTATAGTTCATCTTTTATCATTATTAATTTGTTTTGTAAGTCGATTCAACCGTTTTGGTGGAAAACTTGGACTAAAGTTAAAAAAAATCGGCTTACACACACATACTTGCTGCAAATTTGGTCTCGAATGATTAAGAAGGAAAAGTCAAGAAACTGACAAAAATTGATATGGGACTCTACTGACAGTAAAATAGATAAGAAACTCTACTGACGAGCAAACTAAAATACGAGATAACAAATAACGATAAAAAGTAAAAGATCAAAAATATTCTAATGATTAAATTAACACGTTAATCACGACCATGGTAACTTTATTAGATAATTTAGTTAAGAAATATGTATCAACAAAACTTGATATATATATATATATATATATATATATATATATATTTATATATTTGTCAAACAGTATTTTTGTCGCACATATAAGACTGACATGGCATCTTTTTTCGCATATGTCGGAAATATATGTCTGAAGGGCTCGCCCTTAGGTAAGCGGTTAAGAGCGATGGGACCTGAATCAAAGGTCTCGAGTTCGATACCCATTTCGAGCAGCCTGTTGCCAGGCAGCAGTGATAACGATTTTCATTTGGAAATATAGATTGTGATTTGTTTCCAAATAAAAATAGCCCTGACCCGGCATTGCTGCACCAATAAGAAATACTCGCCCTATTACAGTAATAATAATATATATCATAAAGAGATGTGACAACTGATTGGGTTGCCATCTGTCAAACAGACTAGTATTAAGTCAAATCAGCACAACAGCTTTTAGGACTATTGGGTCCTGATTGCCGTTCAAAAATAATTAAAAATATTTCTGAAATGGGTCATGTAGATCTTCTTAGCATCAAAAACATATGACAAGCGTGGCGATTAACGTGTTAAATCTGACTGCATCGAATTACGGAAGAATTATCGTCTGTCTGTTCATTTGTACATTATGAATTATAATAAGCATTTGCCATCGTCCGTATTGAATTATAATATGCATTATCCATCCATCGTCTACTACCGTCTATCTATCCCTTTTGCATAATCGTCGATGCGTATATGCAACTGTGCAATGTGCAGTTGCAGTATATATGTGCAATCGCTCGAAATCGTTCATTTTACATAAATTAATACATGAATTGCTTCGTAATGCGGTTATATTCGATTCATTCGATTCATTTCGATGTGTATTCTCATACTCGTACTCATCCTAGTCCTCCTCATACTCATCATTGACGATTCGCATCGAATCGATCGAATAAAAATTCTATATGGCAGGATAGATGGATAATGGTTATTAGATGCATAGGTACAGTGATTCGAATCGTTTCGCGAATCGACAAAAGGTACAAATTTTACTAACATCAAGTTCCCGAAGAAAATATTCATGAAAAAATCCAACCCGCTAAATTTTCAGGTCATTCTGAATCGTTTAAGACCAAATTTGGAAAAAGTATGTGAGTCAATATTAGTAGAAAAGACCAAACTCTCAGTGTTCTTGTTTAACCTGCGCGTTACCATAATCTTATATATAAAATTCTTCTGTAATGGCGTGTGAATGGTTAATCCTCCTAAACTATTGCTATTTCCATACAAAATAGCTCCTATGTTATTTCCATACAAAACTTTGAATTGCGCTCTATCTAAAGGTTAATATTAAGAGCTAAAACTTTCAGAGAATTGTTTTTTATCTATTTGTAACCATTTGAGCCCCTGGGAGCAAGGAAATTCGAAAATGACCATTTTAAGGACCACCCTAATATATATATATATATATATATATATATATATATATATATATATATATACATATATATATATATATATATATATATAAACTGTATATGTGAACTGTGTATCTGCCTGTATATATCTAAACACAAATCGAGGGATAAGATATGCCTTTTACAAGGCATTACGTAATCCCTCAAACATATCACGCCAAAGTTGGGGCTAAAGTGGGCGTATGGGTGTATGGGTGCACAGGGATAGATAGATGGATAGATAGAGATGGGGGGTCCAGTCGGCAAACCGCATGTAACTCAATATATATTATGAGCGACCTTTATAGAGATCATGTAATGATACACCCATCACAACGGGGGCGAAGGGGCGACGACGGTGGATTTGTGTGTATATATATATATATATATATATATAGGTAACCATCATCTACAGAAATATATACACTGTACATCACCACACTGTGGTCATGGTCAATGGAGATACATACATACAAATACAAACTAACTGTTAGTGGCCTCTGGGGGTCGTCGCGGTCGTGGTTTGCTCACTTTGAGACGCGACTTACTCAGAAATTAAGGGGATGAAATGGATTTAAATACACTCTGCAAATGGGATGAGGTTTGGTTTGTAGTTACACCTAATAATGGTGGAAGTTGACGACTTTATATAATTTTCTTACAATTAGGTATTTAAAGGTAAGTGAATAATAATAACACGGATCAGAGGCATGGATTCTACAAAAAGTCAACAACTTTTATTTAAAAAAAAATAATTCTAGCGCAAAATTCAGAAGATAAAATTACAGTAGAATCCGATTAGTATGACGCCGGATATATTGACAACCGCTTATTATGACGTTATCGCACTAGGAATTTTGGTTTCCATATAAAATTCCTTAAAACAGATGTCTAGTCGAATATATTGACATCGCTTACATTGACATGTCGCTTATAATGATCCATTTTTGCAAAAAATTATGTCCAATTATAATGACCGACATGATTTTACATGATGTGGCCAAGTCTTCGTAAGCAATTGCTATGTCTTTTATGCACAATGGCACTAGGGACTGTTTTTACATTAAAATTATGTAAAGAAATCAATCAAAAATTACTGATTACTCCCATGAAAAAATCACATTTGCATGTTTATGGGTAGGGTAGACCAATTATTAATGGTCCACCACGGATATCTCGTAACCAAATAAAATTAGATTGTTTTAACAAAAATATTTGATAGTAGAAGGCAAAAAATGTATAAATTCATAACCAGCCATCACCTTTATTCTTATGTCTTTGATATAAGAAGATAAGCACCACAAGTGTGGAATAAAAAGGACCAGCAGAACCTTTACTTTGGCAAAGGTGTAAGCAATAAAATAGTAAAGTTTTAAAAACAGCAATTTTACAAGAGATTAAAGCGTAGCGTAAAATCCCTTTAAAATTTAATAGAAAAAATTGCATTTGTATGACGACCGGTTAGTATGACGAGATTTCGGCGTCCCTTCGATGTCATACTAAGCGGATTCTACTGTATTTACGAACGAAATCTTTTGAATATTATTTGAAATGAAAATGAAACTTTGAATATTATTTGAAATGAAAAGAATACTTCATCGGAGCTTATTGGAAAAAGAGTGTTTGAGAAAAATAGTGATGACAAAATATATGAGCAGTTCATTTTGAAAGTGACCTAAGACCATCAATAAGTTGGCACTTATGCCATTTATAATTTATGATAAATTTTCATAAAATATTCAATAAAATTCATAAAAGCACTTCCAAAATGAACGTCTCATATAAAACTACTAATTTTTTTTATGTTCTCATTTTTTTAAAGAAGATAATAATTTAGTAAAAATTGGAATATGAGGATGAGCCTGATTGAGACTGAAGGAAAAATGTAAAGAAGGGTCTATACAAATTTCAAGTAGGTAAAATCAGTCCAGCAGAAGTTAAGATATCGTATCGTATAGAAAAAAACGGTTCATATTCGCCGAGAAATCAAGCATGGATTATAGAGATCAGGCAGTTATATCTCCCGAAATAACTCAAATTTTGAAAAATCCTCCTGTATACAAATTCTTTACTATGGAACTATGAAAATATAAAACAACAATTTCTTAAAAATTCTGGACCAGAATACCTCCGTAACGATAATCAATATCATAATCAAGAATTCAAATGTAAGTGACGGTAAAATTTTGAAATGACCCATTTTTTTCTAAATTTTGATTAAGTTTCTTAATTATATCATTTTTCCTGGCCTATAATATTTCAACATAATCGTTTAGAATTAGACCATGAATATTAGCACTATGGAAAACCTCGTGAAATTAACTGTAACTGCCAAAAATTAACTATAATTACTAAAAATGAACAATATTTAAATTTGAAAGACTATAGATAATTTTCAAAACTATACCTTCTACAAATTAACTGTAATTAACTGAGGTTGCCAAAAGTTACTTAAATTGCAAAAACTAAAATTTTCTAAACAAACTAAAATTGTCTGAAATTAACCATCATTACTAAAAAATAATCAAAATTGCCAAAAATTATTAAAGATTCTCAAAAATAAAACATATTTGCTGAAAATTAACTAAAATTGCCAAAAATGAACTATTAGAACCAAATAGTGTCAATAAAAAGCAATAAATAATTTAACAATTTATGATATACGTCTCGACACTGCATATGTGCCATCATTCAGCACATTAATAAATTCAATCCATTAAAAATACAAATTTAAACTCACTGTTCCATGAAAAAAAACTACACGTTGAATAAAATTTAATTAGTTGGTATTGGTATTTTGCCTTGAGGCAAGTTACATGAACTTCTCGAAATGTGTAAATAATCGACTTAGTCGATAAAAAATAAATTAACTTATGAGCGATTAAAAGTATTCCGAGTGCACTTATTACACATCATTGAAAACGAACGAACACGTTAACTCGAAGTATTTTCTAAAAGCAAATTTTCACAAATCAACAATTTTTATAATTGAGCCAGTTTTTTGTAGGACTTTAATTGTTTAGTATGTTCATTAAGACCAAGTACTCTATCGTCATACCAAGTAAATCGTCTAATTTTAATTTTAACAAACGTCAAAAAAACTACTCATTTTCTCAAACATTGATAAATTTTTAAAATTAAACTACTTGTCGTAAGGCCGTGATATTTCAGTAAGTTCTATAAGACCATAATATATATCGCCAAAAAAAAGTTCCATTAAAATCGGCTTAAATTTATATTTCAACAGTTAATTACAAGAAAACGGCTCGGTAGATTTTCACCTAAAACTAATCAGTATCATTCCCAACTAATATCTTTCGAACTTTTGATTTTTTTAAATCGATTCTGTAGTATGAGCTTAAATGTGAATGAAAAGTTTAACACTTTTTTCAAATTGCAAAGAAACGGCTCGGCAGCCCGTCTCACAAAACTGACAAACGATAGTCCTCATTGAGATGATTGAGATCAAATGTATTTTAAATTTTTGAAATCGGTCCAGCCGTTTGGGAGAAAACGTCGATTTACATTTAAAATCTGTTCACACACACACACACACACACATACTTTTTCCATATTTGGTCTCATTTGATTCAGAATTGCTTGAAACGTCGAGAAAACATAAAATTAACGAGTCGGATTTTTTCATGAACACAAACTTCTCGTTCGGTAAGTTAATAAAATAAAGTTGAATAATAAAATTTTGTAGTTAGTCATATGATTAGCAAATAGTAAAATGATTTTAAAATTAGTTAAATTATTTATTGCTTTTTATTACGATTATTTCGCTGCAAATAAACATGTATAAAATTTGCTTTCACAAAATAATTTACAACTTTCCCTAAAACCACATTTAAACATTCTTGTATTCCTTCTATATATTTCTATATTGATATGCGACCTCGGAAAAATATTTTATCTCGCGCCCTGCCATTTTCTGTTCACATTTCATAAATAATTCCGAATAAACTTCTACTAAACTATCAACTTATATTGCATATATAGTGCGTGTGTGTATGTACTATGTAGTATTATGGAATTTAGGCATAGGTCTGGGGTATTATATCACGTATGCAGTCAGTCAGATTCAGAGTCAGAGTCGGAAATCCTTCTCTCCTCGTCCCTTCGGTTAAAATCCTTTCAAATGCTTTCTAAATCCTTAAGGACGGACACGAAGCCTTCGGGGTCGCCCGAGGAAAATATATAGATATGTTTTTAGTTTAGCTTGTAATAGAGAAATTCTACAAGGCCGTAAAAATACTAAATGCGTGCGGGTCAAAGCCGAGTATGTATTTTTGGACACTAATAGTTTATATAAATGTTTCAGTTGCAATTTAAACATTTCCTAAAATGAATGGAATTTTTCCCAGAACAAATCCAACGAACGAAATATATTTCCCTTACATTTTCATCGCCTGTGGCCAAAATGTTAATCGAGTGTGTATATTAAAAGAGGGACGATGGAAAAGGGAAAAGGGAAAAACTCACCGCGGAATTTCTCAAAAGCAAAAACGTTTCGTGTTTAATTTCATTTGATAAAATTAATCTTGTACGTCGATGTAAATGATATAAAAAAGATTAGCTAGCCAGGTTTCTTTGCTATGACAGGATATTATAAGATACAAAATACCTGCATGATGTATAAAATTATTTTTTGCGAAATGAATTACATCCGTTTCTTTGATATACACAATTTATAAATGTAAGTGACATATTTTGCCTTGAGACAAGATCTCGATACGTGTAAAAAATCGACTTAATATATATAAAATAACACACATTATAACATAAAATATATATAATATATTTTATATTATAATGTGAAATAATATTGCAAGTTATTAATTTTGAACATATTTTCCAAACGTATCACAAAATAATACAAATTTCACCATATTTGATATCACGCTGCTTGATATCGAGCTGTCCAAAGTTGGTATCGAACTCACGAATAATCTTATGATATTTTAGAACGATCGTTTAATGTAGAAACTAACTGTATAGTCATGTTAAACTTCATTCAAAACGCAAAAAATTTTAATACATAACCACAATAAAATATCCAAAAAAGGCGAATTCCATTTGAGATCTACATAACTTCAAGTGGAAATCTGATATCATGCTGCTTGATATCGAGCGGACCAAAGGTTGGTATCGAACCCGCGAATAGACCTCTGATATGTTAGAATGAACTTTGTCAAAACTACAAATAAATGCCCACAAAAGCGATTTTTATTTGAATTTTATTTAAGACATAACCTAAGGTATGAATTTGATATCACGCTGCTTGATATCGAGCTGGCCGAGGGTGACATCGTATCCGAATTTAGTTTGTGCTGGGCAACAACGTTCTTACCAGTTACACCACACACATACTTTTTCCATACGTACCCACATACTTTTTCCAGATTGTTTCTCATTGTTCTATTAATCTAGAACTCAAGTTGGAATCATGCTGCTTGATATCGAGAAAATTTGCTACTTTTTTTCAAATTTGTTTTGATTCGATTTAGAACTTAAGTTGGAATTTAGTATCATGCTGCCTGATATCCAGCGGGCCGAGGTTGACACGTCCTTATCACGACATACACACACACATACTTTTTCCAAATTTGTTCTCATTCGATTCAGAAGCTAAAGTGGAAATTTGTTATCATGCTACTTGATATCAAGCTGGCCGAGGTTGGCATCGAAACCACGACTGGTTCGTCCTTACTGGTTACGCCACAACATACACAAGTACACACACATACTTTTTTCAAACTTGATCCCATACGATTCAGAATGGAAATGGTAGAATTATCTAGTAGGATTTTTTCTGGAAAACAAACTTCTTTCGCAAGTTAAAAATCGATTTGTTCAATATTTCACCTGATTTTACCTGATGCAATTTTGTCCATGAAAATTTCATTAAAGTGTATATTTTTGGAGATATTTGCAAAAAAAAAGGATGAAAATCGTGAAAAAATACGAATTTTTCAATTGACGTGACAAATAACTTTTTAGGTAAAGATCGATTTGTTCGATATTTTACTTGCTACAATTTTGTTTAACATAAAATTTTCACTAAAATGTAATTTTTGGAGATATTTGCAAAAAAGGACGAAAAAAATGAAAATCGATTTTTTTACCAAAGTTAGTCTTATTCGATTCAGAATGACTTGAAACGTCGAAAAAACACAAAGTTAGCAAGTCAAATTTTTTGTGGAAACGAACTTCAAGAAGTTAAGAATGTATATTTTTGGAGATATTTGCAAAAAAAATATGAAAGACGTGACAAAAAATCCGTATTTGCAATTACTAATAACTAGAAAAGCATTAGAATTTAAAATATAAAACATTTTACTTAACGAGGCCTTGGGCCTTTACGAAAATCCGAGGAAAAAAAAGGAAAATCACACCTCCAATAAGGGATGAAAACCTAGTCCATAATTAGAAATTCCTAAATTATTTTTTTATCACTACATCATTTTTACTTTTAAATTTAGTTAACGGGTAGATGAGCCTAATTCTAAAATTTCAATATACTTTAATGGCTGCACTATAAACGCCATACTTTAGCTGATGGTACCTCTGGCTTATGATTCATTATGCATCCGATAAAATATTAAGGCGAAATAAATTAAAAGTATTATAATTATAATATATATATATAAATATATATATATATATAATATGAATTAATTCCACCACAATACCTTATTAAAGCACATGGCGCAACATCCGGCGTCCCTTCTACAGAGTCCCGTGTCCACCATCGCGCCTCTCTCTTCACAGCACCAACTCGCAGCCACAACTTTTATTTCACATTTACTTTTCACCACCTCACATAACTAATTATTGTCACTATCATCAATCTAACTAATCAACTAATCAACTAATCGACTAATCGACTAATCGACTAATCGACTTTGAGACACGATACAATAATTACCGTACTATATATAATATTGCGTAATATTAGCGAAGCAAAGTGGGTGAAGTGACTTCAACGACCGACTGAGGAGTTACCACTAGTCATCCCGGTAGTGTGTTGTCCGGTGATGAATTTGACTAAAAAAGTTTAAGTTGCAAATAGTGTTGCCGGTGTTTAATGTATTATAAAAACCGTTACGATTTGAATTTGAAAAGCGTTGAGTCTTATTAATATTTTCTTCGAAATCTATGAAAATAATCTTTATAAATGTATTATAATAATATAACAAATTATATATAATATATATATATATATATATATATATATATTTAAAAATTATTTAACCACATATTAATAAATACATTACCTATAAAAATGATATAAACTAGGTTAAGTGGCACTATTGACTTAAACCATAAGAAGAATTAATATATTAATTTCTGAGTGATTTATCAGTAAACCATGTCTCTGTAAAGCATTATATGTAATTGTTATTATTAATATTAATTATTTATAAATTGTTTATAAAAAAGTCACTTCAATATTATATAGTCTACCTGTTTATTTTTGCATTTATCAACCTGAGTATCTTTCTATTGGTCTACCTGCCCATTTTCGTTTCTTTATACCTGTCCATCTGTCTACCTGGATAGCTTTTGTGTCTGTCTACCTGTCTATTTTTGCATATATCTACCTGTCTACTAGTCTGACTTTGCATCTGTCTACCTTTGTATCTTTCTACCTGTCCATGTTTGTATCTTTTTACCTGTGTGTCTTTTTATCTGTCTGCCTGTCGATTTTTGTATTTATTTACCTGGTTATTTATGTACCTGTCTACCTATCTATTTGTGCCTGTCTAACTTTGCGCCTATCTACCCGTCTCGTCTATTTATTTGCCTAAGTGTCTATTTTTGGACTTATCAACACCTAGCCCATTTTTTATCTGTTTACTCCTAAGTGTTTGTCTTTTGATATGCTTACTTATCCAATTTTACATCTGTCTATCTATCTGTCAATCTTTGTATCTGTCCACCTGGATATGCTTGAATCTATCTGCCTGATTATCTTTTTATCTGTCTACTTGCCTAATTTGCATCTGTTTATCTGGCTATCTCTGTAACTATCTACCTGTCTATTCTTGGTTATTGTTATCTGGCTATCCTCGTATCTGTCTAACCCTAACCGTATCTATTTTTTTTATCTATCTAGTTGCCTCACTTTTTATCTGTCTACCTGTCTATATTTGTATCTGTCTACCAGTCTATTGTCGGAAGTATCTGTCATCTTGTCTATCTTTTTTCTTATCTGACTATCTGTCTATTTTAGTACCTCTCTGTGTTCTCTTCTCATCTGTCGAGTTGTCTATTATTTTATCTGTCTATCTGTCTATTTTTGTATCTATCCACCTGTCTGTCTTTTTATCTTGCATGCCTTGTCTATCCTAACACATGTCTTTCTCTTTCCCTGTTTGTTTTGTATCTAACTTGTACTTGTCTACCTGTCTATCTTCATACCTCTCTGTCTCTATATATGTCTACCTGTCCAGCTGCCTGTCATTCTATTTGTCTACTTTGCTAATTTAGTATCTGTCTACCTTTATAACTTTTTTAACTTTGAATCTGCATTTCTGTCAAACTGCATAATTTTCTATATGACTATACCAGCCTTCTACCTAAATACCTATCTACGTCTAAATCTCTTTCTCTCTTTCGACTTGTCTACCTGTTGACCTGTCTAGTAATGTTATTTCTATATGAATCAATATCAATAATTCATTTTTGATTACCGAAAAAAAATCTGCATCTGCAAAACCGCGGGACTGACTTATAAATTTATATGTAAGAGTGCAAATTTATGCGAGAGTACAAATAGTATTTCATGCAATTTTTTTCTAAAAAGAAGTAGTGAGTATGTATGTAAAGGTGCAAACTTATGCGTAAATCATACTTTTACTTAAAACAGTTTTATCTATACAAAATAAAATATTTCACATCACAGTCGTTTCAAAAACAAAATTTTTGCCATATATAATTTTAACTCACAAAAAAAATGAATAACACATTTTAAACGGAAAACAACAAAATTTATTTAACATGTCAAAATTTTAAGTGTAAGTTTCGCGCTTTCTTCCAAAAAATGGATCGAGTAAATTATCCGCATTATTATCTGCAAAGGCTTCCCAAAAAAGATGAGAAAAACGAAAAAGAATTACCGCGATATGTCAAAAGGCCAATTTCTGGAGAGCAACATAAACCTGCTTGTCATTTTAAAAGACGGTATGAAATGTGAAAAAATACCACAAAAAACGTTGAAATCAATTCTAAGTCTTCTAAGTGCGAAAAATGTTAAAAATCAAATGTAAGTATTTTCTCCCTTTTTCCAGTTTGGCCGCAGACAACATGACCTGGTTCAATGGTAAATTCTCCAGATACACCCCAACCGAATACAGGGATGAAATAGGAAGGGTTGGAATGTGGTTTACACGTCTCAATGTCCACAAGGAATATCACAGGGACATTGCAAGGGTCAGGGGTCGAATGAAATTCGAATACGACTTGGACTAAAATAATAAATAATTAATTATACTATTAAACTAAATTATGGAAAATGTTCTTATTTTTAATAATTATTTTAAATGCATTTTAATCAGAATTTGAAATGCATATACACTTAGTAGTTCCTCAAAAAATGATTTATTTAAAATTAAAGCTGACTTTTATTAAATCTACAAATAGCATACGCTAGTATATTAAGTTAACTTAAAAAAAATAATTATGCGACTATTTCGACTTTTTATGCAATATGGATTAAATAAATATATTTAAAAAACACTATTTATAAAATACTATATTTTACCTTTAATGTGTTTTTTATTATATGTATCACGATACATAAATTGCGTTTCTATTAATTAATAAATTATTTCATTATATTTAATTTTTGTTGGTTGGTCAAAAACATTGAATAATTAGTGTTAATAATAATCACATAGAGTAATAATAATAATAAGTACCTCAAACTTCATAATTGTATTTTTCTTTTAAAGTAGTGTCTCAGTTGGCGACATAAACAGCATCTGCTTTAACAATAATAGTAAAAGTTAATAAAAAAATTAATTATCAAAAGAAGTATATTAAATATTATATTAAAACTCTATTATTTTTTAAAACTTACTTTGCGTCGTGATTACGTAACAAAAAGCGCGATGCAAATTTAGTTGTATATGATTTATAAAGAATTAATTTTTGTTTCAACAATAATAATACACATCAAGTATCAGAATATTATCAGAATAGGTGTGTTTAAATTTGCATTAGAGCAAAAATTAATTTTTAATGAATTAAATCAAGTTGTTAGTGGTTACATTACAAAAAAAATAACAAGACGCAAAGTGAATTATTGGCTTTAGTTTTAATATATAAGTTCTAGGATCGCGAAAAAGAGAACTAAATAAGGTAAATATTTAAAAATAACAAAAGATATAAAATTTTCTTAAGTACACACAAAGAAAAATTTGTGAGTTTGTACGTGCAAATATATTCTGTACACCGCGGAACATTTTCCTAAATTTCTTTAAATCACTCGAAAATTTTGTACTGAGCACTCTTTTCTATTTAGCTTAGCAGAAACTAGATAGAATTGACTAAAATTTGGTATAAATTGTCTAATATGCACCTATACAAAAATATTGAATAAAACTAGATGTTTGAACTCGCCCTTAGCATTTTTCTACTACTAAAATTTGGTATAGAACGTCTAATATACTCTGATATGAAAATATTGAATAAAACTATTTGACACGCCCTTACATTTTATGTGAGTTTGCTATATATGAATTCCAGACACTTTTTTACATTTATTTAAATAATTTAAAAAAATTGTTCGGGACACTGTTCTTTATTTAGTTTAGTAGAAACTAGATAAAATTTATTATGATTCGATGTAAAGAATCTTATGCACTCCGATATGAAAATTAAAAAAAAACAACTAGTTTGAACTCGCCCTTAGTATCGTGTAAATTTGCTATATTTGAGTTATATATTTCAAAAATTTTGTTTCCGGCACTCTGTTTTATTTAGCTTAGCGGAAACTACATATTTACTACAAATTTATATGAACAGTTTTATATGCTTTAAAACAAAATTTGTTTTATTAAAACTATGTAGAACGCGCACTTATATATAGAGCAAATTTGCGCGACATTTTTTTAAAATCCTATAAATAACTCGATAATTTTGTTTCGACGACTCTTTTTTACTTAACTTAGCAGAAACTAGATAAGATTTTCACATAAACTGTTTTACATGTCCGAAAACAAAAAACAATTAGATAAAACTAGTTTAAACGCCCATTTATATTCATGCACTTTTCTATTTTTTTTTCTAATAACTTGAAAACTTTGTTCCTGGCACCCTTTTTTCTTTATCTTATCAGAAACTAGATACAATTTACTACAAATCTATGTATGTAAACTGTTTTATATGCTTTTAAGAAATTGTTAAATTAAACTTTTAACGTTTTAACGTTCAAAATAAAATAGTTTTAACGCCCATTCGAAACTCGAAAATTTTGTTCTGGACACTCTTTTCTATTTAGTTTAGCACAAACTAGATAAAATTCACTATAATTTTATTTAAACTATTTTATATGCCACCATACAGAGAAATTGTTAAATAAAACTAGTTTTAACGCCCATTTTTATTCAGTGCATTGCAGAACATTTTTCTAAATTTCTTTAAATAACCCGAAAACTTTCTTTCGGACATTCTTTTCCAATTAGCCCAGCAGAAACTAGATAAAATTTTCTACAAATCCATATATACTGTTTTACATACCCCGATATAATTTTTTTAAATAAAACTAGTCTAAAGTCGCACTTTAAACACTAATTCTTTCCTTATCTATGATTAATACCATCAAAAAGTAATGCAATAATAATATAAGAAATGATGTACTAAATAATAAAAGTTATCAATAAAAATAAAATTAAGTAAAGCAAAGTCTGTGCCAAATTTTTTTACACAAAGTAATGCAAAATACTTAAAGTTAACAACCACAAAAAAATTTATAGTTGACATGGAAATGAACAATAAATTACATAGAAAACTTGCTGCACAAAATCATTGGGAAAAACACAGAAAAATATTTTTGTTGTTAATAAATTTTGTTGTAAAAAAAAATCATGATTAATACATACATCATTTCTCATATTATATTTTTATTTGTAGCTTTATCCACTGAGGAAGGACTCGGGACTCGAAACATACATTTGATCAAACAAATAAAACCGATTAAAAAATTGCAAAAACATTGTTAAGATTTTTTTATATTATCTCGATGGATACTAGCTTAAAAAACCTTTTTTGTTTATACATATATATATATATATATATATATATATATATATATATAAATTAAATATTTTTTGCTTACCATTAGTTTCATAATTCCCAGCCAAATTATTTCCAGTATTCAAGAACAAATCAGACAACTGTGCCAATGTCAAATCCTTCTGGTCCTTCAGCAAAACATCATCATCATCAGCCTCACCAGCATCATTATCTACCACATCATCATTTTCCTCTTTCTTCGACTGAGGCACCCACTTATTCATCATTGCATAATGAATGTTCTGTTCGATGGTATCTCTGACAATAAATTTGTAGACGTAAGTCTTTTTCGTCTGGCCAATTCTGTGCACTCGACTTATTGCTTGAATCTCTTCACCAGGGTTCATGAGTGGCTCCATCAGGATGACATGGGTGGCTTCGATGAGGTTCAGACCTTTGGAACCAAATTTGAGAGGCAGCAGGAGGCAGGTTATGTTTGCACTTGGATCCTGGGCAAAGGGTAAATGAAAATGATTTAGATGTAAGTGGTAGTATATATATATATATATATATATATATATATATATAATTTACCTTAAATTGTTCAACGGCTTGTGGATTATTGCTATGTCGCACTTTATACAAAATGGAATTTTTCTCAAGAGCTTTACCGACATACTGCAAAATTACTGGCCACTGCGAGAATATTAATACCTGAAAAAATATTATATTAAATATATATATATATATATATATATATATATATATATACATATATATATATATATGATTCCTCTACCTTGACAGATTCATCGTCCCTCTTGAGATTCAAAATCAACTTGAGCACAGCTTGAATTTTTGTAGAAAAATTACCAACAATCTTGACCTCTTCCATTGCACTGTCATCGTTCTTTAACTTAACATAATTTATCATGGAGACCTCCTGCACCGTTCTGCAAATGCAGCACTTGGTTCTTCTAGTTGACTGATGCTGCTGCAGGGTTGTATTTGTCAAAGACACATTCAACGAGGGAGCTTGGCTAACCAGATTGGCACAGCAAGAGACACAGAAACTGTGACCGCAGGTGAAGACTGCCCACTAGTAAAATAAGTTTTTTTTTAATCGACTTGCAACAGGTTTGGGTTAAATATCTGATATTATATATTATGGAGGCTGATATTATATGTAAATGGAGGCTGAGAGTGTTTTGTTTATTGAAGTGAAACTTCTAATAACACTTTCAACAAGGATGAGTTAAACAATTAGCTGCGATGAAAGGATAATGAAAGTGATCAAGCGAGTAATGTCTGAAAATGTTTTTGAGAGTCTAAATATATACTAGATATTTTGTAAATGGTCTCGATGGTCTGAAAATGTTCTAGATAAGCTGAAAATTTTATGTAGTGAGGTCTAAAAGTGTTCTAGGTAGTTTGAAAATCTTATAAAGAGTCTGACAATGTTGTACGAATAGTTCCAGACAGCCTGAACATAATCTCGATACTCTGCAAATGTTCTAGGCAGTTTGAAAATGTTCTAGATTGTCTCAAAGTGTTCTAGACATTCTGAAAATGGCCTCAATAGTCTGATATTGTTCTAGGCAGTCTGAAAATATTGTAGATAATCTGTAAAAATTCTACAATGTCTAAAAATAGTCTAAATAGCATGAAAGTAATGTAAATAGTCTGAAAATGTTGTAGGCAGACCAAAAAAATTGTAGACAATGTTCTAGACAAGCCTGAAAATATTTTAGCTAGCCTGAAAGTAGTCTAGTTAGTCTGAAAATGTTCTAGATAGTCTGAAAATAGTCTAGGTAGTTTTAAAATGTTGTGGATTGTCTGAAAATAGTCAAGATAGTTTGAAAATATTCTATACAGTTTCAAAATAGTCTAGTAGACAGTCTGACAATGTTGTAGATAGTCTGAAAGTACTCTCGTTGCTATGCAAATGTTCTAGACAGTCTGAAAATGTTCTCGACAGTCTGAAAATGTTATAGATACTCTGCAAATGCTCTTGACAGTCTAAAAATGTTCTTATAGTTCTGAAAAACTTCTAGATTATCTGAAAATAGTCTCGATACTCTGAAAACGTTCTAGATAGCCTGAATATAGTCTAGATGGTTTGAAAATAGTCTTAAGAGTCTGAAAATGTTCTAGATGGTCTGAAATTTTATGAATAGTACACTATTTGGTGTACAATGTTTGAAAACGTTCTAGACCGGATAGAAATAGTCTAAATAATCTGAAAAAATTCTAGATAGTTTAAAAATAGTCTTGATACTCTGCAAATGTTCTAGACACTTTGAAAATAGTATAAATAGCCTGAAAATAGACAAGATAGTTTGAAATTGCTCTAGAATGTCTAAAAATAATCTGGGTAGTCTGAAATTGTCTAGATGGGCTCGGGCTGTAAATAGTCTAGATAGTCTGTAAATAGTCTCGAAACTCTGCAAATGTCTCAAGACAGTCTAAAAATGTTGAAGTCAGTCAGAAATTATTCACGATACTCTGCAAATTTTCTAGGCTGTCTGAAAATAAACTAAAAAGAATCTGAAAATGTTCTGAAGAGTCTCAAAATGTTCTAGGTAATCTGAATATTTTATGAATAGTCTGAAAATGTTGTAGACTGTCTAACAATAGTCTAGGTAGCCTAAAAGTAGTCTAGGTACTATGAAAATAGTCTAAAAAGTCTGAAAATGTTATAGAGACTATTTTCGACAGTCTGAAAATGTCGTCGACACACTGAAAATAGTATAAGTAGTCTGAAAATGTTCTGAACACTCTGAAAAGATTCTAGGTAGTCTGAAAATGATCTAGATAGCCTAAAAATACTGTAGACAGTCTGATAATAGTCTAGCCACTCTAAAGATAGTCTAAAAAGTCTGAAAATGTTCTAGACAGTCTGAAAATAGTCTCGATACTCAGTAAATGTATCTAGACAGTCTGAAAATGTCTCCAGACAGTGTGAAAATGTCCTAGAGAGTCAGAAAATGTCTTTAGACATTATGAAAATGTTCTACATAATCTGCAAATGGTCTAGGCAGTCTGAAAATAATTTTGATACTCTGCAAATGTCTCTAGAGACAGTCTGAAAATGTTCTAGACAGTCTGAAAATGCTCTTGACAGTCTGAAAAAGCTGTTGACAGTGGGAAAATGTTCTAGACAGTCTGAAAAAGCTGTTGACAGTGTGAAAATGTTCTAGACAGTCTGAAAAAGCTGTTGACAGTGTGAAAATGTTCTAGACAGTCTGAAAATGTCTCCAGACAGTGTGACAATGTTCTAGAAAGTCAGAAAATGTCTTTAGACGTTATGAAAATGTTCTACATAGTCTGCAAATGATCTAGGCAGTCTGAAAATAGTCTCGATACTCTGCAAATGTCTCTAGACAGTCTGAAAGTGCTCTTGACAGTGCGAAAATAGTCTAGATGCTACGCAAATGTTCTAGACAGCCTGAAAATGTTCTAGGCACACTAAAAATTATCTTACGCTCTGAAAATACTTTAAATAGACTGAAAATGTTCTAAACTGTCTAAGTCTAATAATCTAAGTAATCTGAAAATCATCTAGATAGACTAAAAATATTGTAGACAGTCTGATAATAGTCCAGCCACTCTAAAAATGGGCTAAAGAGTCTGAAAATGTTCTAGATAGTTTAAAAATGTTCTAGACAGTTTGAAAATGTTACAGACAGTCTGACAGTAGTCTAGATAGTCTAAATATAGCCTAGAAAAAATAGCTTACATAGACTGAAAATGTTCAAAGTCTGAAAATAATTAACAACGGTTTCAGACTACAATTACAGCAATTTCAGACAACTATTATTATTCTTGTGATTTTTTAAAATTTATGTATTAATATTTATACCTGTTTTCCAAGTGGCTCTATACACACAGGGCAAGTTTCATTATTGTCCTCCATGTCTTCGTAATTCTTCTTCAAACCGTTTAAGTAATTCCAAGAATTGAATAATCTCTGAACTGTTTGCAGATGCATCTGACGATCACGTTCTAGTCTCGATTTTTGAACAGGAATCTAATAAATTTATAATAAATCAATAAAAAATAATTAAAAACACTTGATTTTGTCGTCTAACCTGATGCGATTCAAAGATATTCAAATTGCTCAATGGATTATTTTTGGCTGCTGACAGCTCTTGTAAAACTTTAGGTATTTTTGATGGTTTTGGAGCATCCTCTCCATCAATTTTCAAATTCAGTTCCATTCTAGTTTTGCATATATCTGGGTAATAAACAGAATTATTATTAAATACAGTTCAACGAATAATATAAATTCTTTATCTAGGTACCTAGTTCATCACCGGCAGCGACCAAGTCAGTCAATTTTATCCAGAATTTCCTCAAGTTCTTGAATTCAGTCTTATAAGCCTCTATTAATTTCTGGTGCGTCTCACCGTCTTGTATTGCAAATTCATATTGAGCCTCAATCGTTCTACTTCTGGCTACCGATAATAATGATTTTATAACTAGTTCTTCGGCTCTGGGTTTCCAAGAACCTAAAATGAAATAAGAGAAATTTATATGGATGAGCAATATCAAGATTTTCCAGACAAAATAAAATGTAGATCTATTTTAGACAATTTATGTGATTTACGAGTATTTCTCCAATTACTGCAATTTTCAACATTTTCAGACAAATTACAAACTACATTACCTTATCAGACAACTAACAATATTTTCATACAATTAATAACCTTTTCTGAAAAATTACAACATTTCTGTTTACATTTTCATATACCTCACAACAACAATTTTCAGACAGCTAACAATATTTTGAGACAGATCACATAATTCTAAAACAACTCACAGCATTTACAGACAACTTAAAACATTTACAGAAAACACACAAACTTTTCAGAGAAGCTATAACATTTTTAAGCAATATACAGCATTTTCAAGCGAATATCTCCAGACAATATGCAACATTTATAGGTAAATATACAACCTCTTCAAATAATTTATAATGTTTTCAGCAAATTTACAACATTTTCAACTGTTTCGCTACTTATTCAGGCAGATCGAAACATTTTAAGGAAGATTTTCATACAACTCACAACATTTTCAAATAACTCACAATATTCTCAAACAACTCACAACGTTTTGCGGCAGCTTCCAACAATTTTGGATAATTTACAACGATTTCAGACATCTAACAAAACTTTCAGACAACTCACAAGATTTGCAGACAACTCAGAACATTTTTAGTCAACTGACAATATTCACATAATTATAGAGCAACTCATATAATAATCAAGCAACTCACAACATTTTCAGACAAGTCACAAGTGAGTTGTTCGAAAATGACATAGATTGTATAAAAATGTAAAGTGTATAAAAATGTTGGAAATTGTTTGAGAATGATGCGAGTTATCTGAAAATGTTGCGAGTTGTCTGAAAATGTTGTGAGCTGTCTGAAAATGTTGTGAGTTGTCTGAAAATGTTGTGAGTTGTCTGAAAATGTTGTGAGTTGTCTGAAAATGTTGTGAGTTGTCTGAAAATGTTGTGAGTTGTCTGAAAATGTTGTGAGTTGTCTGAAAATGTTGTGAGTTGTCTGAAAATGTTGTGAGTTGTCTGAAAATGTTGTGAGTTGTCTGAAAATGCTATGAGTTGACTAAAAATGTTGTGAGATATCTAACAATGTTGTGAGATGTCTGAGAATGTTGTGAGGTGTCTGAGAATGCTGTGAGGTGTCTGAGAATGTTGTGAGGTGTCTGAAAATGATGTGAGGTGTCTGGAAAAGATTTGAGTTGTATCGGAATGTTGTGAGATGTCTGAGAATGTTGTGAGATGTCTGACAATGTTGTGAGTCATCTGAGAATGTTAAAATAATCTAAGATGTTTGAAAAAAAATTGAAATAATTTCTGAATTGTCTGAAAATCTTGTGAGTTGCCTGAAAATATTCTAGAACTGCCAAAGCTTTTACAAAAAATATTGTAAACAGAGAACAAAAATATTTGTTAAAATGATTATATATTTATAATAAATGTTAGTTGCAAATGTTATAAATTTGAACTTTGATATTTCTTTATTATAATTACAATTAAAAGATGCCATCAATTGCAAAGTTCAAATAACAGAGTCGCCTTAAACATACAATACGAGTTCACTAAAAAATAATTTTGGGCTATGAACATAACGTTTCAATAGTTTTGAGATGTATTAAAATAAATACGAGTACCGGGAATAGCAAATTTTCAACATACTCTTATTTGAATCATGTTAGGGGCGTACATTAATCACGTGATCAAATTTTTAAATATTTTTAAGGACCGTCCCACCAAACATCACGCACATTTTCAATTACAAATTTGTTTGTTTTTTTGAAAATTTTTGGATTTTTTTTTTAAAATTCGTGTAAAAAATAAATACACGTGATATCTTACTATACCCCTCCCTCGTGATATTTCGTGATTTTTTTGTCAAACGTGATTAATGAACGCCCGCGTATGTTACAACAGAAGACCAATAACATGACATAGCCTAATAAATTTACCTTCGGTCCTAACTTTATTCATGTACCAATTGGCCGTCTTCACTTCCATCGAATACATAACTATCTCCATGGCATCGACCGCCTTCTTCAGCTGGCACAGCCTGCATAGTTTCTTGGCCTGCTTCTTCCTCTTCCGCTTGTTGACTTCCTCCTCTGCCTCTCTCAGATGACAGCTCGAGCTCTCTTCCGTTAAACTCCTGAAGAGCGGTTGGCTCATAAATGAAGCCGTCGAGGATTCGTCGACTGTCTTTGGCAGATCGGATATCTTTACCATCTTTACAAATTCCAGACAATCGTTGTAGGTGTCTGTTATTTCTGCGCACCAGGTTTTCAGGTTGTGGCTGAAGCGGTGTACGTTGTCCCATCTGAAGAGAAAAATTAGTTGTGAGTGGTAAGACTAGGGGGCGTCCATTAATCACGTGATCGATTTTTTAAAGATTTTTGCACCCCGCCTCCCCTTGGTGATACGTAGTGATATTTAGAATTAACCCCCTCCCCCACCAAACATCATGTGTATATTTAGCCAAGTAAAATTTTCCGAATTTACGAAAAAAACTTTTTATTTTTTTTTAAAAAAAATGTAGGTGATATATTACCACGTGATTTTTCATGATTTTTTGTTAATGTAAAAAGCGGTCATAAATTAGTTAAAAGTATCAAAAATGAGCAATAAAAATTATAAATTGGAATAATGAGCTATAACTGACCAAAGCAAATTAATAATGGCAAAAACGAGAACAAAATGACAAAAATGGACTATAAAT
This sequence comes from Ctenocephalides felis, assembly GCF_003426905.1. Classification (NCBI taxonomy): domain Eukaryota; kingdom Metazoa; phylum Arthropoda; class Insecta; order Siphonaptera; family Pulicidae; genus Ctenocephalides; species Ctenocephalides felis. The sequence continues at coordinate 85,089 of NW_020536999.1, read as the reverse complement.
GGCAAAAAAGAGTTTAAAATAGCAAAAATGAGCTATAAATGACAAAAACAGATTATAGACGACAAAAAGGAGCTATAAATGGCAAAAATGAGTTCAAAATAGCAAAAATAAATGACAAAAACAAGTTATAAACGACAAAAATGAGCTATAAATGGCAAAAAAGTTCAAAATAGCAAACATGAGCTTTAAATGACAAAAACAAGTTATAGACGACAGAAAAGAGCTATAAATGGCAAAAACGAGTTCAAAATAGCAAAAATCAGTTATAAATGGCAAAAACGAGTTATAAATGACAAAAACAAGCTATAGACGAGAAAAATGAGCTATAAATGGCAAAAACGAGTTCAAAAGCAAAAATGAGCTATAAATGACAAAAACCAGTAATAGATAGAAAAATAAGTTATAAATGGCAAAAACGAGGTCTAAATAGCAAAAATGAGCTATAAATGACAAAAACAAGTTATAGACGAGAGAAATAAACTATGAATGGCATAAACAAGTTCAAAATAATAAAAATGAACTATGTATGGCAAAAACAAACAATAAATTGCATAAATGTGCTATAAATAGTATAAACGAGCTATATATGGCATAAACGAGCTATAAATGGCATAAACGAGCTATAAATGGCATAAATGATCTATAAATGGCAAAAACAAGCTCAAAATAGCAAGAATGAGCTATAAATGGCATAAATGAGCCAAGAATTGCAAAAAAGCTATAAATAGCACGGACAAGCCATTAATGGTAGGGAAAAACTATAAATGACAGAAATTAGCTATAAATGCCATAAACTAGTTATAAATAGCACGAACGAGCTGTAAATAATAAAATCGAAGTATAAGCGGCAGAAATTGGTTTTAAATGGCGTAAACTAGCTATAAATGGTTCCAACGCTATAAATAGTAAATTAAAAGTATAAATAGCAAAAAATAGCTTTAAATAGCACAAACAAGCTATAAATAGTCAAATCAAATTATAAATTAAACGAGCTCAATATAGCAAAAATGAGCTACAAATGGCATAAATGAGCTATAAATGGCTTAAACGAGCTATATTTGAAAAAACAATACCATAAAAATAAACTACAGTTCCCAAGAATAAGCTATACTTGAAAAAATGAGCTACACTTGCCAAAAATTAACCATTAACGGCAAAAAAAATATATGTTCCAAAAATTAATAATAATTGTAGTAATATGCAAATAATCGACTCAATAATAAGTATTAATATTAGGACATACAGGGTATATGCCTCAAGTGCGCGCCTCATTATTCCATTAGATTGAACTAATCAATTTATACAATTATAACATACAATTATTATTCATAATCAAGTAATTTTCTTACTGGCTGTCTTGCAAAACTTTTAGACCAAACGTATTGTTCAACTCGCACTGAACTCTGTCAATAAGTCTGCTCTCGAAGCCCGAAGTTGTTGCAAGTTTGAAAATAGCTTGCCACCAATGATTTATCGGTTTCACAAACTCCCCATACAATTTATCGATTTCATTCTTTGATTTTTCATGCTCTAATTGTACTTGCAAAACCTAAAATGTAAAAAAATATTGAAAATTAGAAACTTGGAAATAAAAAACTTATTAATGTAATTTATACCTGTTGATAATACACGCCCAAGTATCGAATTTCTAAATTGATTGCTCTTTGTTTATACATTTGCACTTCTTTGGAGATTTCACATTCACGATTTGAAGTTGAGATGTCGTATAAATTGTGCAAAGTATGAATTTTCTGCAATAAGAAAGGTTCGTGATTGAACAAGAATTATAAAATATTTATAATATAATATAATAACGTACCAGCAAAGAATCAATATGAAAATCTTTCTCGTACTTTTCAGCAAGTGCTAAAACGCCTTCATAAATAATTTTGGCATTTTTTATATCATCCTCTAATAAATAAAGTCCAGCAATACCTTAATTAAATAAATTAATAAAAATAAAAATTAGTCATTTTCATAGAATAAACACTTTGCATTGGACTTCGTTCTAAAAATTAAGACGATGGGACATTTTTCTACATTATTTTAAATTACATGAAAATTGTTTTCCGGACACTTTTTTTGTTAGCTTGGCAGAAGATAAAATTTTATACCATTCCATATAAACATATTCATATACTCCGATACAAACATTTGGAACAAAATACGCTCAAAATCGTTAATATATATCGTACCAATTTGCTGTCTAATATTAGGGACATTGTAATATTTTTTTTAAACTAGTTGGTTTGGTATTTAGTCTTGAGGCAAGTTACATGAACTTCCCGATACGTTTAAATAATCGACTTAATCAATAAAAAATAAATTAATTTATGAGTGATTAAAAGTATTCCGAGTGGATTTATTACACATAATTGAAAACGAACGAACACTTTGAATCGGAGTATTTTCTAAAAGCAAATTTTCAAAAATCAATAATTTTTATAATTGAACTAGTTTCCAGGACTTTAATGGTTTATTATGTTCAAGACCAAGTACTCTATCATTATACCAAGTAAATAGTCTAATTTTAATTTTAACAAATGTCAAAAGAACTACTCATTTTCTCAAACTTTGATGAATTTTTAAAATCAAACTATTTGTCGTAAGGCCGTAATAATTCAGTAAGTTCTATAAGACCATGGTATATATCACTAAAAAAAAATCCATAGAAATCGGCTTAATTTTTTTTTTTTAACAGTTAATTACAAGAAAACGGCTCGGTAGATTTTCACCTAAAACTAATCAGTATCATTCCCAACTAATATCTTTCGAACAGTTTTTGATTTTTTAAAATCGGTTTGGTAGGATGAGCTTAAATGTGGACGAACAGTTTAACACTTTTTTTCAAATTGCAAAGAAACGGCTTGGCAGATCGTCGCACAAAATTAACAAACGAGAGTCCTCACCGAAATACATCAAATGGCTTTTAAATTTCTAACATCGGTTCAGGCGTTTTTAAGAAAACGTCGATCAAAACTCTAATTGTGACAAATGCCAAAAAAACGATACCAATTTTTGCAAACTTTGACGAATTTTTAAACCTGAACCAGTTGTCGTAGGGCCGTAATATTTTAGTATGATCTAGAAGACTATAGTATCTACCGTCAAAAAAATAATCATAAAAATCGTCGAAAATGTTTTTTTAAAAACTTTATCATAAGAAAACGGCCCGGCCGATCTCTACCAAAAACTAATCAGCACGATTCTCAACCAATATCTTTCGAACGGTTTTTGAATTTTCAAAATTGATTCAGAATTGCGGACTAAAACGTAGACGAAAAATTTTTCACTTTTCTGCGATTTATAAAGAAACGGCTTGGCCTATCGTCGCACAAAACTGACAAACGATAGTCCTCGTCGAGATAAATCGAATGGCTTTTAAATTTTTGAAATCGGCCCAGCCGTTTTCGAGAAAACGTCGATTTACGGCAAAAAATCTGTTCACACACACACACACACACATACTTTTTCCAAATTTGGTCTCATTTGATTCAGAATGGCTTGAAACGTCGAGAAAACATAAAATTAGCGAATCGGATTTTTTTATGAAAACCTAAACTTCTCCTTCGGGAAGTTAATAACTCAAAAATTTCGTTCTGGGCACTCTTTTTTATTTAGCTTACCAGAAAGTAGATAAAATTTACTATCACTCTAAATAAACAGATTTATATACTCTGATACAAATATTTGAAACAAAACTCGATCAAGATCGTTAATATATATCGTACAAATTTGCTGTGTATAATATTAGGGACATTTTTCTACATTTTTTTAAATGACATGAAAAATTTATTCTGGGTACTCTTTTCTATTTAGCTTAGCAGAAACTAGATAAAATTTATAACCATTTTATATAAACTGTTATAGAGGACTTGATACAAAATTTTTAAATAAAGCTAGTTTGAACGCGCGTTGGAATATTGTACAAGAATATGTTTTCAGGACCTTTTTCTAAATTTTTTTTCGGGGCTCTCTTTTTTATTTAGCTTAGCAGAAACTAGATAAAATTTACTATAATATAATATAAATTACCATTCATGTCACTGACAGTTTGCCTGAGAGCCTCCTCGACTTTTAACTTTTCTGCAGCGGTAAGATGCTTCAATAATTCATTCATTGTCAAAATTTGTTTATTCTGAGTATTATTGTGAATCAAGGGCTGTGTGCAATCCTGGCGAAGACTCAAGAAAGGTTGCAGAATCTATAATAAAAAATATCAATTAACTATTACTTATTAGTTGTAAGTATTGTTTACTGACACCGAGTTCTTAGTTGGGCTTACCGAGTTCATAGTTTTGATATCAAAAGAGCCCAAAGTCGATGTGAGGTCATACTTTCGTAACTTTTCAAGAAATATATCACACTTATCTTCATGTGCTTGTTTATAATAAAAACTTTCAATTTCCGAAAAGTCTAACCATATTTCTTGAATCTCTTGAGGCGGAATATCAATCTAAAATAAGAAATAAGAATTTTGTTTTGTCAATAAATTGAAAATGAGCAAAATTAACAATTAAGTCGTATACCTGATCCAGGACATCCTTTTTTTCTGTTCTCCACATAATTTTTCCAAGGATATCCAACAAAGGTTTGGAGTTTCCCAAGACGTAAGGCACAAAAAGTAACCATGACCAAGCGTCCTGGTTGCTGTAGGGCTCCAAACCGAGAAAATGTATTAGACCGTATAAATCTGCAAAAATATTTCACAAATAATAATATATAAAGTCTTGCAATAAATATTTATAACTTCAATTTGTAACACAGTATAAATATATTGACCAAGTGCATTTGTTTACATTTTGGACTGTAGCTCTAAAACTAATTTTAATATCAAATTATGTTATAGGACAAGTTTGTAGCAAGGTAAATTTTATTCAAATTTTTCATATTTCTATGTTTTTTAAAATGTTAAAGTCAAAATAATACTAGCCACAATGTTAATATGCTGATGTAGTGCATTTGTTTACGTTTTGGGTTGTAGCTCTCTCACTAATTTTAATATACAATTATGTTTTATGACAGGTTTGTAGCTAGATGAATTTCCTACAAATTTTTCATACACTATAAAATTGTACAAAACATATTTCTATTTATTAAACACCGTTAAAATCAAAAATTGTATATCACTAGCTACAGTATGAATAAACTGATCTAAATGTTTCAGGCTGTAGCTCTGTAACTACTTTTAATATACAATTAAGTTATATGGCAAGTTTGTAGCTAGATAAATATCCTGCAAATTCTTCATATAACATAAAATCGTACAATCAATATTTCTATTATTTAAATTGTGTTGCGGTCACCACAAGATACAGTTCTAATATACTGAACCAGTGCATTTTTATTATTTTTTGGGCTGTAGCTCTTTAACTAATTTTAATATCCAATTATGTTATATGGCAAATTTGTAGCTAGATAAATTTCCAACATATTTTTCATACACTATAAAATCATACAATAAATATTTCTATTTTTAAAAAAACGTTGAAGTCCTTAAAGTGTACATCACTAGTCGCAGTGTTAATATGCTTATCTAGAGCATTTGTTTACGTTTTGGGCTGCTGCCCTATAATAATTTTAATATACAATTATGTTATACGACAAGTTTCTAGCTAGATATATTTTCTACAAGTTTTTTATACACCATAAAATCATACAATAAATATTTATATTTTAAAATTCTATCTTAAATATATATATGTGTATGAAAATATATCTTTTCTCACCTTCGACAGTCTTCTGTATGGGTGTTCCAGTGACAGCCCATCTATTAACACTTGCCAAACATTTTGCAATCTGTGAACTGTGTTTTACAGCACTATCGACCATTTGTCCCTCGTCTAAGCAAATTCTCCACCACTGCAGAAACATAAGTGGTGAAGTCAGACGATCGTATCTTCTTGCATAACGACCAGTTCTATAAATAATAAAATTAGAACTACTTGCACAATGACAAATATTTTCATGAACAAATATGTACAAACCTGGAACTAGTTTCTCCCGAGCACGAACTATGATAAAATTCATTTTGCAGAATGTTGTAAGTTGTTAGCACTATATCGTAACTGGCCAAAGTTAATGGTGACACCCAACCGTGTTTTATACCCCGATATACAAAGTACTTTAACTTGTTCTTCTGTAAAAATAATGTATTAATTTGATTCTTCAATATATCAACTACACAATTAATTATTTATAACACCTTAATATGTCTCCTAATTTCATTTTCCCATTGTGTCGACAATGCTAAAGGTGACACGAGCAATGTTGCACCAGAAACAATCTTTGTCTGCAAATAAAATACATCTATAACATACTATTCGATGGTATAAATCTTATTACATACTTCGAATTTCCAGCATGCGGGACAAATATGTATGTCTTCTGGTTTAACTTTCAAGTCAACTTTATAAATGCATTTAAAGTGCTGCATTTTATCACAATATATGCACTGCACTATACTATCACTAATCTGATCTTTGCCGCAGACACATTGGAAATTTAAACCTAAATGTCCTGAAATAAATCACATTGATGAAAATGTAACATAAATATTTTTAGACACAAATTTTTACATTATAAACAAATTCAGACAATTTTAAACACATTCAGACGCTTTTAAACAAATCCAGACACTTTCAGACAAATGCAGACACTTTTAAGCAAATTCAATCACTTTTAAACCAATCTTGGCAAATTTAGACAAATCCAGACCATTTTAAAGCAGTCCAGACTATTTTAAAGCAATCCAGGTAATTTTGAAATAATTCAGACAATTTTGAAGCAATCGAGACAAATTTAAAGCAATCCAGGCAATTTTAAAGTAATCCAAACATTTTTAAAGCAATCCAGGCAATTTTAAAGCAATCCAGAACATTTTGAAACAATCCACACAATTTAAAATCAATACAGACCATTTAAAAGCAATCCAGACAATTTCAAAGCAATCCAGACAATTTTAGAGTAATCCAGACAATTTTAGAGCGACCCACATAATTTTAAAGCAATCCAGACAGTTTTAAAGCAATCTAGACCGTTTTAAGGCAATCTAGTCAATTTTAAAGCAATTTAGACCATTATAAAGAAATCCAGACAGTTTTAAAACAATCCAGATAGTTTTAAAATAATCCAGAGAATTCCAAAGCAATCCAGACAATTTTAGAGTAATACAGACAATTTTAAAACAATCCACATAATTTTAAAGCAATCCAGACAGTTTTAAAGCAATCTAGACCGTTTTAAGGCAATCTAGTCAATTTTAAAGCAATTTAGACCATTATAAAGAAATCCAGACAGTTTTAAAACAATCCAGATAGTTTTAAAATAATCCAGAGAATTCCAAAGCAATCCAGACAATTTTAGAGTAATACAGACAATTTTAAAACAATCCACATAATTTTAAAGCAATCCAGACAGTTTTAAAGCAATCTAGACCGTTTTAAGGCAATCTAGTCAATTTTAAAGCAATTTAGACCATTATAAAGAAATCCAGACAGTTTTAAAACAATCCAGATAGTTTTAAAATAATCCAGACAATTTTAAAATAATTCAGATAATTTCAAAGCAATCCAGACAATTTAAGAGTAACCCAGAAAATTTTAGAGAGATCCACATAATTTTAAAGCAATCCAGACAGTTTTAAAGCTACCCAGACCATTTTAAGGCAATCTAGTCAATTGTAAAGCATTTTAGGCCATTATAAAGAAATCCAGACAGTTTTAAAACAATCCAGATAGTTTTAAAATAATCCAGACAATTTTAAAATAATCCAGACAATTTCAGAGCAACCAGACATTTTTAGAGCAACCCACATAATTTTAAAGCAATCCAGATAATTTTAAAGCGATGAAAATAATTTTAAAACAATCCAGACAGTTTTAAAGCAATCCAGACAGTTCCCAACAAACCTAGACAATTTTAAAGCGATTGGCATTTTTTGAGCAATCCAGACCGTTTTAAAGCAATCCAGACAATTTTAGAGTAATCCAGACAATTTTAAAGCAATCCAGACAAATTTAAATGCATCCAGACAAATTTAAACGCATCCAGACAACTTTAAATGCATCCAAACATCATTATACAAATCCAGACATTTTTAAAACCAAAAAATCACATTAATCACAACAATTACTCTATTCATTTAGTCTTTAACATTTATTACCTTTCTCTGATTTTTCCAAATCCTTGAATTTCTTCTCAAATTTCTCATAAAATGCTTTAAGACTTCTATTCGTATATTTCCCAGAAAATTTGCCATTGCTTTTTCTCATCAGCTTGCTGAACAAAAAGTGCGAATGATAGGACGGAGATTGTTTTTGACTCAAAGTAAAATCAGTCTTTTTTAAAGTTTCTTCTAGCAATAATAAGTCTTCTTTATCATCACACCAATTCCTAATGAAAAGAAAACAGTGAAAATAAATAAACAAAATATTCATATATGGATAATGGATGCATTTAATACTTACATTACTTTTCGTGGGTTCATTAAGATTAATGATAAAACTTCCACGGATTTGCCCAAGCCCATTTCATCAGCCAAAATGCCACCAGTCGGCAAAGATTTTACAACAGGCTTAACACAAGTCAAGTATTGTAAATTTTCAGAGTAATAAATCAAAGTTCCGTCAGGTGATTCCAATTGTATATAGAGAGGATTTAGAATATCTAAAAACAGAAGCAATTAAACAATATAATCAAAATTATAATAAAAGTATAGTTTACTACCTTCGTTATCTTCGTTATATTCTCTATGAATCATCCATCTAACAGCATCCCCTTGATATCTTCTAAGGGTAGGTCTCAGGTATCGATGTTGAACACTCAACATGATATTTTCTGATATGCTTTCATCAGAGTGAAACTTTTTTAAGAACTCGTATATCACATTTGGATCTTGAGCATTTAATTGCTTGTCTTTCCATGCCGGAGTCTTTTCCTTATTAGCTAAAAAAAAAATAACAATAGTAAATAAAAGTACAATTTATTTCTTGGGCTAATTGTACAATAAATATTTCTTTTTAAAAAAACAGTTAAAGTCAAAATTTGTACATCACTAGGCACAGTTTAAATATGCTGATCTAGTACATTTGTTTACATTTTGGACTGTAGCTCTCTCACTAATTTTAATATCCAATTATGTTACATGACAAATTTGTAGCTACATAAATCTCCTACAAATTTTTCATACACCACAAAGTCGTACAATAAATAGTTATATTTTTAAAAAAATATTAAAAACAATATATATGCCACTAGCTGTGGTACAATACAATGAAGCGTAAGTGTTTTTTTTTATATTTTGTGCTGTAGCTGTCTCACTAATTTTAATATCCGATTATGTTATAAGAAAAGTTTGTAGCAAGATAAATTTTTCATAAATATTTCATACATATTAAAATCGTACAATGAATATTTCTATTTTTTCAAAATTGTTAAAGTCAAAATTTGTACATAACGAGGCACAGTGTAAATGCACTGATCTAGTGCATTTGTTTACGTTTTGGGCTGTAGCTCTTAAACTAAATTTAATATCAAATTAAATTATTAGAAAAAATTTCTAGCTAGATAAATTTCCAACATATTTTTCATACATCATAAAGTCGTACAATTAATATTTCATTTTTTTTTTTAATTATCAATAATAAAATTTCTACACAAGGCACAGTGTAAATATATTGATCTAGTGCATTTGTTTACATTTTAGGCTGTAGCTCTCTCACTAATTTCAATATCCGATTATCTTATATGACAAGTTTCTAGCTAGATAAATTTTCTACAAATTTTTCATACACCACAAAGACATATGATAAATATTTACATTTTTTAAAAAATGTTAAAGCCAATTAAGCCAATATATATATAGCCCTTGCTATGATACAATACAATGAAGCATAAGTATTTATTTACATTTTTTGCTGTAACTCTCTAACTAATTTTAATATCCGATTATATTATATGACAACTTTGTAGCTAGATAAATTTTCTTCAAATTTTTTATACACACTAAAGTCATACAAAGAATATTTCTATTTCTAAAAACCAGTTAAAGTCAAGAATTGTTTATCACTAGTACATTTGTTTACGTTTTGGGCTCTAGCCTTCTAACTAAATTCAATATCCGATTATATTATATGACAAGTTTGTCGCTAGATATATTTTCTACAAGTTTGCCATATACTATAAAATCGTACGATAAATATTTCTACTTTTTTTTTAATGTTAAAGTCAAAATGGGCTAAAACAGTAATAGTTTTGACCTTACTAGTGTCTTTAGAGAGATTAGACTTTCTTTTAATCATAACTAATAGGTGTATATTAGAAAAAAGAAAAATCCAACATATACATATTGATTTTAGGAAAAAATAACTATCAACGTCACTAACTAAATAAAATAACTTATAGCCCAAAATGTGAAAAATTGCATTAATTCAGTTGGTTATTAATACTGTGGCTAGTAATATACAATTTTCGAGTTTAACAAGTTTTTAAAAATAGAAATATTTTTTGTATGACTTTATTGTGTATGAGAAATTTGTAAAAAATTTATCTAGCTAGGAACTTGTCATATAACATAATTGTATATTAAAATTAATTAGAGTGCTACAGCTCAATAATTTAAAAAATGCTTGGGTTCAGTATATTAGAACTGCTTCTTGTGGTACTTATTTATAACAATTTTTTAATAGTGAAAATTGAAAAGAGTAAAAATAAAATAGTTTGAAATGTAAAGTTTGTATTTAAAATTTGTCTAAGTAACAAATATAATCGTTTATATTAAATATATAAACAATATGTCCTGCATATTATTTTATATATCTAAATATCTATTTTATTACAAATGCTTTTTTACAATTTTATTGTTAAATTAATTTTTGTACAAAAAAGCTAAATCAATCGTGTCATATGTCCTTTATTACTTCAAAATAATAAACTGTATAACAATTTTATGTAAATCATAATTAACAAACTGTTAATTCGATTCAATTGATAAATGTATAATTTTTTTTTGCCATACCTAATATCTGCTCCTTATAAAAATAATTAATAATACTGTCAAGTTTTGCATTGCACTTGATATAATCGCATTTCCATATTACTTTGATATAAACGACATTCTTTTCTGATTCTGTGGGTTCTACAATATCAAACTCAAATCCTTTGGTTTCAGCAATACCTGAAATTGAACGAGAGACAATAATTTTAGACAAAAATCTTATATTGAATCTTAATATACTGAAAATATTGTAAATGTTCTGAAAATGCTGTAAATGACCTAAAAATGTTATATAAGTCAGTGTAAGTCGTCTAAAGATATTCTAAACTGCATGTGTGTAAGTTTACTATTAATATTTATTATAATTTAGTCTAAGTCTTTTGTGATATGTATTTATAAGTTAGTATATTCTAACAGATTGAGATAGATAATAGTAAATCTTATGTTAAACATTCTTCATAGACATAAGGTAAATGATTAATATACTTACACATAAATACATGTCGGAGCTTTTGATCTATTTTAAAACTATCCGAGACTACTAACAAGTTATTATCACAATCATCTTGAGTTATTTGTATTTCTTTCGGTTTATTAAACAAATTGATGCACGTGTTTAAGGTTAGGACAGGTTCTATAGGAATGTTACCGATGTAAATCGACATTATTACGAACTCTGTATTTTTATATCTTTAACTAACAGTGGCAGCATTTGTAGTCTATTTTTACGAGAAATTATTCATAAACATTATTTTGCAAAACGAATTTAAGCGAAACAACGCTGGAAGCCATAACTGTCGAAGTAGGTTTACAAAAATGGCACTGAAGTGTAGATGCAAATAACGACTTTATTTAAAAAAATAATAAAATAAAAACTATAAAAATCATTATCGGATATGAATAAGGATTAAAAATAGAAACTTTTGCATCTTTTTATTTGAAGGGTTCTACAAAATCTATTAAGGAAACAGAAACGACAAATTTAATAACAATGTTTATTTATTGTTTATTTAATAACAATTATTATTATATTGTCTAGGTTATCTATGATCGCAACTGTCAAAGTATGTTCACAAACAAGACACCAGAATAGAAGCGCTAGTGTAGTTCCAAAAACATTTTCATCTCAAACTTCAAAATAAAACTAACACGTAAAAATATAAATATATTTCAATTACCATGGCGGATGATGATTTGGACAAAATTCGTCAACAAAGACTTGCTCAATTGCAAGCACAATACGGGGTATGATAAAACAAAACTACATTTCGAAAATTCGTTATAACCTCAACTTTGAAACATCTGAACACATTTTAGGGCGGAGAAGGTCTCGAAAAACAAAAGGCTCAAGAAGAACAAGTTAAGGCTGCAGAGGATGCTAAAAATTCCATTCTGGCACAAATATTGAGCCAGTCTGCACGAGCACGATGTAATTAAAAATAGATAGTAGTTAACCTCAAAATGATGGACAATTGTTGTTTGGCAGTTGCAGTCCTATTTATGAGGGGCCCGAGTAAAGGACATATGTCCATGTTTTGAAGGGTTCATTAATTATTTATTAGAGACTCTCCTAAAACTTTATAGATATCTACATTGTGACTTGTATTAGTTGTACAACTGAAGGATAGTTGTCATTTAATGGTCATTTTATGAAGTCTTGTTTATGAAAGGCTTCTTTAGAATTTGATAGAGAACAAGAAAAGAAAATTATATCTGTTTTATTCAACTAAAAAGAAAGAGAAGACGAGTGCATTTTATGAAAGTGTTGTAAATGGTCCAAAAAGTTGTGAATGTGGTCTAAAAAAGTTGTAAGCCTAAAAATATTGTAATCTGTCAATTATCTTATAATTTTACCTCTTATTTCAGTGAATACAATAAAAATTAGCAAACCCGAAAAAGCTCAAATGGTCGAACAGATGCTAGTGCGCATGGCCCAGAATGGACAGCTACGTGGCCAAATCGATGAACCTCAATTGATAGAACTCTTGCAAAACGTAAACCAGCAAATGCCCCAAAAAAAGACAAGCGTGAAATTTGACAGGAGACGTGCTGCCTTAGACTCTGATGATGAATTCTGATTAAACCTGTCTTGTGTTCAATAAAACTTGCAATTGCTTTTTATATTATATATAATTCATTGTTGACTAGATCATACATAAAAACCATACAAAATGTAATGAACTCTTGGCTCTTATTCTTTCTTTTCATGGCCGTCATCTGAAATTTGAAATTGCATTGATATTATTTAATATAAGAGATTAAGGATTAAGTTTAAATGTATTAAATGAATAAATATGATTAAAATACCATTTTCGCTGTCTTCTTCATCGGCATCTAGAATATCAGCACAGCATATGGAGTAGCATATCAATCCGAGAAATCCACAGGGTAATCCGAATAATACAGCAGTTAAGACAGGATTTCCATGCCACATATCGGAAAGGGTTGTTCTGGCTTCAAAATATGCTCTATACATTCGAACAGGAAAACTATTGCCGCCATAGGTCTGAAAATATTTATATACTTTATCAGTAATAAAATTATAATTATAAAAATTAATTATTGATTGAAATTTAAAAATACTTTTACCTGTATAAATTGTATAAAAATATATTTTAATGTATTTGAGAAGATAGAAGATGTGTTTTTGCTTTATAATGTCTTTTGTTAGCGTATTCAAATATTTACAGTAATAGCTCTATTAAATTTAAATTATACATCATTAATAGAAATAAAATCAAAGGAATTTGAATTTAGAAAAAACAGCACTATTGGGAAGATATATGGGGAAAAAAATGGGCAAGGAAGTTGTACATATAAAAGTGCTGTTCAACTCATTTTATTCAAAATTTTGATATGCAAGTGTATATAACAGTATGTACAAGATTTTAAAAAATTTTGTCTAGTTTTTACTAATGTGAACAAATTATTATGTCTGGGAAGAAAATTTAAAGTTATTTGAAGAAATGTAAGAAAATGCACTAAATCCATGTATTGAAAATTATCCAAATATTATAATCTGCACTTCAACTACAAATTAATCAAAATTTTGACATACAAGTGTGAACAACAGTTTTTACTAGATTTTAGTACTTTTTATCTAGTTTTTACTAATATTAACGAATTATAAGAAGAAAAGGGGAAGAAAATTTAAAGTTATTTGAAAAAAATGTACTAAAATCATATACGTATAGCAAATTATGGAAATACCAAAGTCCGCATTTCAACTACGAATTATTCAAAATTTTGATATCCAAGCATGTATAACAATTTTTACTAGAATTTAGAAAATTTATTTAGTTTTTACCAATGTGAACAGATTATAATGTTGGGGAAGAAAATTTGAAGTTATTCTATCCAAAGTAAAAAAATATTCTATTGCAAATCATCAATGTCGCATTTCAACTACGGATTATTTAAAATTTTAATATCCAAATGTGTATAACAGTTTTTACTAGATTTCAGTAAATTTTTATCTAGTTTTCACTGATGTAAACAAATTATAATGTCCGAAAAGTAAATTAAAAGTTATTTGAAGAGAAGTAAAAAATTGTTCTAAATTCATATAGAACAAATTATCCAAATACTAAAGTCCGCATTTCAACTAAGAATTATGCAAAATTTTAATATTCAAAGTGTATAAAATAGTTTTTACTAGATTTTAGTAAATTTTATCTAGTTTTTTCTAATCTTAACAAATTATAATGTCCGTAAAAAAAATTTGAAGTTATTTTAAGAAAAGTACGAAAGTGTACTAAATTCATATAATGCAAATTATGGAAATATTAAAGTCCGCATCAACTACAAATTATTCAAAATTTTGATAAACAAGCTTGTGTAATTTTGATAAACAAGCTTGTGTAATTTTGATAAACAAGCTTGTGTAACAGTTTTTACTATATTTTAGTAAATTCTATCTAGTTTTTACAAATGTAAACAAAATAAAATGTTCGAGAAGAAAACTTATAGTTATTTGAAGAAAAGTTCAAAAATGTACTAAATTCATATAATGCAAATTATGGAAATACTAAAGTCCGCATTTCAACTACAAATTATTCAAAATTTCTTTATCCAAGTGTATAAAATAATTTTTACTAGATTTGAGTAAATTTTATCTAGTTTTTACTAATGCAAACAAATTATAATAAAATTTAAAGTTATTTGAAGCAATGTAAAAAAATGTCCAAAAATCAGAACTGCATATTATTAACACACTAAATTTGGTATTTCGACTACGAATTTATCAAAATTTTGATATACAAGTGTATAAAATAGTATTTACTAGATTTTAGTAATGTTTTTCTAGTTTTCATTTATGTAAACTAATTATAATGTCCGAAAAGAAAATTAAAAGTTATTTGAAGAAATGTAAAAAAATGTTCCGAAATCATATAATGCTATAGAAATACCAAAGTCCGCATTTCAACTACAAATTATTCAAAATTTCAATATCCAAATGTATATAACAGTTTTTACTAAATTTTAGTAAATTTCATCAAGTTTTTACTCATATAAATAAATTATAATGTGCGGGAAAAAAATTTATAGTTATTTAAATTTAAAGTTATTTAAAGAAATATAAAAAAATGTCCAAAATTCACAACTACAGATTATTAAAACACTAAATTCCGTATTTCGATTGCAAATTATTCAAAATTTTAATATGCAAGTGTATAAAATAGTTTTCATTAGAAATTAGTTAATTTTATTCAGTTTTTACTAATGTAAATAAATTATAATGTCCGGAAAGAAAATTAAAAATTATTTGAAGAAATATAAAAAAAATATCCTGCAAATTATGAAAATACAAAAGTCCGCATTTCAACTACAAATTATTCAAAATTTTGATATCCAAGTATGTATAACAATTTTTACTAAGTTTTAGTAAATTTTTATCTAGTTTTTACTAATGTGAACAAATTATAATGTCCGAGAAGACAATTAAAAGTTATTGGAAGAAATGTGAAAAAATGTTTCAAGTTCATATAATGCAAACTACGGAAATACTGAGGTCTGTTTTTCAACTACAAATTATTCAAAATTTTGATATACAAGTGTATATAACAGTTTCTACCAGATCTTAGTAAATTTGATCTAGTTTTTACTTATATAAACAAATTATCATGTCAGCAAAGAAAATTAAAAGTTATTTAAACAAATGTAAAAAAATGCCCAATTTTTACATATATTACCAGAAGGTAAATGTTCTAACAAGTTTTATTCAAAATTTCATTATGTAAGTATGTACAAGAATTTTCACTAGTTTTAGTAAATTTTATCTAGTTTTTGCTAATAAATACAAACTAAAATGTTTGGAATGAAAATTTTGCGTGGTTTGAAAAAATGTAAAAAAAAATGACCTAGTTGCTAATTATCAAACACATAAATAAACATCAAAAAGCTAAATCAATCAAACAAAAACTATCATTTAAATCTTTCAATATCAATTTAAATCAATATCATTTAAAATTGGTACCATTCAAACGTGAGAAATACTCTCACCAGCATTTGTGATAAGTGTTTTTATCCTCCTCGCTTAAAGTGTATCAAAATCTACTTACAGGAGCAGATTGGTTTCCATTTGTTCCAAAAACACAACAAGTGCATCGTGTGTCAATCTAGTGGTTCGTCTTGTGGCAAAATGATGATGACTCGTTGTTGAATTAAGAACCAAAGATGAGGTACTGGCAGATCGCTCATGGCTATTGAATTGGCCAACTCTGGAGACCCGATCCAGCCAAATTGGAAAGTGGAATGGAATTGTTCGCGACGTTGCCTAAAAAGATAATAAAAATATTATTTTTAGTAGAGTAGTTTCTTTAGATATTTTTAATATCATTTATGATTATTACCTTATCACAGATTCAACCATATCACGGAACTCCAACTGATTGGCCTCAATTTCATTCAATTTGTTCTCTTCAACAACTGCAAGTACGATGTACTTTTTGGTTTGTAATATTTGATTGATGTTACCTCGAGTGACCTTCGGGAATGTTCCAAATCTCTCTTCATTCACCCATTGATACAGAGTCTCATTGAGTATTGAGCTGCTGAAAGAGTCATCTGGAAAAAGTAGAATATTAGTCCTGAAATATAATGAAATGAAATAATATGGTAAATTACATGTAAATTTGTAGTGATCCTTTTCCTTTATTACAAACACTGTTGGTGCGTGGTCTTCAATTAACGGAAAGTGTTCTTTTGTAACTTCAGGAGATGCAGCGTAAAAAAAGCAATGCGGTTGGAACACCTCAGATATCGAATGGAATGATTGCTGCAAAATAATGCTCAATACATAATTGGCTGAAGTGAATTATTTTAATATATTAATTTTTTATACCCATAAGGCTCCATTTTGTTTTCCAACATATACAAAGAAAACATTAACAGAATTTTTCAAATTAGTTAATACTTCGTGTCTTGGAATTACTTGTACAGAGGGACCCTTCATTCTATGAGCAAATGCTAAGAGTTCCTCTTTTGTTCTGTCTCCATGGTAAATGTGATCTTGTTCGCCTTTCAAGCTGTAAATAAAATTGCCAAAAATTAATCATATTGATTAAAAATTAATTATATTGGTCAAAAGTAGACGACAATTGCTAAAAATAGACTAAAATTGCCTTGAAATTTTATTAAATCTACTTACAACATGATAGTCGGAAACCCTTGCACTTTAAATTTAGTTGCAATATGTGTGTATCTGGTACAATCCAATCTGCCGACTCTTATAGTAGTATGGTGCAAGGCTTGTGCAACATGTGCCCAAACTGGTTCCAGTCGTTTGCAATGGGCACACCATGGAGCGTAAAACATAACTAACCACTGGCCATCGTTACGAAGGTCTACAAATCTATCACTTAGTTCTAATACTCTGGAAGAAGTAGTAGTATGTAGTAATCCTAAAAGAGAAAATAATTATTACTCACAATCCTTGATACAAACTTGATTAACTCAAACTTAAAATAATACATGTTAATATATACTAAATGAATATTGAGTAGAAGCAACAATTTAAACTAAAAAGTGAGGTTATGTTATATTGATTTTTGCATATTTTTTTAAATTCTTACCACATAGTGCCAGCACTAACACAATATTTAAAAGCATACATTTTGCCTAGTATTAACATCATTCAAAGCATTTACAATGTGTTTAGAAAGCTTTCTTCTTCATGTTTGCTAATTTAAGAATGTGTACAGTAAACTAATAATCCATCTGCTATTTTCCATTTGCACATGTTTTAATTTAATCGCAACATAATTATTTATAACTGTGTTGTTAATATATCAAAAGATATACAGATTTTCTCATTTATTTAAATATTGATGCAGAAACACAAACCAATGTAAACAATACAGACAGCTTGTGAGTAAATTCAATAAGTAAATGTCAAAAACCTAAAGCTCTTTCCGCACCAAATTTGGGTTTAAATTTTTAACTCAGGCTATGTATTTAATCTAATTTTAAAATGAAATGGAGAAATATTGATGTCTGATTATTCAATTTGTCAAAAAGTTAATAATAAATAAAAATACATATTTCAAAATTCTAATTATACAACATAATTTGTGTGTAAAGAGCCTTCAAAACAGTGTCATCTATCCACTAAAAGCTACAAACTCACAAAATGTCATTCACGTTTTGTCAACTGAAAAATAAATAAAATATATGTCAATAACAAATATCTAAATGGATATTACAGAACTATTTAAAGCTGTGTCAAAACAGTTCAACCCCGAAACCAAGGTTTCGGAGTCCCTGAACAACAAAAAGTCAAAAACAGAATCCTAACCAAACGTGGCAAAACCGATTTCATGTTCCAAGCAAAAGAGATAACATTCCAAATAACAAAACTACGTGATATCCTTTTAGAAAACAGAAATGCCTACATACATTTCGGAAACCACATAACAGACCTAGTCCTAATGACAGACGGTGAACGAGACCTCATTGATGCAACTGCTCAAAGAATAATCAACACTTGCATAAACTCCTTGTCTGATTTAA
This sequence comes from Ctenocephalides felis, assembly GCF_003426905.1. Classification (NCBI taxonomy): domain Eukaryota; kingdom Metazoa; phylum Arthropoda; class Insecta; order Siphonaptera; family Pulicidae; genus Ctenocephalides; species Ctenocephalides felis. Next base: position 66,083 of record NW_020536999.1, on the reverse strand, counting down.
AAAAAAGATTAGTTGTGCCCATTAAAAATGTAAAGTTTAGCCGTTTTCGAGTTTTAGCGGATCATTTCATCGAGAGCTCCATTTTTATATATAAGATATATATATATATATATATATATGATTTGTATTTTTCCTTTTAGTTAGTAAATGGCGTAGTTCAAGAAAGCTTTTGAGTCCTGCATTTAATTTGAAGTTGCTAGAAGGATTTGTTCCGGTTTTCCAGCAACAAAACAAAGTAAAAATATAGAAGTAAATAAATAAAAGAGATTATTTTTATTGTAACAATATAAAAATGAAAATTTAAGATAAATGTCACAAATAATATTTTGTATTGTGTTTAGTTACATCACTAGAAGTGAACTTTGAAAATGATTTATATCCAATTTATTCTTTACAAACTTGTTTGAAAATTTTGGAATCTTTTAAAAATGATTGAAAGTTCCGGAAAAAGTTTTTAGATTAAAGCCTGATAGATACGTTATTTTTAGGATCTTATTTACGAAAATCAATTATTGGACGATTAAATTTTGTATTCAAATTTCGCGCCGCTCTATAATGAATTGAGTGGATGCACGCAGATTTCATTTGAGAAGAAGTTAGGCGCACAAGGCTCCAGAGTTTGTCATCGCTGTTATTCGTGTTACTGGGGCTCATCTGAGAATTGGAGCACACCTGGCACAGAAGGCTATGTCGCACCTTATACAATAACAACACAAGACACTGTCATACAAGGGTTTGGAGCACCGGAGTGGCGTGAAAGCGGTATTTACGACAGTTGTAACTTGTAAGGTAAGGTACAAATAGAATAAGTTAATTAATGTACATGTTATTTAGCATATGTCACGTTTAAATGCTCTTACGAATATTAGTACCCCATCACTGTCTAGGTCGGTAGATTCAAATCCAGCATTAGATGTAAAGTTACCAGAGATCACGTTACCCAAGTTCAACGGTGATTATAGTGAGTGGACCCAATTTATTAGATCTTTATAACTTGTTAATTCACAATAACACAAAGTTGCCGCAAGTCCAAAAGTTGCACTCTCTAAAGGGAGCTCTACTATCGTCTGCTGGAAAACTAATGTCATTTTTAAGCTTAACGAATGGGATTTACACCGAGGACGGCCTATGAGCTACTGTGTAAGACTTATGACATTAAATTTTAAATACTGAATTCCCATTTGCAGCAGATCGACAACATACCACAGATACACAAAGGAACAGGCACAAAGTGCGAGGCAACAAATACGTGCTCTTTCAACTGTATATGAACCAACTAAACATTAGGATCTTATTCTGTTGTATATGCTGAACAAGAAGGTTGACAGCCATACTCGCATGGCATGGCATGGAATTTGTCCAGGAATGGAAAGTTCTTCTAACGGTAAATCAATTTTTTTCCTTTCTGGAGCTGCGGGTTTGTGCCTTAGAGAACTCATTCAAATTAGAAAGTAGACCCATTCAGGGAAATTCTAAAATGGTTCATGTTAGTACAGTGAAAAGGGTAGTATCTCCGTGTTGTTGTTGTAAGGGAAGTCATCCATTGTACAAATGTTCCAAGTTTAAGGAGTTGGAGATTTCAGGGCGCAAGGATCTGGTGTTAAAGCATTCACTGTGCACTTGTTGTTTACTTCCTGGACATGATGCTAAGACGTGTAGTTTTAAAGGTGCTTGCTATAGATGTAAAGAGCCCCACAACACTTTAATTCATGATGAAATAGTTCTTCGTCACCATCAACTAGCCAACTCAATTCTGGCAACAATATTCTTTTAGCTAGTCACAATAACATACAAACTTTTCTTTCCACAGTCTCTCGATATGAATGAATTTGATAGTTATATATCTATTATTAGTATTATACTTTTTTGCAGATTTTACCTGAAGCCAAGTACGTCGAATTGTTACTCATTTGTATTTAGAAGACTATTGGAATCCTGAGAAGCGTATCAGAAATTTGAAGTTAAGGTAATTATACTATTATTTTGTTGTATGGTTTCATTTGGTTGTAGTTAATAAAATCATATAGATCTTAAAAATATTACACTTATTTCACAAATTTTGTAAATATGTATTATTTAAAGAAATTGGGATTGATTTGATTATTGTTTTACATTATATTTAGTACATTTATTCACTGAACAACCTGTGTCTCTTCAGCACATCAGGCTACTGGCAATTTATATGCATTTGGATTGAGTATTTGTGAATAAAAATTAATTTGATTTATTTTATTGATTTATAATAATAATTATTTCTTTCAGATGTTTGTCCAATTGGCGTCATGTTAATACTTTAAACCTCTTTGGAGTCTTGCAAACTTTACATTTTAGTACTGATATTTGTTCAAATTTCAATTGCTGTAGTGTTTATTAGAAAATAGTATTATTACAATGTTAAAGTTTTGTGTGTGAAGTGATTTTTGTGATACATTCCAAGGAGTTTTTATTATCGGAGTATGGATGCTGACTTTCAGCTAATCAAGAATGATTGTAAGGCGCTGTGGTAAGTGATATTTATTTAAATGGCATGCTCATACATAATACGATCACACCAAATTCGCGGAAATATGATTGATTTCAAGAAGTGAAGCCAATAACACGTATTTATTTCAATTTAATCATGTTTACGCTATTGTCTTATAATGTTATTTATAGCTGATAACATTGGCATATTTTCATCACATGTAAACGATTCCTAATTTCTCTAAAAGTTTTCACACTTTTTTTAAGTTAGTTTCATACAAATTAGTTTTCTTTTATGAATTTGTTAAGGAATTCGCGATTTAGCCTTTTATTTTGATACTTTCTTGCAAATTGGTTTCTTTTTATGAATTAGTTAAATGTTTTAGATATCTGTACGCCTTTTCTATTCATTCAGTATTTGTTTATTAACTTCCCGTAGGGTAAGTTATTGTAATGGGCCGAAAATCGGAATTGAAAATTTTTACATTTCTCGACGTTTTGAAGGTTTCTGAACGTTTTGGCATACCTCAGAAAAAATGGATGTGTGTGTGTGTGTGTGTGTGTGTATGTATGTATGGATACAAATTTTCGTCCACGTTTTCGGGCGTACGGATCAACCGATTTGAATGGTTTAAAAAACATTCGATTCCTATTAATAAGGAGAAGAGCTGATTAGTTTTTGGCAAAGACAGGTCCAGCAGTTACGGAGATAAGGAGCAAAGAGTGCAGAAAATAGAAATCGAGTTTTTGAGAGAACGGAGCATCCGATTTGAATGATCTAAAAAACATTCCATTAGTAATGATTGGGAAAAAGAGTAATTAGTTTTTCGCAAAGGCAGGCCCAGCCATTTCGGAGATACAGAGCTAAATGTACAAAAAATGGCAGTTTTTGAGAGAACTAAGCGTCCGATTCAATTGATTCAAAGAACTTTCTGCTTGTCTTAACAAAATAATTGATTTTGGAAAAAAAATTTTGTACCATCTTTTTTTTTTTTTTTTTTTTTTTTTTTTTTTTTTTAAATTTTTGTATATCGAAAATAATTCAGATTTTATTTTTATTTCTGACTATAGTTCTAATATACTTTAAACAAATAATTTCAACTCTGCAATTCAGTTTATATAATTATTATAAATATTAGACAATAATACAATATTTATAATAATCTATTTGAAAACATTCAATATTCCTCGAACGTTTCGTTACGGTACGGGAAGTTCCAGCAATTTGCCTTAAGGCACGATGCCACCCACCCCACTAGTTTCACAATAATATTACTGAGTAGTTATTAATTAAACAATAGACCCAATATTAGTATTTGCTTCGATTAAATTGTTTTCAAATTTTATATTAGAACGCATTTGCATGCATGTTTTTCATAACATACGTTTAAAATTAGATTGAATGACTTTGATTACTACTTTGATCATTTAATTAACTTCCCGTAGGGTAGTTATAATAATGGGCCGAACATCGGAAATGAAAATATTTGCATTTTTCGACGTTTTGGAGGTTTCTGAACATTTTAAGGCATACCTCAGAAAATTAATGGATGTGTGTGTGGGTGTGTGTGTGTATTTCGTATGTCCGCATTTTTTCGTCCACGTTTTCGGGCGCACGGATCAACCGATTTGAATGGTTTAAAAAACATTCGATTTCTATTGATAGGGAGATGTGCTGATTAGTTTTTGGCAAAGGCAGGTCAAGCCGTTACGGAGATATGGAGCAAAGAGTGCAGAAAATAGAAATCGAGTTTTTGAGAGAACGGATCATCTAATTTGTATGATCCAAAAAACATTCAGTTCGTAATGACGGGTAAAAGTGGTTATTAGTTTTTGGCAAAGGTAGGCCCAGCGGTTTTGGAGATACAAAGCTAAATGTTAAAAAAAATGACAGTTTTTGAGCGAACTAAGTGTCGGATTTGCATGATTCAAAGAACTTTCTGCTTGTTTCAACAAAATAATTGCTTTTGCAAAAAAAAAATTGTTTCTAATATTTTTTTTCAAGAAATATTTTTGTACTTTTGGATTAAAAATTCAAAAAATGACCCAGGCTAAGCACATTCTAAGCGCCACTCTGGTGCAAATGTTTACCCAAGTGCGTTTAGACTGTTTATGTACTGGAGCACTTTTACAATTCGAATTTTGTGAAAACTATTGAAAAATGTGAAAATGCCGTCAAGCTAAGCACAGTATAAGTGAAAATGTCGCACAGAATTATTTACATTAGACTGTGTGTGACTATACGGGAACACTTTTTCAATTTTGTGTAAATTAGGCAGCTATTTTTATTTGAAATTGAATTTGAAATGAAATGACGAACGATTGTTAATGTTCTGGAGATAAATTGATTTATGGTTCACATTTGATTTTGAATGCTCAGATATGACAAGATAGCAAAATTAATGAAAGTTACAGTATTTGTAATAATATATTTGAAAACGTTTCAAATTTTTCGAATATTTCATTACGGTACGGGAAGTTCCAGCAATTTGCTTTAAGGCACGATGCCATACACCTCTAGTTTACTTTTGTCTGTTAAAGATCTATAAATGCATTCGCAACAATTTGTTTTACAAAACTTCACTTTAAATGCAGAATAATTGGAGTGTTACATAATTCCATATCTGTAGATAATAATCTGTCCGAATTTATAGAGAGCAAATCAAACAAAAGAACCGGTTTCATACATTCATACATATTCAATTCAACATTTACAGTCCGTTTACAATACATAAAATTAAATGCACGTTAATTATTTGTGTATATTTGTAGTAATTATTGAATTAAATATATGAATGTAAATATGATTAATTGATGGAACTTATCATTTGCGAGCAATCAAATCATTAATTAAAATGTTTCATGTTTCGACGATGATGATTCATGACGAACAAATTTAATTTTGCCTTAAAAATTATCTTATTTATCAATTTTTATATGAAAGTAGTTGAATTTTTAGTATTGTTATAAAAATTAATTTATTGAACAATTTTACGAAACATCTGATCATGCTAAAATACATATCATTAGCAGTGATGTGATTCGATTGATAAATTTGAAAATAAAATCAGTTTTCATGAAATTTACTTTATAAAATGGCTACTATTTTCAATTATGTGACAGTCGATTTACTTTTGCTATTAAAAAACGTGCAGGTAATTTAATTTTAAAAATATTTTATTAAATTAATTTTTATATGCCGACCTAAACAATATGACTTAATAATGAAAATTTCATAATTTAACAATTTCTTTATATCATACTTGACAATTTATTCGTCTTTATCAGCGAAATAAAATAGTTAATTACAAATTATAGCCATGAAAATAATCAATTCCTCGAATGTATATTATTATCTACCTGAAATAATTTAAATAATTTTTGATTTCAATTAAGATTTTGCAAGGTTCATAATTTTAATGTTATTTAATGGATTTCAATGATTTTGCATTTTTAATCAGTTCCAACATAGTTTTTAATTACTTGCAATTTATTACCGTAGTCCGAGAAAAACCTCGGGCAATTAAATGATTTAACAATAAATATTTTGTAATTTAACATATATTTTCTCATCTTACATTTGATCATTGATTTCTAGATTATTATTATTTTCCAATCCGTTTCAATACTTTTTAGACGATTTTTATAACGAAGATGAAACCATTTGTCGTCTAGCTTATTAGGAACCCTGTATATATTTTGTTTTGAAATAAAAATAAAATGTTAACTTCAATAAGCTATTTAGTAAATGAAATCTTTTCTTACCGAAGTAGGTATTTCGTATTCCGCCTCTGAAAGTTGATCGCAAACTAAACTTCCCTGGCAAATGGTTCAGAATCTGAACAAAGTTTTTTTTTATGGTACTGATCTATTAAATAATGATTTTAAAATTTGTTTATTCTGAATTTCTAATGTCTTTTTTATCTAAAGAAATTTTAGAACTTTTATTTAATAGATCAGTATCATTGAAATCTTCTATTGTAGCAACATACTGAAATTTGAAACATATTAATTCATCGGAAGAAACGCGTTTTAATTTGTTTAATAATAATGTCGATTACTCGATCAAACATATTCACTTTGAACAAACTTTCAATATCCTGAATATAAATTTGCAAATCTTGTCAAAGTAGCGTATTACCTTCTTCTGACGAGTTTTAAAAAATTCATGATTGATAAATCATTTTTCTACTAACTACACTATTTGCGTCTAATTTGAAATTTCCAAATTTATGCCAATATCTTTCTAATTCTTAACAATTTTTTTTTAAATGTTTATAGCATTTGAAAGATTGGTGGCTTTAGATTATAGAACTATAAATGTGGCGTCGATAGTAGTAGAATATTACTGTTTGTTAGGTTTGATTGATTTTTCGAAGGACCAATGATTTGTTGTAAAACACTTTATTTGTAATATTAATTACGTGTTTATTAACTTCCCGAAGGAGAAGTTTATGTTTTCATCAAAAGATCCGATTTGCTAATTTTATGTTTTCTCGACGTTTCAAGCCATTCTGAATCGAATGAGACCAAATTTGGAAAAAGTATGTGTGTGTGTGTGCGCGCGTGTGTGTGAACAAATTTTTTGCCGTAAATCAACGTTTTCTCAAAAACGGCTGGACCGATTTCCAAAATTTAAAAGCCATTTGATGTATCTCGATGACGACTTAAGATTTATGAGTTTTGTGCGACGATCGGCCAGGCCGCTTCTTTGCAAATCGCAGAAAAGTGAAAACTTTTTCGTCCACGTTTAGCCCGCAATCTGAATCGATTTTGAAAATTCAAAAACCGTTCGTAGGTATTTGTTGGGAATCGTACTGATTAGTTTTTGGTATAGATCGGCCGGGCCGCGTTTTCTTGTAATAAAGTTTAAAAAAAAAAATTTCGACGATTTTTGTAATTTTTTTTGCGGTACATACCATCGTCTTCTAGATCATACTAAAATATTACGGCCCTACGACTATCGGTTTAACTTTAAAAATTCGTCAAAGTTTGCAAAAATTGGTATCGTTTTTTTCGCATTTAATCGACGTTTGCTTAAGAACGCCTGAACTGATTTTAGAAATTTAAGTCATTCGATGTATCTCAATGAGCACTATAGTTGCTCAGTTTTGTGAGACGATCTGCCAAGCCGTTTCTTTGTAATTTGAAAAAAAGTGTTAAACTTTTCGTCCACATTTAAGCTCATTCTACCGAATCGATTTAAAAAAAAACTGTTCGAAAGATATTAGTTGGTAATGATACTGATTAGTTTTTGGTGAAAATCTACCGAGCCGTTTTCTAAAGTGTAATTTTTGTATTGATTGATTTAATTTTATAATAATTTTTGATTTAGATATTTGATTTGTTTCTATATCAATATATCGGATGCTTCGATTTTGGTGTTACAAATTACAATGGAAAAACCAATAACAAAATAATTGTAGTTTGCAAACTTCTTTTTATGCGAAAAAGGCTCATTTTGGATTTCAACAAAACGACGTTTTGAAGCAAGAATGGCATCAGAGAATGTCCTGCACATCTAGTAGTCTTAAATATTTTTAATGTTATTGAAATTGCTCACACGCTTTCTTTATTAGATTCAAATCTAGATAAAATATTCCGTCTTTTTATATTATGTCTAAAATAATTAAAAATTCATAAACGATTCAAGTGATTAATTAAAGAATATATCAGTATCATAAAGAATCAGTCAGTCTGTTTTTATCCTTCTGCATGAACGGTTGTGTTATTATTACATAAACTTTTAACATAAATTCTACAGAAAAAGAGTTTCTATATATGTCGATTGAAATAAAAAAAAAAATTATAATATAATTTTACGTCGCAGTCTGCCGACAGACAGAAGCGCTGCGCCGATTATGCAAAGCTGAGGACAGAGAAGGACAAATGTATTATGCAAATGTGCGATTGTGCTCGAGCACTATTTCGCACTCTATTCCACGTATAAGGATTACTGCGCAGGACAAGGACAAAGATATGTCGCGGGCGCAGGCCACGCCCATCACCTATCACCTAGTTGCTCTCCCCACCACTCGAATCGGCCTGCCATTGCGAGAGGATATCATTTCGTTTTCGACTCCGGCGGTGTACGGTGTACGGTGTACGGCTAGAAGGGTCTCGGCGAAATGGACGTAGCCGACCGGCTTGTTGCGTGAGTTCAACATGGTTACGAATTGAATTCAGTTTAATAGTGCGATAATTTTATACCTATTAATTTCAAGTGTTTGTAATTGTGCCCTTGTCAAGTCTAATTTACATGAAAAATTGGAACTGATGCAGCACCGTTTACAGGAGAAAAGGGTCAGTGATACATATTTCTTGTATTAATTTCAAGGTTTTCGAGTTGATTTTGTGGGTACCGATACCGAATTTCCGTAATACGAGATCTTGTAGTTTTATTTTCAGTTTTGATCATTTTGCCTTTTCATTATACAAATGAATTAATTGCGTGGACGCAGTTACTGCGGCTTCCGAGTACATTTTGATTTATATATCACTAGAATTTTCTGAATCATTTGAAATCATCCATCCATTTACACATTCAAATATTAGTTTAAAGTAGACTGCGTTGCTTAATAGATTTTGCGAGAGAAATGGGGCGGCAATGGGTCAGTGGTTGGTTATTTTTTCAATATGCCAAAAATTACGATTTCTTATTAACACAGCTCTTAGATTCTTGAAATTATTTTGCTACTGGTACATATTTGAATCACCAGTTTAGTTTTTTATAAATTTGTACATCGTTTTAACATATAATTAACCCTCCGTCGGTCGGAGTGGTCCGGCCAGACTTTTTTCGGCTTCAATTAAAAAAAAGAACACTTCTAGTAATCTTATCGACTTGAAATTTCTTGACTTTTCCTAAAATTTCATTAGCTGTCGATCAATGAAAAAATCAGGAAGAAAGAAATGTACTTTGAATTTTTTTTCGAAGCGATCGCGGTGGGCGAGATAGAATATCGGAGCGAGTATGCGCCGCGTCGGAGTTTTACGGTTAAACTGTATAAATTTTGATACTTTATCCATAACAATGTGAACAAAGTTTGTACTTATTATTGAAATCTGTATAAAATATCTGATATTTGATGTACATAATAGATGTAATAATCAGTTTTGGAATACAAATGATTTTTTTTATTGATTTTTATTGGATCTCGGAATCACTGGACCTGTCAATATTTGACAAATAATTTATTCAATACAAGTTCTAAAACAGTGTTGTAATATATAATTAATTCAAAATAAATAATTTTTCCCGAAATATTTGTCGACGATGTCGGTAATGATTGAAATGATTAAGAAAACAGTCGTCTTGAATTGATAAGAAGACGTCCTGATTAGTCTTTGGCAAAGACAGGTCCAGCCGTTTTGATGATACGGGGCAAAAAGTGCCAAATATGGCATTTCATTTTTTGAAAGAACTGAGCGGCGTATGATTTCAATGATTTAAAAAATGTAAAGAAGTATTATATTTATAATGCTTAAAAATGTGAAGCAAGTGTTGGTTAACGCAAACATCAAATGAATTAAATAAAATCGTTATTTGGAATAAAGAAGCATGATAAAATTTTATAAATACAGGTATGTTCAATGATTATTGGAAACGCGTATACGATTAAAAGAAATTTATTTTTGTAAATAGAGGTTTTATATAATAAAGAGATTAAAATAACGGTATTCATTGTTTATGAAGTTATATAAATTATTACAGAATAAACCTGATGATGGAAAGTATTTATTTCCGAAACGTCGTTATAAATATCTTAAAGAAAAACAATTGTTTTTATTATTGGATTTACTGTTTGGAAAAGAAACAATCAATATATTGAAAAAATCCAGGACTTATCTATTGAATATATATATATATATATATATATATAAACATAATTTTTTTAATAATTGAAACATAATTGAATTGATATGGCTTTCTTCAAACAATCTGTTGATATTATATTTGAAAGATATCTTCATTGAAATATATCTGGCTATCAACATTTAACTCAGCAGAGGCAGGAGCAGAACTATAAGAAACCAAGTATCAATTAGAAGTGTGGTGGTCACAAACATTTTTAGTAACATATATAATACAGTTATATACGAATACCATAAATATTAGCTACAGTTATATACGAATATAACTTACTTGGTACTTTTATATCTGCAAGCTATAATATATACAAGCAACACAAGTCATCTGTCAATTATATATCTGCTCTGGAGAATTCAACAATGTAACAATACAATATATAAGGCAAATATACTACAAATATTACAAGGGTCTTCGTTTAAATCAAAATCTAATGTTCTAATTAATGAAAATGTGCTACAAATGTCAAGATCTACAACTGAATACTATATCTTATTAATTTTATGTCAATATTAGTAGATGACTCAGGATATTAAAAGGAAAATGAAATTTTCTATACAAGTATGAATATAAGAATTGTTCCGTTTAATTTTTTTTCATTAGCTTTGATTCTATTCATATGTGCAACTAATTTTTTCATTGTGAAATTTAAAAATATTTGAGAATATGGACAAAGAAGAAACTTTTGGCAGTATTCCGAATGATATGATTAGATTTTATAGTATATCATGTTTGAAAAGCAATTCAATGCAAACACGAGGTGTAGTTTCAGACCTCGAGGAAAGTTAGAACATTTGGAATCCGATGACAAATTTGAATCACTAGAAAAATCAATTTATTTATTTCACAACATATCTGTTTGTTGCCAATATGGAGATTAGAGACTGTGTACAGTCTAATAATTTTGCTATAAATGCGAAAATTACAAAAGTTATGATGCAACTAAAGGAATTGAACTATTTTTATCATTTATTTTTTTCAAATTTCATAAATCAATAAATTTTTTACATATGACGAGCTTTTGTGCTTATCGTGCAAGATGTAATTGCTTATTGAAATTAAAATACATAATGAATTCTTTATTTGCACAATTGAGTAGAGTTTTATAATATCAATTTTGAATATTGAACAATCAAATACAAATTGCAATTTCATAACTTCATATTCGTTTTGTTTATACATATTTGAAATGACGAACCAAAATTAATTTGTAAATTTATTTTCATTTAATTTAACATTCAATAGTGGTAATAATGTACCTGTCTGTTTAAATTCATTACATACTTAGCAAATTTGTCACTTTAAAAGTGAATGTGAGTAGCATACATAATCCTACACGATTATTTTTAAACAGTTGTAAACAGCAACTCGATTTACTTCAAAATGAATATTAAATATGCAATTGATTTATGCTCACAATGCATTTTTACTAAAACATAATTTTTACATATGAACTTTTTGCATTAATATAAATAATGTCAATTATTTCAATAAGATATATTTTGGGAAATCTGTACAAAATTGAACAATGTACAACAATTTCGAAGAGCCAGATTTATATAGATGAAATTGATATTGTTATTGCAATACACTTGAACACATTTTTTAAGTGTTACAAAATGTATCATCTTTATTGAAAGTTAATAGCATTTGAAATGTGATTAAAGTGAATGAAAAAACTAAAAACTGCAAGCCTACATTGAATGACGTGCACGTTGCTTATACATACAAATTTGATGAAATCATACAAGTTTTATAACTGTTTTAATATTTATGAAATTGTATCAAATAATGATATGAATTATTAAATATGAATGCAAACTCAGTCTACTGTTGAATCATATTTGAATTTCAAATCACAAAGTTTTGATAAAATACAAATGAAAATTCTTTCATTGGCATTAGCAAAGGATTTTACTTTTACTTGTATATTTTTCATTCATGCTTGATTTTATTTCTAGTGATTTGATAATATTTAATAAATAATTTATTAACTGTTCAAAAAAAAAAGCCAAAATGATCGATAGGCAAAAGACACCATCTATATATTATATGATTTTGCAATTTTGAACTAGCAATTTATTTTTAAATAATTTGTTCTACATTTTATATAATTAACAATTTAATTGAATAATGCCTGAAATTGAACAATTTCAAGCGAATAATATTAAAATGTTCTATGTTGTTAGAATGTATGGTACCTCTTATCAATATGCTAACAAACATTCATTATCTTTATTTTTTGCTCATGAAAATCAAATTTAATTTCACTTGAAATTTTTAATTCATTGATTCTTGAAAAATTGAAAAGTGAGTTCCTAGACAATACTGAGTGAGTTTGCCATTCAATTTGTTAGCTACAGTTATAATTGTAAAGTATATTTAGGTACATTGATTTTATTATATTTCTAGCTGACAACATTCACTATTCTAACCTACAATATTCAAAGTATATATTTTATAAGTGAATGGCAAACATTATCCCGTAAAAACTTTATAAGTTAAAAATTCATGTGTTGTAAATATTTCACACAATTAAGAAAATACAACATTGAAAATTATTTTAGGGTTATATTAATTTGACAGTTTTCAATTTCTAGCTTGAAGGAAATTGCAATCCACTGATATTTTTTAAATAGATGACATTTACTCATTACATGTCTTACAGTTGATTTTTCTGCTAATACACACTAGAAGCAACATCATGATTTGAACAAAT
>NW_020536999.1:16358-52031 GCF_003426905.1 Ctenocephalides felis | reverse complement strand
TATGATATGTAAATGAAAATTATGTAATTATATGATATGAAATTATGTATTATATGATAGATGATTATATATATTACTATGATGTTAATTTTACGAATTGAATTGGTAATACAAATTTAGAGTAATAAAGAAATTTATATCAGTAGGCTTCATAAATGTATGTAGGCATTTGTTTTCTAAAAGGATATCACGTAGTTTTGTCATTTGGAATGTTATCTCTTTTGCTTGGAACATGAAATCGGTTTTGCCACGTTTGGTTAGGATTCTGTTTTTGACTTTTTGTTGTTCAGGGACTCCGAAACCTTTGTTTCGGGTTTGAACTGTTTTGACACAGCTTTTAAATAGTTCTGTAATATCCATTTAGATATTTGTTATTGACATATATTTTATTTATTTTTCAGTTGACAAAACGTGAATGACATTTTGTGAGTTTGTAGCTTTTAGTGGATAGATGGCACTGTTTTGAAGGCTCTTTACACACTTCATGTTGTATAATTAGAATTTTGAAATATGTATTTTTATTTATTAATTATTAACTTCTTTGACAAATTGAATAATCAGACATCAATATTTCTCCATTTTATTTTAAAATTAGATTAAATACATAGCCTGAGTTAAAAATTTGAACCCAAATTTGGTGCGGAAAGAGCTTTAGGTTTTTGACATTTACTTATTGAATTTACTCACAACTGTCTGTATTGTTACATTGGTTTGTGTTTCTGCATCAATATTTAAATAAATGAGAAAATCTGTATATATTTTGATATATTAACAACACATTTAAAAATAATTATGTTGCGATTAAATTAAAACATGTGCAAATGGAAAAAGCAGATGGATTATTAGTTTACTGTACACATCCTTAAATTTGCAAACATGAAAAACAAAGCTTTTTAAATACATTGTAAATGGTTTGAATGATGTTAATACTAGGCAAAATGTATGCTTTTAATATTGTGTTAGTGCTGGCACTATGTGGTAAGAATTAAAAAAAATATGCAAAAATCAATATAACATAACCTCACTTTTTAGTTTAAATTAGTTGCTTCTACTCAATATTCATTTAGTATATATTAACATGTATTATTTTAAGTTTGAGTTATTCAAGTTTGTATCAAGGATTGTGAGTAATAATTATTTTCTCTTTTAGGATTACTACATACTACTACTTCTTCCAGAGTATTAGAACTAAGCGATAGATTTGTAGACCTTCGTAACGATGGCCAGTGGTTAGTTATGTTTTACGCTCCATGGTGTGCCCATTGCAAACGACTGGAACCAGTTTGGGCTCATGTTGCACAAGCCTTGCACCATACTACTATAAGAGTCGGCAGATTGGATTGTACCAGATACACACATATTGCAACTAAATTTAAAGTGCAAGGGTTTCCGACTATCATGTTGTAAGTAGATTTAATAAAATTTCAAGGCAATTTTAGTCTATTTTTAGCAATTGTCGTCTACTTTTGACCAATATAATTAATTTTTAATCAATATGATTAATTTTTGGCAATTTTATATACAGCTTGAAAGGCGAACAAGATCACATTTACCATGGAGACAGAACAAAAGAGGAACTCTTAGCATTTGCTCATAGAATGAAGGGTCCCCCTGTACAAGTAATTCCAAGACACGAAGTATTAACTAATTTGAAAAATTCTGTCAATGTTTTCTTTGTATATGTTGGAAAACAAAATGGAGCCTTATGGGTATAAAAAATTAATATATTAAAATAATTCACTTCAGCCAATTATGTGTTGAGCATTATTTTGCAGAAATCATTCCATTCGATATCTGAGGTGTTCCAACCGCATTGCTTTTTTTACGCTGCATCTCATGAAGTTTCAAAAGAACACTTTCCGTTAATTGAAGACCACGCACCAACAGTGTTTGTAATAAAGGAAAAGGATCACTACAAATTTACATGTAATTTGCCATATTATTTCATTTCATTATATTTCAGGACTAATATTCTACTTTTTCCAGATGACTCTTTCAGCAGCTCAATACTCAATGAGACTCTGTATCAATGGGTGAATGAAGAGAGATTTGGAACATTCCCGAAGGTCACTCGAGGTAACATCAATCAAATATTACAAACCAAAAAGTACATCGTACTTGCGGTTGTTGAAGAGAACAAATTGAATGAAATTGAGGCCAATCAGTTGGAGTTCCGTGATATGGTTGAATCTGTGATAAGGTAATAATCATAAATGATATTAAAAATATCTAAAGAAACTACTCTACTAAAAATAATATTTTTATTATCTTTTTAGGCAACGTCGCGAACAATTCCATTCCACTTTCCAATTTGGATGGATTGGGTCTCCAGAGTTGGCCAATTCAATAGCCATGAGCGATCTGCCAGTACCTCATCTTTTGGTTCTTAATTCAACAACGAGTCATCATCATTTGCCACAAGACGAACCAGCTAGATTGACACACGATGCACTTGTTGTGTTTTTGGAACAAATTGGAAACCAATCTGCTCCTGTAAGTAGATTTTGATACACTTTAAGCGAGGAGGATAAAAACACTTATCACAAATGCTGGTGAGAGTATTTCTCACGTTTGAATGGTACCAATTTTAAATGATATTGATTTAAATTGATATTGAAAGATTTAAATGATAGTTTTTGTTTGATTGATTTAGCTTTTTGATGTTTATTTATGTGTTTGATAATTAGCAACTAGGTCATTTTTTTTTTACATTTTTTCAAACCACGCAAAATTTTCATTTGAAACATTTTAGTTTGTATTTATCAGCAAAAACTAGATAAAATTTACTAAAACTAGTAGAAATTCTTGTATATACTTACATAATGAAATTTTGAATAAAACTTGTTAGAACATTTACCTTCTGGTAATATATGTAAAAATTGGGCATTTTTTTACATTTCTTTAAATAACTTTTAATTTTCTTTTGCTGACATGATAATTTGTTTATATAAGTAAAAACTAGATCAAATTTACTAAGATCTGTTATATACACTTGTATATCAAAATTTTGAATAATTTGTAGTTGAAAAACAGACCTCAGTATTTCCGTAGTTTGCATTATATGAACTTGAAACATTTTTTCACATTTCTTCCAATAACTTTTAATTGTCTTCTCGGACATTATAATTTGTTTACATTAGTAAAAACTAGATAAAAATTTACTAAAACTTAGTAAAAATTGTTATACATACTTGGATATCAAAATTTTGAATAATTTGTAGTTGAAATGCGGACTTTTGTATTTTCATAATTTGCAGGATATTTTTTTTATATTTCTTCAAATAATTTTTAATTTTCTTTCCGGACATTATAATTTATTTACATTAGTAAAAACTGAATAAAATTAACTAATTTCTAATGAAAACTATTTTATACACTTGCATATTAAAATTTTGAATAATTCGCAATCGAAATACGAAATTTAGTGTTTTAATAATCTGTAGTTGTGAATTTTGGACATTTTTTTACATTTCTTTAAATAACTTTACATTTTCTTCTTGGACATTATAATTTGTTCACATTAGTAAAAACTAAATAAAATTTACTAAAACCTAGTAAACACTGTTATACACACTTGGATATCAAAATTTTGAATAATTCATAATTGAAATGTGGATTTTAGTATTTCGGTAGTTGGCATTATATGGACTTAGTAAATTTTTTTACATTTCTTCGAATAACTTTTAATTTTCTTTCCGGACATTATAAATGATTTACATTAGTAAAGACTAGATAAAATTTACTAAAATCTAGTACAAACTATTTATATGCTTGGATATCAAAATTTTGAATAATTTGTAGTTGAAATGCGGACTTTCGTATTTCCATAATTTGCTATACGTATATGATTTTAGTACATTTTTTTTTACTTTTTTTCAAATAACTTTAAATTTTCTTTCCCTTTTCTTCTTATAATTTGTTAATATTAGTAAAAACTAGATAAAAAGTACTAAAATCTAGTAAAAACTGTTGTTCACACTTGTATGTCAAAATTTTGATTAATTTGTAGTTGAAGTGCGGATTATAATATTTGGATAATTTTCAATACATGGATTTAGTGCGTTTTCTTACATTTCTTCAAATAACTTTAAATTTTCTTCCCAGACATAATAATTTGTTCACATTAGTAAAAACTAGACAAAATTTTCTAAAATCTTGTACAAGCTGTTATATACACTTGCATATCAAAATTTTGAATAAAATGAGTTGAAACAGCACTTTTATATGTACAACTTTCTTGCCCATTTTTTCCCCATATATCTTCCCAATAGTGCTGTTTTTTCTAAATTCAAATTCCTTTGATTTTATTTCTATTAATGATGTATAATTTAAATTTAATAGAGCTGTTACTGTAAATATTTGAATACGCTAACAAAAGACATCATAAAGCAAAAACACATCTTCTATCTTCTCAAATACATTAAAATATATTTTTATACAATTTATATTAGCAGGTAAAAGTATTTTTAAATTTCAATCAATAATTAATTTTTATAATTATAATTTTATTACTGATAAAGTATATAAATATTTTTAGACCTATGGCGGGAATAGTTTTCCTGTTCGAATGTATAGAGCATATTTTGAAGCCAGAACAACCCTTTCCGATATGTGGCATGGAAATCCTGTCTTAACTGCTGTATTATTCGGATTACCCTGTGGATTTCTCGGACTGATATGCTACTCCATATGCTGTGCTGATATTCTAGATGCCGATGAAGAAGACAGCGACAATGGTATTTTAATCATATTTATTCATTTAATACATTTAAACAAACATTTAAACTTAATCCTTGATCTCTTATATTAAATAATATCAATGCAATTTCAAATTTCAGATGACGGCCATGAAAAGAAAGAATAAGAGCCAAGAGTTCATTACATTTTGTATGATTTTTATGTATGATCTAGTCAACAATGAATTACATATAATATAAAAAGCAATTGCAAGTTTTATTGAACACAAGACAGGTTTAATCAGAATTCGTCATCAGAGTCTAAGGCAGCACGTCTCCTGTCAAATTTCACGCTTGTCTTTTTTTGGGGCATTTGCTGGTTTACGTTTTGCAAGAGTTCTATCAATTGAGGTTCATCGATTTGGCCACGTAGCTGTCCATTCTGGGCCATGCGCACTAGCATCTGTTCGACCATTTGAGCTTTTTCGGGTTTGCTAATTTTTATTGTATTCACTGAAATAAGAGGTAAAATTATAACATAATTGACAGATTACAATATTTTTAGGCTTACAACTTTTTTTAGACCACATTCACAACTTTTTGGACCATTTACAACACTTTCAGAAAATGCAACACACTTCCAAATACTCTCGTTTTCTCTTTCTTTTTAGTTGAATAAAACAGATATAATTTTCTTTTCTTGTTCTCTATTAAATTCTAAAGAAGCCTTTCATAAACAAGACTTCATAAAATGACCATTAAATGACAACTATCCTTCAGTTGTACAACTAATACAAGTCACAATGTAGATATCTATAAAGTTTTAGGAGAGTCTCTAATAAATAATTAATGAACCCTTCAAAACATGGACATATGTCCTTTACTCGGGCCCCTCATAAATAAGACTGCAACTGCCAAACAACAATTGTCCATCATTTTGAGGTTAGCTACTATCTATTTTTAATTACATCGTGCTCGAGCAGACTGGCTCAATATTTGTGCCAGAATGGAATTTTTAGCATCCTCTACAGCCTTAACTTGTTCTTCTTGAGCCTTTTGTTTTTCGATACCTTCTCCGCCCTAAAATGTGTTCAGATGTTTCAAAGTTGAGGTTATAACGAATTTTCGAAATGTAGTTTTGTTTTATCATACCCCGTATTGTGCTTGCAATTGAGCAAGTCTTTGTTGACGAATTTTGTCCAAATCATCATCCGCCATGGTAATTGAAATATATTTATATTTTTACGTGTTAGTTTTATTTTGAAGTTTGAGATGAAAATGTTTTTGGAACTACACTAGCGCTTCTATTCTGGTGTCTTGTTTGTGAACATACTTTGACAGTTGCGATCATAGATAAATAAACATTGCTATTAAATTTGTCGTTTCTTTTTCCTTAATAGATTTTGTAGAACACTTCAAATAAAAAAAATGCAAAAGTTTCTACTTTTAATCGTTATTCATATCCGATAATGATTTTTATAGTTTTTATTTTATTATTTTTTTAAATAAAGTCGTTATTTGCATCTACACTTCAGTGCCATTTTTGTGAACCTACTTCGACAGTTATGGCTTCCTTCCAGCGTTGTTTCGCTTAAATTCGTTTTGCAAAATAATGTTTATGGAATAATTTCTCGTAAAAATAGACTACAAATGCTGCCACTGTTAGTTAAAGATATAAAAATACAGAGTACGTAATAATGTCGATTTACATCGGTAACATTCCTATAGAACCTGTCCTAACCTTAAACACGTGCATCAATTTGTTTAATAAACCGAAAGAAATACAAATAACTCAAGATGATTGTGATAATAACTTGTTAGTAGTCTCGGATAGTTTTAAAATAGATCAAAAGCTCCGACATGTATTTATGTGTAAGTATATTAATCATTTACCTTATGTCTATGAATAATGTTTAACATAAGATTTACTATTATCTATCTCAATCTGTTAAAATATACTAACTTATAAATACATATCACAAAAGACTTAGACTAAATTATAATAAATATTAATAGTAAACTTACACACAGGCAGTTTAAAATATATTTAGACGACTTACACTGACTTATATAACATTTTTAGGTCATTTACAGCATTTTCAGAACATTTACAATATTTTCAGTATATTAAGATTCAACATAAGATTTTTGTCTAAAATTATTGTCTCTCATTCAATTTCAGGTATCGCTGAAACCAAAGGATTTGAGTTTGATATTGTAGAACCCACAGAATCAGAAAAGAATGTCGTTTATATCAAAGTAATATGGAAATGCGATTATATCAAGTGCAATGCAAAACTTGACAGTATTATTAATTATTTTTATAAGGAGCAGATATTAGGTATGGCAAAAAAAATTATACATTTATCAATTGAATCGAATTATCTGTTTGTTAATTATGATTTACATAAAATTGTTATACAGTTTATTATTTTGAAGTAATAAAGGACATATGACACGATTGATTTAGCCTTTTTGTACAAAAATTAATTTAACAATAAAATTGTAAAAAAGCAGTTGTAATAAAATAGATATTTAAGTATATAAAATAATATGCAGGACATATTGTTTATATATTTAATATAAACGATTATATTTGTTACTTAGACAAATTTTAAATACAAACTTTACATTTCAAACTATTTTATTTTTATTCTTTTCAATTTTTACTATTAAAAAATTGTTATAAATAAGTACCACAAGAAGCAGTTTTAATATACTGAACCCAAGCATTTTTTAAATTATTGAGCTGTAGCACTCTAATTAATTTTAATATACAATTATGTTATATGACAAGTTTCTAGCTAGATAAATTTTCTACAAATTTCTCATACACAATAAAGTCATACAAAAAATATTTCTATTTTTAAAAACTTGTTAAAGTCGAAAATTGTATATTACTAGCCACAGTATTAATAACCAACTGATTTAATGCAATTTTTCACATTTTGGACTATAAGTTATTTTATTTAGTTAGTGACGTTGATAGTTATTTTTTCCTAAAATCAATATGTATATGTTGGATTTTTCTCTTTTCTAATAAACACCTATTAGTTATGACTAAAAGAAAGTCTAATCTCTCTAAAGACGTGAGTAAGGTCAAAACTATTACTGTTTTAGCCCATTTTGACTTTAACATTAAAAAAAAAGTAGAAATATTTATCGTACGATTTTATAGTGTATGGCAAACATGAAGAAAATATATCTAGCGACAAACTTGTCATATAATATAATCGGATATTAAATTTAGTTAGAAGGCTAGAGCCCAAAACGTAAACAAATGTACTAGTGATAAATAATTCTTGACTTTAACTGGTTTTTAGAAATAGAAATATTCTTTGTATGACTTTAGTGTGTATAAGAAATTTGAAGAAAATTTATCTAGCTACAAAGTTGTCGTATAATATAATCGGATATTAAAATTAGTTAGAGAGTTACAGCAAAAAATGTAAATAAATACTTATGCTTCATTGTATTGTATCATAGTAAGGGCTATGATATATATTGGCTTAATTGGCTTTAACATTTTTTAAAAATTGTAAATATTTATCGAATGTCTTTGTGGTGTATGAAAAATTTGTAGAAAATTTATCTAGCTAGAAACTTGTCATATAAGATAATCGGATATTGAAATTAGTGAGAGAGCTACAGCCTAAAATGTAAACAAATGCACTAGATCAATATATTTACACTGTGTCTTGTTGTGTAGAAATTTTATTATTGATAATTTAAAAAAAATTGAAATATTAATTGTACGACTTTATGATGTATGAAAAATATGTCGGAAATTTATCTAGCTAGAAATTTTTTCTAATAATTCAATTTGATATTAAAATTAGAAGAGCTACAGCCCAAAACGAAAACAAATGCTCTAGATCAGTATATTTACACTGTGCCTAGTTGTGTACAAATTTTGTTTTTAATAATTTAAAAAAAAATGAAATATTCATTGTACGACTTTATGGTGTATGGAAAATGTGTTGGAAATTTATCTAGCTAGAAATGTTTCTAATAATTCAATTTGATATTAAAATTAGTTTAAGAACTACAGCCTAAAACGTAAACAAATGAATTAGATCAGTACATTTACACTGTGCTTAGTTATGTACAAATTTTGACTTTAACAATTTTGAAAAATAGAAATATTCATTGTACGATTTTAATATGTATGAAATATTTGTGAAAACTTTATCTTGCTACAAACTTTTCTTATAACATAATCGGATATTAAAATTAGTGAGAGAGCTACAGTCCAAAATGTAAACAAATGCACTAGATCAGCATATTTATAAACTGTGCCTAGTGATGTACAAATTTTGACTTTAACTGTTTTTTTAAAAAGAAATATTTATTGTACAATTAGCCCAAGAAATAAATTGTACTTGTATTTACTATTGTTATTTTTTTTAGCTAATAAGGAAAAGACTCCGGCATGGAAAGACAAGCAATTAAATGCTCAAGATCCAAATGTGATATACGAGTTCTTAAAAAAGTTTCACTCTGATGAAAGCATATCAGAAAATATCATGTTGAGTGTTCAACATCGACACCTGAGACCCACCCTTAGACGATATCAAGGGGATGCTGTTAGATGGATGATTCATAGAGAATATAACGAAGATAACGAAGGTAGTAAACTATACTTTTATTATAATTTTGATCATATTGTTTAATTGCTTCTGTTTTTAGATATTCTAAATCCTCTCTATATACAATTGGAATCACCTGATGGAACTTTGATTTATTACTCTGAAAATTTACAGTACTTGACTTGTGTTAAGCCTGTTGTAAAATCTTTGCCGACTGGTGGCATTTTGGCTGATGAAATGGGCTTGGGCAAATCCGTGGAAGTTCTATCATTAATCTTAATGAACCCACGAAAAGTAATGTAAGTATTAAATGTATCCATTATCCATATATGAATATTTTGTTTATTTATTTTCACTGTTTTCTTTTCATTAGGAATTGGTGTGATGATAAAGAAGACTTATTATTGCTAGAAGAAACTTTAAAAAAGACTGATTTTACTTTGAGTCAAAAACAATCTCCGTCCTATCATTCGCACTTTTTGTTCAGCAAGCTGATGAGAAAAAGCAATGGCAAATTTCCTGGGAAATATACGAATAGAAGTCTTAAAGCATTTTACGAGAAATTTGAGAAGAAATTGAAGGATTTGGAAAAATCAGAGAAAGGTAATAAATGTTAAAGACTAAATGAATAGAGTAATTGTTGTGATTAATGTGATTTTTTGGCTTTAAAAATGTCTGGATTTGTATAATGATGTTTGGATGCATTTAAAGTTGTCTGGATGTGTTTAAATTTGTCTGGATTGCTTTAAAATTGTCTGGATTACTCTAAAATTGTCTGGATTGCTTTAAAACGGTCTGGATTGCTCAAAAAATGCCAATCGCTTTAAAATTGTCTAGGTTTGTTGGGAACTGTCTGGATTGCTTTAAAACTGTCTGGATTGTTTTAAAATTATTTTCATCGCTTTAAAATTATCTGGATTGCTGTCTGGATTTCTTTATAATGGTCTAAAATGCTTTATAATTGACTAGATTGCCTTAAAATGGTATGGGTAGCTTTAAAACTGTCTGGATTGCTTTAAAATTATGTGGATCTCTCTAAAATTGTCTGGATTACTCTAAAATTGTCTGGATTGCTTTGAAATTGTCTGAATTATTTTAAAATTGTCTGGATTATTTTAAAACTATCTGGATTGTTTTAAAACTGTCTGGATTTCTTTATAATGGTCTAAATTGCTTTAAAATTGACTAGATTGCCTTAAAACGGTCTAGATTGCTTTAAAACTGTCTGGATTGCTTTAAAATTATGTGGGTCGCTCTAAAATTGTCTGGATTGCTTTTAAATTGTCTGGATTGTTTTTAAAAGCTTTGGATTGCTTTTAAATGGTCTGTATTGATTTTAAATTGTGTGGATTGTTTCAAAATGCTCTGGATTGCTTTAAAATTGCCTGGATTGCTTTAAAAATGTTTGGATCACTTTAAAATTGCCTGGATTGCTTTAAAATAGTCTGGACTGCTTTAAAATGGTCTGGATTTGTCTAAATTTGCCAAGATTGGTTTAAAAGTGATTGGATTTGCTTAAAAGTGTCTGCATTTGTCTGAAAGTGTCTGGATTTGTTTAAAAGCGTCTGAATGTGTTTAAAATTGTCTGAATTTGTTTAAAATGTAAAAATTTGTGTCTAAAAATATTTATATTACATATTCATCACTGTGATTTATTTCAGGACATTTAGGTTTAATTTTCCAATGTGTCTGCGGCAAAGATCAGATTAGTGATAGTATAGTGCAGTGCATATATTGTGATAAAATGCAGCACTTTAAATGCATTTATAAAGTTGACTTGAAAGTTAAACCTGAAGACATACATATTTGTCCCGCATGCTGGAAATTCGAAGTATGTAATAAGATTTATACCATCGAATAGTATGTTATACATATATTTTATTTGCAGACAAAGATTGTTTCTGGTGCAACATTGCTCGTGTCACCTTTAGCATTGTCGACACAATGGGAAAATGAAATTAGGAGACATATTAAGGTGTTATAAATAATTAATTGTGTAGTTGATATATTAAAGAATTAAATTAATACATTTTTTTTTACAGAAGAACAAGTTAAAGTACTTTGTATATCGGGGTATAAAACACGGTTGGGTGTCACCATTAACTTTGGCCAGTTACGATATAGTGCTAACAACTTACAACATTCTGCAAAATGAATTTTATCATAGTTCATGCTCGGGAGAAAATAGTTCCAGGTTTGTACATATTTGTTCATGAAAATATTTGTCATTGTGCAAGTAGTTCTAATTTTATTATTTATAGAACTGGTCGTTATGCAAGAAGATACGATCGTCTGACTTCACCACTTATGTTTCTGCAGTGGTGGAGAATTTGCTTAGACGAGGGACAAATGGTCGATAGTGCTGTAAAACACAGTTCACAGATTGCAAAATGTTTGGCAAGTGTTAATAGATGGGCTGTCACTGGAACACCCATACAGAAGACTGTCGAAGGTGAGAAAAGATATATTTTCATACACATATATATATTTAAGATAGAATTTTAAAATATAAATATTTATTGTACGACTTTCTGGTGTATGAAAAAATTGTGGGAAATTTATGTAGCTACAAACTTGTTATACAACATAATTAGATATTAAAATTAGTTATAGAGCTATAGCCCAAAAATTTAAAAAATGCACATGTTCAGTATGTTAAAACTGCATCTTGTAGTGACTTCAACAGTTTATAAAAAATAGAAATATTTATTGTATGAGTTTATGGTGTATAAAAAACTTGTAGAAAATATATCTAGCTAGAAACTTGTTGTATAACATAATTGTATATTAAAATTAGTTATAGAGCTGCAGCGTGCAAAACGTAAACAAATGCTCTAGATCAGCATATTAACACTGCGACTAGTGATGTACATTTTAAGGACTTCAACGTTTTTTTAAAAATAGAAATATTTATTGTATGATTTTATAGTGTATGAAAAATATGTTGGGAATTTATCTATCTACAAATTTGTCATATAACATAATTGGATATTAAAATTAGTTAAAGAGCTACAGCCCAAAAAATAATACAAATGCACTGGTTCAGTATATTAGAACTGTATCTTGTGGTGACCGCAACACAATTTAAATAATAGAAATATTGATTGTACGATTTTATGTTATATGAAGAATTTGTAGCCTGAAGCATTTAGATCAGTTTATTCATACTGTAGCTAGTGATATACAATTTTTGATTTTAACAGTGTTTAATAAATAGAAATATGTTTTGTACAATTTTATAGTGTATGAAAAATTTGTAGGAAATTCATCCAGCTACAAACCTGTCATAAAACATAATTGTATATTAAAATTAGTGAGAGAGCTACAACCCAAAACGTAAACAAATGCACTACATTAGCATATTAACATTGTGGCTAGTATTATTTTGACTTTAACATTTTAAAAAACATAGAAATATGAAAAATTTGTATAAAATTTACCTTGCTACAAACTTGTCCTATAACATAATTTGATATTAAAATTAGTTTTAGAGCTACAGTCCAAAACGTAAACAAATGCACTTGGTCAATATATTTATACTGTGTTACAAATCGAAGTTATAAATATTTATTGCAAGACTTTATATATTATTATTTGTGAAATATTTTTGCAGATTTATACGGTCTAATACATTTTCTCGGTTTGGAGCCTTACAGCAACCAGGACGCTTGGTCGTGGTTACTTTTTGTGCCTTACGTCTTGGGAAACTCCAAACCTTTGTTGGATATCCTTGGAAAAATTATGTGGAGAACAGAAAAAAAGGATGTCCTGGATCAGGTATACGACTTAATTGTTAATTTTGCTCATTTTCAATTTATTGACAAAACAAAATTCTTATTTCTTATTTTAGATTGATATTCCGCCTCAAGAGATTCAAGAAATATGGTTAGACTTTTCGGAAATTGAAAGTTTTTATTATAAACAAGCACATGAAGATAAGTGTGATATATTTCTTGAAAAGTTACGAAAGTATGACCTCACATCGACTTTGGGCTCTTTTGATATCAAAACTATGAACTCGGTAAGCCCAACTAAGAACTCGGTGTCAGTAAACAATACTTACAACTAATAAGTAATAGTTAATTGATATTTTTTATTATAGATTCTGCAACCTTTCTTGAGTCTTCGCCAGGATTGCACACAGCCCTTGATTCACAATAATACTCAGAATAAACAAATTTTGACAATGAATGAATTATTGAAGCATCTTACGGCTGCAGAAAAGTTAAAAGTCGAGGAGGCTCTCAGGCAAACTGTCAGTGACATGAATGGTAATTTATATTATATTATAGTAAATTTTATCTAGTTTCTGCTAAGCTAAAATAAAAAAGAGTGCCCAGAACGAAATTTTTGAGTTATTTAAAAAAAATATTACAATGTCCCTAATATTAGACAGCAAATTGGTACGATACATATTAACGATTTTGAGCGTGTTTTGTTCCAAATGTTTGTATCAGAGTATATGAATATGTTTATATGGAATGGTATAAAATTTTATCTACTTTCTGCCGAGCTAACAAAAAAAGAGTGTCCGGAAAACAATTTTCATGTAATTTAAAAAAAATGTAGAAAAATGTCCCATGGTCTTAATTTTTAGAAAGAAGTCCAATGCAAAATGTTCTATTAAAATGACTAATTTTTATTTTTATTAATTTAATTTCAGGTATTGCTGGACTTTATTTATTAGAGGATGATATAAAAAATGCCAAAATTATTTATGAAGGCGTTTTAGCACTTGCTGAAAAGTACGAGAAAGATTTTCATATTGATTCTTTGCTGGTACGTTATTATATTATATTATAAATATTTTATAATTCTTGTTCAATCACGAACCTTTCTTATTGCAGAAAATTCATACTTTGCACAATTTATACGACATCTCAACTTCAAACGGTGAATGTGAAATCTCCAAAGAAGTGCAAATGTATAAACAAAGAGCAATCAATTTAGAAATTCGATACTTGGGCGTGTATTATCAACAGGTATAGTAAATTACATTAATAAGTAATTTATCTCCAAGTTTCTAATTTTCAATATTTTTTTACATTTTAGGTTTTGCAAGTACAATTAGA
This sequence comes from Ctenocephalides felis, assembly GCF_003426905.1. Taxonomy (NCBI): domain Eukaryota; kingdom Metazoa; phylum Arthropoda; class Insecta; order Siphonaptera; family Pulicidae; genus Ctenocephalides; species Ctenocephalides felis. The sequence goes on along the minus strand of NW_020536999.1, from coordinate 37,694 downwards.
GCATGAAAAATCAAAGAATGAAATCGATAAATTGTATGGGGAGTTTGTGAAACCGATAAATCATTGGTGGCAAGCTATTTTCAAACTTGCAACAACTTCAGGCTTCGAGAGCAGACTTATTGACAGAGTTCAGTGCGAGTTGAACAATACGTTTGGTCTAAAAGTTTTGCAAGACAGCCAGTAAGAAAATTACTAGATTATGAATAATAATTGTATGTTATAATTGTATAAATTGATTAGTTCAATCTAATGGAATAATTAAAGAGCGCGCACTTGAGGCATATACCCTGTATGTCCTAATATTAATACTTATTATTGAGTCGATTATTTGCATATTACTACAATTATTATTAATTTTTGGAACATATATTTTTTTTGCCGTTAAGCTCATTTTTTCAAGTATAGCTTATTCTTGGGAACTGTAGTTTATTTTTATGGTATCGTTTTTTCAAATATAGCTCCTTTAAGCCATTTATAGCTCATTTATGCCATTTGTAGCTCATTTTTGCTATATTGAGCTCGTTTAATTTATTTATAATTTGATTTGACTATTTATAGCTTGTTTGTGCTATTTAAAGCTATTTTTTGCTATTTATACTTTTAATTTACTATTTATAGCGTTGGAACCATTTATAGCTAGTTTACGCCATTTAAAACCAATTTCTGCCGCTTATACTTCGATTTTATTATTTACAGCTCGTTCGTGCTATTTATAACTAGTTTATGGCATTTATAGCTAATTTCTGCCATTTATAGTTTTTCCCTACCATTAATGGCTTGTCCGTGCTATTTATAGCTTTTTTGCAATTCTTGGCTCATTTATGCCAATTATAGCTCATTCTTGCTATTTTGAGCTTGTTTTTGCCATTTATAGATCATTTATGTCATTTATAGCTCGTTTATGCCATTTACAGCTCGTTTATGCCATATATAGCTCGTTTGTACCATTTATAGCACATTTATGCAATTTATTGTTTGTTTTTGCCATACATAGTTCATTTTTATTATTTTGAACTTGTTTATGTCATTCATAGCTTATTTCTCTCGTCTATAACTTGTTTTTGTCATTTATAGCTCATTTTTGCTATTTAGACCTCGTTTTTGCCATTTATAGCTTATTTTTCTCGTCTATTACTGGTTTTTGTCATTTATAGCTCATTTTTGCTTTTGAACTCGTTTTTGCCATTTATAGCTCATTTTTCTCGTCTATAACTTGTTTTTGTCATTTATAACTCGTTTTTGCCATTTATAACTGATTTTTGCTATTTTGAACTCGTTTTTGCCATTTATAGCTCTTTTCTGTCGTCTATAACTTTCTGTCATTTATAGCTCGTTATTGCCTTTTATAGCTCATTTTTAACGCTTGTACCTTGTTTTTGTCATTTATGGCTCGTTGTTGACATTTATAACTCATTTTTGCTATTTTGAACTCGTTTTTGCCATTTATAGCTAATTTTTATTGCTCGCTTTTGCCATTTAGAACTCATTTTTGCTATTTTGAACTCGTTTTTGCTATTTATAACTCTTTTATGTCGTCTATAACTTGTTTTTGTCATTTAAAGCTTCATGTTTGCTATTTTGAACTTTTTTGCCATTTATAGCTCATTTTTGTCGTTTATAACTTGTTTTTGTCATTTATTTTTGCTATTTTGAACTCATTTTTGCCATTTATAGCTCCTTTTTGTCGTCTATAATCTGTCTTTGTCATTTATAGCTCATTTTTGCTATTTTAAATTCTTTTTTGCCATTTATAGTCCATTTTTGTCATTTTGTTCTCGTTTTTGCCACTATTAATTTGCTTTGGCCAGTTATAGCTCATTATTCCAATTTATAATTTTTATTGCTCATTTTTGATACTTTTAACTAATTTATGACCGCTCTTTGCATTAACAAAAAATCATGAAAAATCACGTGGTAATATATCACCTAGATTTAAAAAAAAAAATAAAAAGTTTTTTTCATAAATTCAGAAAATTTTACTTGGCTAAACATACACATGATGTTTGGTGGGGGAGGGGGTTAATTCTAAATATCACTACGGGAGGCGGGGTGCAAAAATCTTTAAAAAATCGATTACGTGATTAATGGACGCCCCCTAGTCTTACCACTCACAACTAATTTTTCTCTTCAGATGGGACAACGTACACCGCTTCAGCCACAACCTGAAAACCTGGTGCGCAGAAATAACAGACACCTACAACGATTGTCTGGAATTTGTAAAGATGGTAAAGATATCCGATCTGCCAAAGACAGTCGACGAATCCTCGACGGCTTCATTTATGAGCCAACCGCTCTTCAGGAGTTTAACGGAAGAGAGCTCGAGCTGTCATCTGAGAGAGGCAGATGAGGAAGTCAACAAGCGGAAGAGGAAGAAGCAGGCCAAGAAACTATGCAGGCTGTGCCAGTTGAAGAAGGCGGTCGATGCCATGGAGATAGTTATGTATTCGATGGAAGTGAAGACGGCCAATTGGTACATGAATAAAGTTAGGACCGAAGGTAAATTTATTAGGCTATGCCATGTTATCGGTCTTCTGTTGTAACATACGCGGGCGTTCATTAATCACGTTTGACAAAAAAATCACGAAATATCACGAGGGAGGGGTATAGTAAGATATCACGTGTATTTATTTTTTACACGAATTTTCAAAAAAAATCCAAAAATTTTCGAAAAAACAAACAAATTTGTAATTGAAAATGTGCGTGATGTTTGGTGGGACGGTCCTTAAAAATATTTAAAAATTTGATTACGTGATTAATGTACGCTCCTAACATGATTCAAATAAGAGTATGTTGAAGATTTGCTATTCCCGGTACTCGTATTTATTTTAATACATCTCAAAACTATTGAAACGTTATGTTCATAGCCCAAAATTATTTTTTAGTGAACTCGTATTGTATGTTTAAGGCGACTCTGTTAAAGACTCTGTCAAAGAAATATCAAAGTTCAAATTTATAACATTTGCAACTAACATTTATTATAAATTTATAATCATTTTAACAAATATTTTTGTTCTATGTTTACAATATTTTTTGTAAAAGCTTTGGCAGTTCTAGAATATTTTCAGGCAACTCACAAGATTTTCAGACAATTCAGAAATTATTTCCATTTTTTTTTCAAACATCTTAGATTATTTTAACATTCTCAGATAACTCACAACATTGTCAGACATCTCACAACATTCTCAGACATCTCACAACATTCCGATACAACTCAAATCTTTTCCAGACACCTCACATCATTTTCAGACACCTCACAACATTCTCAGACACCTCACAGCATTCTCAGACACCTCACAACATTCTCAGACATCTCACAACATTGTTAGATACCTCACAACATTTTTAGTCAACTCATAACATTTTCAGACAACTCACAACATTTTCAGACAACTCACAACATTTTCAGACAACTCACAACATTTTCAGACAACTCACAACATTTTCAGACAACTCACAACATTTTCAGACAGCTCACAACATTTTCAGACAGCTCACAACATTTTCAGACAACTCACAACATTTTCAGACAACTCACAACATTTTCAGACAGCTCACAACATTTTCAGACAACTCACAACATTTTCAGACAACTCGCAACATTTTCAGACAACTCACAACATTCTCAGATAACTCGCATCATTCTCAAACAATTTTCAACATTTTTATACACTTTACATTTTTATGCAATCTATGTCATTTTCGAACAACTCACTTGTGACTTGTCTGAAAATGTTGTGAGTTGCATAAGAATATTGCCAGTCGCCTGAAAATGTTGTGAGTTGCTTGATTATTATATGAGTTGCTCTATAATTATGTGAATATTGTCAGTTGACTAAAAATGTTCTGAGTTGTCTGCAAATCTTGTGAGTTGTCTGAAAGTTTTGTTAGATGTCTGAAATCGTTGTAAATTATCCAAAATTGTTGGAAGCTGCCGCAAAACGTTGTGAGTTGTTTGAGAATATTGTGAGTTATTTGAAAATGTTGTGAGTTGTATGAAAATCTTCCTTAAAATGTTTCGATCTGCCTGAATAAGTAGCGAAACGGTTGAAAATGTTGTAAATTTGCTGAAAACATTATAAATTATTTGAAGAGGTTGTATATTTACCTATAAATGTTGTATATTGTCTGGGGATATTCGCTTGAAAATGCTGTATATTGCTTAAAAATGTTATAGATTCTCTGAAAAGTTTGTGTGTTTTCTGTAAATGTTTTAAGTTGTCTGTAAATGCTGTGAGTTGTTTTAGAATTATGTGATCTGTCTCAAAATATTGTTAGCTGTCTGAAAATTGTTGTTGTGAGGTATATGAAAATGTAAACAGAAATGTTGTAATTTTTCAGAAAAGGTTATTAATTGTATGAAAATATTGTTAGTTGTCTGATAAGGTAATGTAGTTTGTAATTTGTCTGAAAATGTTGAAAATTGGAGTAATTGGAGAAATACTCGTAAATCACATAAATTGTCTAAAATAGATCTACATTTTATTTTGTTTGGAAAATCTTGATATTGCTCATCCCTATAAATTTCTCTTATTTCATTTTAGGTTCTTGGAAACCCAGAGCCGAAGAACTAGTTATAAAATCATTATTATCGGTAGCCAGAAGTAGAACGATTGAGGCTCAATATGAATTTGCAATACAAGACGGTGAGACGCACCAGAAATTAATAGAGGCTTATAAGACTGAATTCAAGAACTTGAGGAAATTCTGGATAAAATTGACTGACTTGGTCGCTGCCGGTGATGAACTAGGTAACTAGATAAAGAATGTATATTATTCGTTGAACTGTATTCAATAATTATTCTGTTTATTACCCAGATATATGTAAAACTAGAATGGAACTGAATTTGAAAATTGATGGAGAGGATGCTCCAAAACCATCAAAAATACCTAAAGTTTTACAAGAGCTGACAGCAGCCAAAAATAATCCGTTGAGCAATTTGAATATCTTTGAATCGCATCAGGTTAGACGACAAAATCAAGTGTTTTTAATTATTTTTTATTGATTTATTATAAATTTATTAGATTCCTGCTCAAAAATCGAGACTAGAACGTGATCGTCAGATGCATCTGCAAACAGTTCAGAGATTATTCAATTCTTGGAATTACTTAAACGGTTTGAAGAAGAATTACGAAGGCATGGAGGACAATAATGAAACTTGCCCTGTGTGTATAGAGCCACTTGGAAAACAGGTATAAATATTAATATATAAATTTTAAAAAATCACAAGAATAATAATAGTTGTCTGAAAATGCTGTAGTTGTAGTCTGAAACCATTGTTAATTATTTTCAGACTTTGAACATTTTCAGTCTATGTAAGCTATTTTTTCTAGGCTATATTTAGACTATCTAGACTACTTTCAGACTGTCTGTAACATTTTCAAATTGTTTAGAACATTTTTAAACTATCTAGAACATTTTCAGACTCTTTTAGCCCATTTTTAGAGTGGCTGGACTATTATCAGACTGTCTACAATATTTTTAGTCTATCTAGATGATTTTCAGATTACTTAGATTATTAGACTTAGACAGTCTAGAACATTTTCAGTCTATTTAAAGTATTTTAAGGGCGTAAGATAATTTTTAGTGTGCCTAGAACATGTTCAGGCTGTCTAGAACATTTTCAGGCTGTCTAGAACATTTTCAGGCTGTCTAGAACATTTGCAGAGCATCTAGACTATTTTCGCACTGTCAAGAGCACTTTCAGACTGTCTAGAGACATTTGCAGAGTATCGAGACTATTTTTAGACTGCCTAGATCATTTGCAGACTATATAGAACATTTTCATAACGTCTAAAGACATTTTCTGACTCTCTAGAACATTGTCACACTGTCTGGAGACATTTTCAGACTGTCTAGAACATTTTCACACTGTCAACAGCTTTTTCAGACTGTCTAGAACATTTTCACACTGTCAACAGCTTTTTCAGACTGTCAAGAGCATTTTCAGACTGTCTAGAACATTTTCAGACTGTCTTTAGAGACATTTGCAGAGTATCGAAATTATTTTCAGACTGCCTAGACCATTTGCAGACTATGTAGAACATTTTCATAATGTCTAAAGACATTTTCTGACTCTCTAGGACATTTTCACACTGTCTGGAGACATTTTCAGACTGTCTAGATACATTTACTGAGTATCGAGACTATTTTCAGACTGTCTAGAACATTTTCAGACTTTTTAGACTATCTTTAGAGTGGCTAGACTATTATCAGACTGTCTACAGTATTTTTAGGCTATCTAGATCATTTTCAGACTACCTAGAATCTTTTCAGAGTGTTCAGAACATTTTCTACTACTACTTTCAGTACACACTTTCACACTTTCTACTTATACTATTTTCAGTCTGTCGACGACATTTTCAGACTGTCGAGAGAAATTTGCAGATTGTCTACAACATTTTCAGACCATTCATAAAATTTTCAGACTCTCTATAACATTTTCAGACTTTTTAGACTATTTTCATAGTACCTAGACTACTTTTAGGCTACCTAGACTATTGTTAGACAGTCTACAACATTTTCAGACAATTCATAAAATATTCAGATTACCTAGAACATTTTGAGACTTTTCAGAACATTTTCAGATTCTTTTTAGTCTATTTTCAGACAGCCTAAAAAATTTGCAGAGTATCGTGAATAATTTCTGACTGACTTCAACATTTTTAGACTGTCTTGAGACATTTGCAGAGTTTCGAGATTATTTACAGACTGTCTAGACTATTTACAGCCCGAGCCCATCTAGACAATTTTAGACTACCCAGATTATTTTTAGACATTCTAGAGCAATTTCAAACTATCTTGTCTATTTTCAGGCTATTTATACTATTTTCAAAGTGTCTAGAACATTTGCAGAGTATCAAGACTATTTTTAAACTATCTAGAATTTTTTCAGATTATTTAGACTATTTCTATCCGGTCTAGAACGTTTTCAAACATTGTACACTAAATAGTGTACTATTCATAAAATTTCAGACCATCTAGAACATTTTCAGACTCTTAAGACTATTTTCAAACCATCTAGACTATATTCAGGCTATCTAGAACGTTTGCAGAGTATCGAGACTATTTAGAGATAATCTAGAAGATTTTCAGAACTATAAGAACATTTTTAGACTGTCAAGAGCATTTGCAGAGTATCTATAACATTTTCAGACTGTCGAGAACATTTTCAGACTGTCTAGCAACGAGAGTACTTTCAGACTATCTACAACATTGTCAGACTGTCTACTAGACTATTTTGAAACTGTATAGAACATTTTCAAACTATCTTGACTGATTTCAGACAATCCACAACATTTTTAAACTACCTAGACTATTTTCAGACTATCTAGAACATTTTCAGACTAACTAGACTACTTTCAGGCTAGCTAAAATATTTTCAGGCTTGTCTAGAACATTGTCTACAATTTTTTTGGTCTGCCTACAACATTTTCAGACTATTTACATTACTTTCATGCTATTTAGACTATTTTTAGACATTGTAGAATTTGTACAGATTATCTACAATATTTTCAGACTGCCTAGAACAATATCAGACTATTGAGGCCATTTTCAGACTGTCTAGAACACTTTGAGACAATCTAGAACATTTTCAAACTGCCTAGAACATTTGCAGAGTATCGAGATTATGTTCAGGCTGTCTGGAACTATTCGTACAACATTGTCAGACTCTTTATAAGATTTTCAAACTACCTAGAACACTTTTAGACCTCACTACATAAAATTTTCAGCTTATCTAGAACATTTTCAGACCATCGAGACCATTTACAAAATATCTAGTATATATTTAGACTCTCAAAAACATTTTCAGACATTACTCGCTTGATCACTTTCATTATCATTTCATCGCAGCTAATTGTTTAACTCATCCTTGTTGAAAGTGTTATTGGAAGTTTTACTTCAATAAACAAAACACTCTCAGCCTCCATTTACATATAATACCAGCCTCCATAATATATAATATCAGATATTTAACCCAAAACCTGTTGCAAGTCGAATAAAAAAAAACTTATTTTACTAGTGGGCAGTCTTCACCTGCGGTCACAGTTTCTGTGTCTCCTGCTGTGCCAATCTGGTTAGCCAAGCTCCCTCGTTGAATGTGTCTTTGACAAATACAACCCTGCAGCAGCATCAGTCAACTAGAAGAACCAAGTGCTGCATTTGCAGAACGGTGCAGGAGGTCTCCATGATAAATTATGTTAAGTTAAAGAACGATGACAGTGCAATGGAAGAGGTCAAGATTGTTGGTAATTTTTCTACAAAAATTCAAGCTGTGCTCAAGCTGATTTTGAATCTCAAGAGGGACGATGAATCTGTCAAGGTAGAGGAATATATATATATATATATATATATATATATATATATATATATATATATATGTATATATATATATATATATATATATATATATATATATTTATTATAATATTTTTTCAGGTATTAATATTCTCGCAGTGGCCAGTAATTTTGCAGTATGTGGGTAAAGCTCTCGAGAAAAATTCCATTTTGTATAAAGTGCGACATAGCAATAATCCACAAGCCGTTGAACAATTTAAGGTAAATTATATATATATATATATATATATATATATATATGTATATATATATGTATATATATATATATGTATATTACCACTTACATCTAAATCATTTTCATTTACCCTTTGCCCAGGATCCAAGTGCAAACATAACCTGCCTCCTGCTGCCTCTCAAATTTGGTTCCAAAGGTCTGAACCTCATCGAAGCCACCCATGTCATCCTGATGGAACCACTCATGAACCCTGGTGAAGAGATTCAAGCAATAAGTCGAGTGCACAGAATTGGCCAGACGAAAAAGACTTACGTCTACAAATTTATTGTCAGAGATACCATCGAACAGAACATTCATTATGCGATGATGAATAAGTGGGTGCCTCAGTCGAAGAATGAGGAAAATGATGATGTGGTAGATAATGATGCTGGTGAGGCTGATGATGATGATGTTTTGCTGAAGGACCAGAAGGATTTGACATTGGCACAGTTGTCTGATTTGTTCTTGAATACTGGAAATAATTTGCCTGGGAATTATGAAACTAATGGTAAGCAAAAAATATTTAATTTATATATATATATATATATATATATATATATATATATATGTATATACAAAAAAGGTTTTTTAAGCTAGTATCCATCGAGATAATATAAAAAAATCTTAACAATGTTTTTAAATTTTTTTAATCGGTTTTATTGGTTTAATCGAATGTATGTTTCGAGTCCCAATTTGATTCTTCCTCAGTGGATAAAGCTACAAATAAAAATATAATATGAGAAATGATGTATGTATTAATCATGAATTTTTTTATAATAAAATTTATTAACAACAAAAATATTTTTCTGTGTTTTTCCCAATGATTTTGTGCAGTAAGTTTTCTATGTAATTTATTGTTCATTTCCATGTCAACTATAATTTTTTTTTGTGGTTGTTAACTTTAAGTATTTTGCATTCTGTAAAAAAAATTTGGCAAAAACTTTGCTTTACTTAATTTTATTTTTATTGATAATTTTTATTATTTAGTACATCATTTCTTATATTATTATTGCATTACTTTTTGATGGTATTAATCATAGATAAGGAAAGAATTAGTGTTTAAAGTGCGACTTTAGACTAGTTTTATTTAGAAAAATTATATCGGAGTATGTAAAACAGTATATATGGATTTGTAGTGAATTTTATCTATGTAGTTTCTGTTGGGCTAATTGGATAAGAATGTCCGAAAGAAAGTTTTCGGGTTATTTAAAGAAATTTAGAAAAATGTTCTACAGTGCACTGAATAAAACTGGGCGTTAAAACTAGTTTTATTTAACAATTTCTCTGTATGGTGGCATATAAAATAGTTTAAATAAAATTATAGCGAATTTTATCTAGTTTGTGCTAAACTAAATAGAAAAGAGTGTCCAGAACAAAATTTTCGAGTTTCGAATGGGCGTTAAAACTATTTTATTTTGAACGATAAAACGTTAAAACGTCAAAATTTTTGAAATATTTGAAGAAATGTAGAAGAATGCCAGTAACTCAAATATAGCAAAATTACACGATACTAAGGGCGAGTTCAAACTAGTTGTTTTTTTTTTTAATTTTCATATCGGAGTGCATAGGATTCTTTACATCGAATCATAATAAATTTTATCTAGTTTCTACTAAACTAAATAAAAAAGAGTGTCCCGAACAATTTTTTTAAATTATTTAAATAAATGTAAAAAAGTGTCCGGAATTCATATATAGCAAACTCACATAAAATGTAAGGGCGTGTCAAATAGTTTTATTCAATATTTTCATATCAGAGCATATTAGACGTTCTATACCAAATTTTAGTAGTGGAAAAATGCTAAGGGCGAGTTCAAACATCTAGTTTTATTCAATATTTTTGTATGGGTGCATATTAGACAATTTATACCAAATTTTAGTCAATTCTATCTAGTTTCTGCTAAGCTAAATAGAAGAGTGCTCCGTACAAAATTTTCGAGTGATTTAAAGAAATTTAGAAAAATGTCCCGCGGTGTACAGAATATATTTGCACGTACAAACTCACATTTTTTTCTTTGTGTGCACTTAAGAAAATTTTATATCTTTTGTTATTTATTAAATATTTACCTTATTTAGTTCTCTTTTTTGCGATCCTAGAACTTATATATTAAAACTAAAAAAAAAACTAAAGCCAATAATTCACTTTGCGTCTTGTTATTTTTTTGTAATGTAACCACTAACAACTTGCTTTAATTCATTAAAAAATAATTTCTGCTCTAATGCAAATTTAAATACACCTATTCTGATAATATTCTGATACTTGATGTGTATTATTATTGTTAAAACAAAAATTAATTCTTTATAAATCATATACAACTAAATTTGCATCGCGCTTTTTGTTACGTAAGTAAGTTTTAAAAAATAATAGAGTTTCATATAATATTTAATATACTTCTTTTGATAATTAATTTTTTTATTAACTTTTACTATTATTGTTAAAGCAGATGCTGTTTATGTCGCCAACTGAGACACTACTTAAAAAGAAAAATACAATTATGAAGTTTGAGGTACTTATTATTATTATTACTCTATGTGATTATTATTAACACTAATTATTTAGTGTTTTTGACCAACCAACAAAAATTAAATATAATGAAATAATTTATTAATTAATGGAAACGCAATTTATGTATCGTGATACATATAATAAAAAACACATTAAAGGTAAAATATAGTATTTTATAAATAGTATTTTTAAATATATTTATTTAATCCATATTTCATCAAAAGTCGGAATAGTCGCATAATTATTTTTTTTAATAATATACTAGCGTATGCTATTTGTAGATTTAATAAAAATCAGCTTTAATTTTAAATAAATCATTTTTTGAGTAACTACTAAGTGTATATGCGTTTCAAATTCTGATTAAAATGCATTTAAAATAATTATTAAAAATAAGAACATTTTCCATAATTTAGTTTAATAGTATAATTAATTATTTATTATTTTAGTCCAAGTCGTATTCGAATTTCATTCGACCTCTGACCCTTGCAATGTCCCTGTGATATTCGTTGTGGACATTGAGACGTGTAAACCACATTCCAACCCTTCCTATTTCATCCCTGTATTCGGTTGGGGTGTATCTTGAGAATTTACCATTGAACCAGGTCATGTTGTCTGCGGCCAAACTGGAAAAAGGGAAAAAATACTTACATTTGATTTTAAACATTTTTCGCACTTAGAAGACTTAGAATTGATTTCAATGTTTTTTGTGGTATTTTTTCATATTTCATACCGTCTTTTAAAATGACAAGCAGGTTTATGTTGCTCTCCAGAAATTGCCCTTTTGACATATCGCGGTAATTCTTTTTCGTTTTTCTCATCTTTTTTGGGAAGCCTTTGCAGATGATAATGCGGATAATTTACTCGATCCATTTTTTGGAAGATAGCGCGAAACTTACACTTAAAATTTTGACATGTTAAATAAATTTTGTTGTTTTTCGTTTAAAATGTGTTATTCATTTTTTTTGTGTGTTAAAATTATATATGGCAAACATTTTGTTTTTGAAACGACTGTGATGTGAAATATTTTATTTTGTATAGATAAAACTGTTTTAAGTAAAAGTATGATTTACGCATAAGTTTGCACCTTTACATACATACTCACTACTTCTTTTTAGAAAAAAATTGCATGAAATACTATTTGTACTCTCGCATAAATTTGCACTCTTACATATAAATTTATAAGGCAGTCCTGCGGTTTTGCAGATGCAGATTTTTCTTTCGGTAATCAAAAATGAATTATTGATATTGATTCATATAGAAATAACATTACTAGACAGGTCAACAGGTAGACAGGTCGAAAGAGAGAAAGAGATTTAGACGTAGATAGGTATTTAGGTAGAAGGCTGGTATAGTCATATAGAAAATTATGCAGTTTGACAGAATTGCAGATTCAAAGTTAAAAAAGTTATAAAGGTAGACAGATACTAAATTAGCAAAGTAGACAAATAGAATGACAGGCAGCTGGACAGGTAGACATATATAGAGGCAGAGAGGTATGAAGATAGACAGGTAGACAAGTACAAGTTAGATACAAAACAAACAGGGAAAGAGAAAGACATGTGTTAGGATAGACAAGACATGCAAGATAAAAAGACAGACAGGTGGATAGATACAAAAATAGACAGATAGACAGATAAAATAATAGACAACTCGACAGATGAGAAGAGAACACAGAGAGGTACTAAAATAGACAGATAGTCAGATAAAAAAAAAGATAGACAAGATGATAGATACTTCCGACAATAGACTGGTAGACAGATACAAATATAGACAGGTAGACAGATTAAAAGTGAGGCAACTAGACAGATAAAAAAATAGATACGGTTAGACAGATACGAGGATAGCCAGATAACAATAACCAAGAATAGACAGGTAGATGGATACAGAGATAGCCAGATAAACAGATGCAAATTAGGCAAGTAGACAGATAAAAAGATAATCAGGCAGATAGATTCAAACATATCCAGGTGGACAGATACAAAGATTGACAGACAGATAGACAGATGTAAAATTGGATAAGTAAGCATATCAAAAGACAAACACTTAGGAGTAAACAGATAAAAAATGGGATAGGTGTTGATAAGTACAAAAATAGACACTTAGGCAGATAAATAGACGAGACAGGTAGATAGGTGCAAAGTTAGACAGGCACAAATAGATAGGTAGACAGGTACATAAATAACCAGGTAAATAGATACAAAAATCGACAGGTAGACAGATAAAAAGAAACACAGGTAAAAAGATACAAACATGGACAGGTAGACAGATACAAAGGTAAACAGATGCAAAGTTAGACTAGTAGACATGTAGATATATGCAAAAATGGACAGGTAAACAGACACAAAAGCTATCCAGGTAGACAGATGGACAGGTAGAAAGAAACGAAAATGAGCAGGTAGACCAATAGAAAGATACTCAGGTTGATAAATACAAAAATATACAGGTAGACTATATAATATTGAAGTGACTTTTTTATAAACAATTTATAAATAATTAATATTAATAATAACAATTACATATAATGCTTTACAGAGACTTGGTTTACTGATAAATCACTCAGAAATTAATATATTAATTCTTCTTATGGTTTAAGTCAATAGTGCCACTTAACCTAGTTTATATCATTTTTATAGGTAATGTATTTATTAATATGTGGTTAAATAATTTTTAAATATATATATATATATATATATATATATATAATATATATTATATATAATTTGTTATATTATTATAATACATTTATAAAGATTATTTTCATAGATTTCGAAGAAAATATTAATAAGACTCAACGCTTTTCAAATTCAAATCGTAACGGTTTTTATAATACATTAAACACCGGCAACACTATTTGCAACTTAAACTTTTTTAGTCAAATTCATCACCGGACAACACACTACCGGGATGACTAGTGGTAACTCCTCAGTCGGTCGTTGAAGTCACTTCACCCACTTTGCTTCGCTAATATTACGCAATATTATATTATATATAGTACGGTAATTATTGTATCGTGTCTCAAAGTCGATTAGTCGATTAGTCGATTAGTCGATTAGTTGATTAGTTGATTAGTTGATTAGTTAGATTGATGATAGTGACAATAATTAGTTATGTGCAGTGGTGAAATGTAAATGTGAAATAAAAGTTGTGGCGGCGAGTTGGTGCTGTCAGGAGAGAGGCGCGATGGTGGACACGGGACTCTGTAGAAGGGACGCCGGATGTTGCGCCATGTGCTTTAATAAGGTATTGTGGTGGAATTAATTCATATCATATATATATATATATATATATATATATATATATATATATATATATATATATATATATATATATATATTATAATTATAATACTTTTAATTTTTTTCGCCTTAATATTTTATCGGATGCATAATGAATCATAAGCCAGAGGTACCATCAGCTAAAGTATGGCGTTTATAGTGCAGCCATTAAAGGTAAACTTATACTTCAAATTGATTTGTATGAAATTTTAGAATTAGGCTCATCTCACCGTTAACTAAATTTAAAAGTAAAAATGATGTAGTGATAAAAAAATAATTTAGGAATTTCTAATTATGGACTAGGTTTTCATTCCTTATTGGAGGTGTGGTTTTCCTTTTTTCTCGGATTTTGGTAAAGGCCCAAGGCCTAGTTGAGTAAAATGTTTTATAATTTTTTTTTAAAATCCTAATGCTTTTCGAGTTATTAGCATTTGCAAATACTGATTTTTTGTCACGTCTTTCATATTTTTTTTTGCAAATATCTCCAAAAATATACATTCTTAACTTCTTGAAGTTCGTTTCCACAAAAAATTTGACTTGCTAACTTTGTGTTTTTTCGACGTTTCAAGTCATTCTGAATCGAATAAGACTAACTTTGGTAAAAAAATCGATTTTCACTTTTTTCGTCCTTTTTTGCAAATATCTCCAAAAATTACATTTTAGTGAAAATTTTATGTTAAATAAAATTGTAGCAAGTAAAATATCGAACAAATCGATCTTTATCTAAAAAGTTGCTAATTTTTCTCCTCGACGTTTCAAGTTATTCTCAATCGTATGGGACCAAATTTGGAAAAAGTATATATATATATATATATATATATATATATATATATATATATATATATATATATATGAGTATGTGAGCCAATTTTTTGTTATTTGTCACGTCAATTGAAAAATTCGTATTTTTTCACGATTTTCATCCTTTTTTTTGCAAATATCTCCAAAAATATACACTTTAACGAAATTTTCATGGACAAAATTGCATCAGGTAAAATATTGAACAAATCGATTTTTAACTTGCAAAAGAAGTTTGTTTTCCAGAAAAAAATCCTACTAGCTAATTCTACGTTTTCTCGACGTTTCGATTCATTCTGAATCGTATAGGACCAAGTTTGAAAAAAGTATGTGTGTGTACGTGTGTATGTTGTGGCGTAACCAGTAAGGACGAACTAGTCATGGTTTCGATACCAACCTCGGCCAGCTTGATATCAAGCAGCATGATAACAAATTTCCACTTTAGCTTCTGAATCGAATGAGAACAAATTTGGAAAAAGTATGTGTGTGTGTATGTCGTGATGAGGACGTGTCAACCTCTGCCCGCTCGATATCAGGCAGCATGATACTAAATTCCAACTTAAGTTCTAAATCGAATAAAAACAAATTTTTAAAAAGTGGCAAATTTTCTCGATATCAAGCAGCATGATTCCAACTTGAGTTCTAAATTAATAGAACAATGAGAAACAATTTGGAAAAAGTATGTGGGTATGTATGGAAAAAATATGTGTGTGGCGTAACTGGTAAGAACGTTGTTGCCCAGCACAAACTAAATCCGGATACGATGCCAACCTCGGCCAGCTTGATATCAAGCAGCGTGATATCAAAATTTCCACTATAGATCTCATTGAGGTTGAGTAGATCTCAAGTGAAAATCGTCTTTTGGGCATTTCTTTGCAATTATATATTGAAGATTTTTTGCGTTCTTTTTAAATTTAACTAGAGTTTATACTCCAAACCAACATTCAAAAATATAGGAAGACTATCCACGGGTTCGGTACCAATATTGGTCAGCTCGATATCAAGCAGCATGATATCAAATTCCGACCTTAGGTTATGTCTTAAATAAAATTCAAATAAAAATCGCTTTTGTGGGCATTTATTTGTAGTTTTGACAAAGTTCATTCTAAAATATCAGAAGTCTATTCGCGGGTTCGATACCAACCTTTGGTCAGCTCGATATCAAGCAGCATGATATCAGATTTCCACTTGAAGTTATGTAGATCTCAAATGGAATTCGCCTTTTTTGGATATTTTATTGTGGTTATGTATTAAAGTTTTTTGCGTTTTGAATCAAGTTTAACAGTTAGTTTCTACATTAAACGATCGTTCTAAAATATCATAAGATTATACGTGAGTACGATACCAACTTTGGACAGCTCGATATCAAGCAGCATGATATCAAATATGGTGAAATTTGTATCATTTTGTGATACGTTTGGAAAATATGTTCAAAATTAATAACTTGCAATATTATTTCACATTATAATATAAAATATATCATATATATTTTATGTTATAATGTGTGTTATTTTATATATATTAAGTCGATTTTTTACACGTATCGAGATCTTGTCTCAAGGCAAAATATGTCACTTACATTTATAAATTGTGTACATCAAAGAAACGGATGTAATTCATTTCGCAAAAAATAATTTTATACATCATGCAGGTATCTTGTACCTTATAATATCCTGTCATAGCAAAGAAACCTGGCTAGCTAATCTTTTTTATATCATTTACATCGACGTACAAGATTAATTTTATCAAATGAAATTAAACACGAAACGTTTTTGCTTTTGAGAAATTCCGCGGTGAGTTTTTCCCTTTTCCCTTTTCCCTTTTTCCATCGTCCCTCTTTTAATATACACACTCGATTAACATTTTGGCCACAGGCGATGAAAATGTAAGGGAAATATATTTCGTTCGTTGGATTTGTTCTGGGAAAAATTCCATTCATTTTAGGAAATGTTTAAATTGCAACTGAAACATTTATATAAACTATTAGTGTCCAAAAATACATACTCGGCTTTGACCCGCACGCATTTAGTATTTTTACGGCCGTGTAGAATTTCTCTATTACAAGCTAAACTAAAAACATATCTATATATCTTCCTCGGGCGACCTCGAAGGCTTCGTGTCCGTCCTTAAGGATTTAGAAAGCATTTGAAAGGATTTTAACCGAAGGGACGAGGAAGGAAGGATTTCCGACTCTGACTCTGAATCTGACTGACTGCATACGTGATATACCCCAGACCTATGCCTAAATTCCATAATACTACATAGTACATACACACACGCACTATATATGTAATACAAGTTGATAGTTTAGTAGAAGTTTATTCGGAATTATTTATGAAATGTGAACAGAAAATGGCAGGGCGCGAGATAAAATATTTTTTCGAGGTCGCATATCAATATAGAAATATATAGAAGGAATACAAGAACGTTTAAATGTGGTTTTAGGGAAAGTTGTAAATTATTTTGTGAAAGCAAATTTTATACATGTTTATTTGCAGCCAAATAATCGTAATAAAAAGCAACAAATAATTTAACTAATTTTAAAATCATTTTACTATTTGGTAATCATATGACTAACTACAAAATTTTATTATTCAACTTTATTTTATTAACTTCCCGAACGAGAAGTTTGTGTTCATGAAAAAATCCGACTCGTTAATTTTATGTTTTCTCGACGTTTCAAGCAATTCTGAATCAAATGAGACCAAATATGGAAAAAGTGTGTGTGTGTGTGTGTGTGTGTGTGTGTGTGTGTGTGTGTGTGTGTGAACAGATTTTAAATGTAAATCGACGTTTTCTCCCAAACGGCTGGACCGATTTCAAAAATTTAAAATACATTTGATCTCAATCATCTCAATGAGGACTATCGTTTGTCAGTTTTGTGAGACGGGCTGCCGAGCCGTTTTTTTGCAATTTGAAAAAAGTGTTAAACTTTTCATTCACATTTAAGCTCATACTACCGAATCGATTGTGGTTAAAAAAAATCAAAAACTGTTCGAAAGATATTAGTTGGGAATGATACTGATTAGTTTTAGGAGAAAATCTACCGAGCCGTTTTCTTGTAATTAACTGTTGAAAAAAAAATTTTAAGCCGATTTTTATGGATTTTTTTAGCGATATACATCATGGTCTTATAGAACTTACTGAAATATTACGGCCTTACGACAAGTAGTTTAATTTTAAAAATTCATCAACGTTTGAGAAAATGAGTAGTATTTTGACGTTGGTTAAAATTAAAATTAGACGATTTACTTGGTATGACGATAGAGTACTTGGTCTTAATGAACATAGTAAACCATTGAAGTCCTACGGAAACTGGTTCAATTATAAAAATTGTTGATTTGTGAAAATTTGCTTTTAGAAAATATTTCGAGTTAACGTGTTCGTTCGTTTTCAATGATGTGTAATAAGTGCACTCGGAATACTTTTAATCGCTCATAAGTTAATTTATTTTTTATCGACTAAGTCGATTATTTACACATTTCGAGAAGTTCATGTAACTTGCCTCAAGGCAAAATACCAATACCAACTAGTTGAATTTTATTTTATTCAACGTGTAGTTTTCTTCATGGAACGGTGAGTTAAATTTGTATTTTTAATGGATTGAATTTATTAATGTGCTGAATGATGGCACATATGCAGTGTCGAGACGTACATCATAAATTGTTAAATTATTTATTGCTTTTTATTGACACTATTTGGTTCTAATAGTTCATTTTTGGTAAATTTAGTTAATTTTTTTCAATAATAGTTCATCTTTTGGCAATTTTAGTTAATTTTCAGCAAATATGTTTTATTTTTGAAAATCTTTAATAATTTTTGGCAATTTTGATTATTTTTTAGTAATGATGGTTAATTTCAGACAATTTTAGTTTGTTTAGAAAATTTTAGTTTTTGCAATTTAAGTAACTTTTGGCAACCTCAGTTAATTACAGTTAATTTGTAGAAGGTATAGTTTTGAAAATTACCTATAGTCTTTTAAATTTAAATATTGTTCATTTTTAGTAATTATAGTTAATTTTTGGCAGTTACAGTTAATTTCACGAGGTTTTCCATAGTGCTAATGTTCATGGTCTAATTCTAAACGATTATGTTGAAATATTATAGGCCAGGAAAAATGATATAATTACGAAACTTAATCAAAATTTAGAAAAAAATGGGTCATTTCAAAATTTTACCGTCACTTACATTTGAATTCTTGATTATGATATTGATTATCGTTACGGAGGTATTCTGGTCCAGAATTTTTAAGAAATTGTTTTTTTTATATTTTCATAGTTACATAGTAAAGAATTTGTATATAGGAGGATTTTTCAAAATTTGAGTTATTTCGGGAGATATAACTGTCTGATCTCTATAATCTATGCTTGATTTCTCGGCGAATATGAACCGTTTTTTCTATACGATACGATATCTTAACTTCTGCTGGGCCGATTTTACCTACTTGAAATTTTTATAGACCCTTCTTTACATTCTTCTTCCTTCAGTCTCAATCAGGCTCATCCTCATATTCCGATTTTTACTAAATTATTATCTTTTTTAAAAATATGAGAACATAAAAATAATTAGTAGTTTTATATGAGACCTTCATTTTGGAAGTGCTTTTATGAATTTTATTGAATATTTTATGAAAATTTATCATAAATTATAAATGGCATAAGTGCCAACTTATTGATGAGAGATGAGAATGGTCTTAGGTCACTTTCAAAATGAACAGCTAATATATTTTGTCATCACTATTTTTCTCAAACACTCTTTTTCCAATAAGCTCCGATGAAGTGTTCTTTTTTTACTTCCGAACTTAATTAGTTTCCATTTCGGTTATTTCGTTTTAGTCCATGCCAGTTTCATTTTCATTTCAAATAATATTCATAAGATTTCGTTCGTAAATAATTTTATCTTCTGAATTTTGCGCTAGAATTTTTTTTTTAAATAAAAGTTGTTGACTTTTTGTAGAATCCATGCCTCTGATCCGTGTTATTATTATTCACTTACCTATAAATACTTAATTGTAAGAAAAATATATAAAGTCGTCAACTTCCACCATTATTAGGTGTAACTACAAACCAAACCTCATCCCATTTGCAGAGTGTATTTAAATCCATTTCATCCCCTTAATTTCTGAGTAAGTCGCGTCTCAAAGTGAGCAAACCACGACCGCGACGACCCCCCAGAGGCCACTAACAGTTAGTTTGTATTTGTATGTATGTATCTCCATTGACCATGACCACCACCATGGTGGTGATGTACAGTGTATATATTTCTGTAGATGATGGTTACCTATATATATATATATATATATATATATATATACACAATCCACCGTCGTCGCCCCTTCGCCCCTGTTGTGATGGGTGTATCATTACATGATCTCTATAAAGGTCGCTCATAATATATATTGAGTTACATGCGGTTTGCCGACTGGACCCCCCATCTCTATCTATCCATCTATCTATCCCTGTGCACCCATACACCCATACGCCCACTTCAGCCCCAACTTTGGCGTGATATGTTTGAGGGATTACGTAATGCCTTGTAAAAGGCATATCTTATCCCTCGATTTGTGTTTAGATATATACAGACAGATACACAGTTCACATATACAGTTTATATATATATATATATATATATATATATATATATATATATATATATATATATATATATATTAGGGTGGTCCTTAAAATGGTCATTTTCGAATTTCCTTGCACCCAGGGGCTCAAATGGTTACAAATAGATAAAAAACAATTCTCTGAAAGTTTTAGCTCTTAATATTAACGTTTAGATAGAGCGCAATTCAAAGTTTTGTATGGAAATAGCATAGGAGCTATTTTGTATGGAAATAGCAATAGTTTAGGAGGATTAACCATTCATACGCCATTACAGAAGAATTTTATATATAAGATTATGGTAACGCGCAGGTTAAACATGAACACTGAGAGTTTGGTCTTTTCTACTAATATTGGCTTTCCAAATTTGGTCTTAAACGATTCAGAATGACCTGAAAATTTAGCGGGTTGGATTTTTTCATGAATATTTTCTTCGGGAACTTGATGTTAGTAAAATTTGTACCTTTTGTCGATTCGCGAAACGATTCGAATCACTGTACCTATGCATCTAATAACCATTATCCATCTATCCTGCCATATAGAATTTTTATTCGATCGATTCGATACGAATCGTCAATGAT
>NW_020536999.1:0-15358 GCF_003426905.1 Ctenocephalides felis | reverse complement strand
AAAAAAATTACTCGAGAAAGACAGGTGTTGGGCAACCTTTTTCAAAAAACTTAGAAAAAAAAAATTACTCGAGAAAGACAGGTGTTGGCAACCTTTTTTCAAAAACTTAGAAAAAAAATTACTCGAGAAAGACAGGTGTTGGCAACCTTTTTTCAAAAAACTTAGAAAAAAAATTACTCGAGAAAGACAGGTGTTGGCAACCTTTTTCAAAAAAACTTAGAAAAAAAAATTACTCGAGAAAGACAGGTGTTGGCAACCTTTTTTCAAAAACTTAGAAAAAAAATTACTCGATAAAGACAGGTGTTGGCAACCTTTTTTCAAAAAACTTAGAAAAAAAAATTACTCGATAAAGACAGGTGTTGGCAACCTTTTTTCAAAAAACTTAGAAAAAAAAATTACTCGATAAAGACAGGTGTTGGCAACCTTTTTTCAAAAAACTTAGAAAAAAAAATTACTCGATAAAGACAGGTGTTGGCAACCTTTTTTCAAAAAACTTAGAAAAAAAAATTACTCGATAAAGACAGGTGTTGGCAACCTTTTTTCAAAAAACTTAGAAAAAAAAATTACGCGATAAAGACAGGTGTTGGCAACCTTTTTTCAAAAAACTTAGAAAAAAAAATTACTCGAGAAAGACAGGTGTTGGCAACCTTTTTTCAAAAACTTAGAAAAAAATTACTCGAGAAAGACAGGTGTTGCAACCTTTTTTTCAAAAAACTTAGAAAAAAAATTACTCGATAAAGACAGGTGTTGGCAACCTTTTTTCAAAAACTTAGAAAAAAAAATTACTCGAGAAAAGACAGGTGTTGGCAACCTTTTTTCAAAAAACTTAGAAAAAAAAATTACTCGAAAAGACAGGTGTTGGCAACCTTTTTTCAAAAACTTAGAAAAAAAAATTACTCGATAAAGACAGGTGTTGGCAACCTTTTTTCAAAAAACTTAGAAAAAAAAATTACTCGAAAAGACAGGTGTTGGCAACCTTTTTTCAAAAAACTTAGAAAAAAAATTACTCGAGAAAGACAGGTGTTGGCAACCTTTTTTCAAAAAACTTAGAAAAAAAAATTACTCGAGAAAGACAGGTGTTGGCAACCTTTTTCAAAAAACTTAGAAAAAAAAATTACTCGAGAAAGACAGGTGTTGGCAACCTTTTTTCAAAAAACTTAGAAAAAAAATTACTCGATAAAGACAGGTGTTGGCAACCTTTTTCAAAAAACTTAGAAAAAAAAATTACTCGAGAAAGACAGGTGTTGGCAACCTTTTTTCAAAAAACTTAGAAAAAAAAATTACTCGAGAAAGACAGGTGTTGGCAACCTTTTTTCAAAAACTTAGAAAAAAAAATTACTCGATAAAGACAGGTGTTGGCAACCTTTTTTCAAAAAACTTAGAAAAAAAAAATTACTCGATAAAGACAGGTGTTGGCAACCTTTTTTCAAAAACTTAGAAAAAAAATTACTCGAGAAAGACAGGTGTTGGCAACCTTTTTTCAAAAAACTTAGAAAAAAATTACTCGAGAAAGACAGGTGTTGGCAACCTTTTTTCAAAAACTTAGAAAAAAAAATTACTCGAGAAAGACAGGTGTTGGCAACCTTTTTCAAAAAACTTAGAAAAAAAAATTACTCGAGAAAGACAGGTGTTGGCAACCTTTTTTCAAAAAACTTAGAAAAAAAAATTACTCGAGAAAGACAGGTGTTGGCAACCTTTTTTCAAAAAACTTAGAAAAAAAAATTACTCGAGAAAGACAGGTGTTGGCAACCTTTTTTCAAAAAACTTAGAAAAAAAAATTACTCGAGAAAGACAGGTGTTGGCAACCTTTTTTCAAAAAACTTAGAAAAAAAAATTACTCGAGAAAGACAGGTGTTGGCAACCTTTTTTCAAAAAACTTAGAAAAAAAAATTACTCGAGAAAGACAGGTGTTGGCAACCTTTTTTCAAAAACTTAGAAAAAAAAATTACTCGAGAAAGACAGGTGTTGGCAACCTTTTTTCAAAAAACTTAGAAAAAAAAATTACTCGAGAAAGACAGGTGTTGGCAACCTTTTTTCAAAAAACTTAGAAAAAAAATTACTCGAGAAAGACAGGTGTTGGCAACCTTTTTTCAAAAACTTAGAAAAAAAAATTACTCGAGAAAGACAGGTGTTGGCAACCTTTTTTCAAAAAACTTAGAAAAAAAATTACTCGAGAAAGACAGGTGTTGGCAACCTTTTTTCAAAAAACTTAGAAAAAAAAATTACTCGAGAAAGACAGGTGTTGGCAACCTTTTTTCAAAAAACTTAGAAAAAAAAATTACTCGAGAAAGACAGGTGTTGGCAACCTTTTTTCAAAAAACTTAGAAAAAAAAATTACTCGAGAAAGACAGGTGTTGGCAACCTTTTTTCAAAAAACTTAGAAAAAAAAATTACTCGAGAAAGACAGGTGTTGGCAACCTTTTTTCAAAAAACTTAGAAAAAAAAATTACTCGAGAAAGACAGGTGTTGGCAACCTTTTTTCAAAAAACTTAGAAAAAAAAATTACTCGAGAAAGACAGGTGTTGGCAACCTTTTTTCAAAAAACTTAGAAAAAAAAATTACTCGAGAAAGACAGGTGTTGGCAACCTTTTTTCAAAAAACTTAGAAAAAAAAATTACTCGAGAAAGACAGGTGTTGGCAACCTTTTTTCAAAAAACTTAGAAAAAAAAATTACTCGAGAAAGACAGGTGTTGGCAACCTTTTTTCAAAAACTTAGAAAAAAAAATTACTCGAGAAAGACAGGTGTTGGCAACCTTTTTTCAAAAAACTTAGAAAAAAAAATTACTCGAGAAAGACAGGTGTTGGCAACCTTTTTTCAAAAAACTTAGAAAAAAAAATTACTCGAGAAAGACAGGTGTTGGCAACCTTTTTTCAAAAAACTTAGAAAAAAAAATTACTCGAGAAAGACAGGTGTTGGCAACCTTTTTTCAAAAAACTTAGAAAAAAAAATTACTCGAGAAAGACAGGTGTTGGCAACCTTTTTTCAAAAAACTTAGAAAAAAAAATTACTCGAGAAAGACAGGTGTTGGCAACCTTTTTTCAAAAAACTTAGAAAAAAAAATTACTCGAGAAAGACAGGTGTTGGCAACCTTTTTTCAAAAAACTTAGAAAAAAAAATTACTCGAGAAAGACAGGTGTTGGCAACCTTTTTTCAAAAAACTTAGAAAAAAAAATTACTCGAGAAAGACAGGTGTTGGCAACCTTTTTTCAAAAAACTTAGAAAAAAAAATTACTCGAGAAAGACAGGTGTTGGCAACCTTTTTTCAAAAAACTTAGAAAAAAAAATTACTCGAGAAAGACAGGTGTTGGCAACCTTTTTTCAAAAAACTTAGAAAAAAAAATTACTCGAGAAAGACAGGTGTTGGCAACCTTTTTTCAAAAAACTTAGAAAAAAAAATTACTCGAGAAAGACAGGTGTTGGCAACCTTTTTTCAAAAAACTTAGAAAAAAAAATTACTCGAGAAAGACAGGTGTTGGCAACCTTTTTTCAAAAAACTTAGAAAAAAAAATTACTCGAGAAAGACAGGTGTTGGCAACCTTTTTTCAAAAAACTTAGAAAAAAAAATTACTCGAGAAAGACAGGTGTTGGCAACCTTTTTTCAAAAAACTTAGAAAAAAAATTACTCGAGAAAGACAGGTGTTGGCAACCTTTTTTCAAAAAACTTAGAAAAAAAAATTACTCGAGAAAGACAGGTGTTGGCAACCTTTTTTCAAAAAACTTAGAAAAAAAAATTACTCGAGAAAGACAGGTGTTGGCAACCTTTTTTCAAAAAACTTAGAAAAAAAAATTACTCGAGAAAGACAGGTGTTGGCAACCTTTTTTCAAAAAACTTAGAAAAAAAAATTACTCGAGAAAGACAGGTGTTGGCAACCTTTTTTCAAAAAACTTAGAAAAAAAAACTCGAGAAAGACAGGTGTTGGCAACCTTTTTTCAAAAAACTTAGAAAAAAAAATTACTCGAGAAAGACAGGTGTTGGCAACCTTTTTTCAAAAAACTTAGAAAAAAAAATTACTCGAGAAAGACAGGTGTTGGCAACCTTTTTTCAAAAAACTTAGAAAAAAAAATTACTCGAGAAAGACAGGTGTTGGCAACCTTTTTTCAAAAAACTTAGAAAAAAAAATTACTCGAGAAAGACAGGTGTTGGCAACCTTTTTTCAAAAAACTTAGAAAAAAAAATTACTCGAGAAAGACAGGTGTTGGCAACCTTTTTTCAAAAAACTTAGAAAAAAAAATTACTCGAGAAAGACAGGTGTTGGCAACCTTTTTTCAAAAAACTTAGAAAAAAAAATTACTCGAGAAAGACAGGTGTTGGCAACCTTTTTTCAAAAAACTTAGAAAAAAAAATTACTCGAGAAAGACAGGTGTTGGCAACCTTTTTTCAAAAAACTTAGAAAAAAAAATTACTCGAGAAAGACAGGTGTTGGCAACCTTTTTTCAAAAAACTTAGAAAAAAAAATTACTCGATAAAGACAGGTGTTGGCAACCTTTTTTCAAAAAACTTAGAAAAAAAAATTACTCGAGAAAGACAGGTGTTGGCAACCTTTTTTCAAAAACTTAGAAAAAAAAATTACTCGAGAAAGACAGGTGTTGGCAACCTTTTTTCAAAAAACTTAGAAAAAAAAATTACTCGAGAAAGACAGGTGTTGGCAACCTTTTTTCAAAAAACTTAGAAAAAAAAATTACTCGAGAAAGACAGGTGTTGGCAACCTTTTTTCAAAAAACTTAGAAAAAAAAATTACTCGAGAAAGACAGGTGTTGGCAACCTTTTTTCAAAAAACTTAGAAAAAAAAATTACTCGAGAAAGACAGGTGTTGGCAACCTTTTTTCAAAAAACTTAGAAAAAAAAATTACTCGAGAAAGACAGGTGTTGGCAACCTTTTTTCAAAAAACTTAGAAAAAAAAATTACTCGAGAAAGACAGGTGTTGGCAACCTTTTTTCAAAAAACTTAGAAAAAAAAATTACTCGAGAAAGACAGGTGTTGGCAACCTTTTTTCAAAAAACTTAGAAAAAAAAATTACTCGAGAAAGACAGGTGTTGGCAACCTTTTTTCAAAAAACTTAGAAAAAAAAATTACTCGAGAAAGACAGGTGTTGGCAACCTTTTTTCAAAAAACTTAGAAAAAAAAATTACTCGAGAAAGACAGGTGTTGGCAACCTTTTTTCAAAAAACTTAGAAAAAAAAATTACTCGAGAAAGACAGGTGTTGGCAACCTTTTTTCAAAAAACTTAGAAAAAAAAATTACTCGAGAAAGACAGGTGTTGGCAACCTTTTTTCAAAAAACTTAGAAAAAAAATTACTCGAGAAAGACAGGTGTTGGCAACCTTTTTTCAAAAAACTTAGAAAAAAAAATTACTCGAGAAAGACAGGTGTTGGCAACCTTTTTTCAAAAAACTTAGAAAAAAAAATTACTCGAGAAAGACAGGTGTTGGCAACCTTTTTTCAAAAAACTTAGAAAAAAAAATTACTCGAGAAAGACAGGTGTTGGCAACCTTTTTTCAAAAAACTTAGAAAAAAAAATTACTCGAGAAAGACAGGTGTTGGCAACCTTTTTTCAAAAAACTTAGAAAAAAAAATTACTCGAGAAAGACAGGTGTTGGCAACCTTTTTTCAAAAAACTTAGAAAAAAAAATTACTCGAGAAAGACAGGTGTTGGCAACCTTTTTTCAAAAAACTTAGAAAAAAAAATTACTCGAGAAAGACAGGTGTTGGCAACCTTTTTTCAAAAAACTTAGAAAAAAAAATTACTCGAGAAAGACAGGTGTTGGCAACCTTTTTTCAAAAAACTTAGAAAAAAAAATTACTCGAGAAAGACAGGTGTTGGCAACCTTTTTTCAAAAAACTTAGAAAAAAAAATTACTCGAGAAAGACAGGTGTTGGCAACCTTTTTTCAAAAAACTTAGAAAAAAAAATTACTCGAGAAAGACAGGTGTTGGCAACCTTTTTTCAAAAAACTTAGAAAAAAAAATTACTCGAGAAAGACAGGTGTTGGCAACCTTTTTTCAAAAAACTTAGAAAAAAAAATTACTCGAGAAAGACAGGTGTTGGCAACCTTTTTTCAAAAAACTTAGAAAAAAAAATTACTCGAGAAAGACAGGTGTTGGCAACCTTTTTTCAAAAAACTTAGAAAAAAAAATTACTCGAGAAAGACAGGTGTTGGCAACCTTTTTTCAAAAAACTTAGAAAAAAAAATTACTCGAGAAAGACAGGTGTTGGCAACCTTTTTTCAAAAAACTTAGAAAAAAAAATTACTCGAGAAAGACAGGTGTTGGCAACCTTTTTTCAAAAAACTTAGAAAAAAAAATTACTCGAGAAAGACAGGTGTTGGCAACCTTTTTTCAAAAAACTTAGAAAAAAAAATTACTCGAGAAAGACAGGTGTTGGCAACCTTTTTTCAAAAAACTTAGAAAAAAAAATTACTCGAGAAAGACAGGTGTTGGCAACCTTTTTTCAAAAAACTTAGAAAAAAAAATTACTCGAGAAAGACAGGTGTTGGCAACCTTTTTTCAAAAAACTTAGAAAAAAAAATTACTCGAGAAAGACAGGTGTTGGCAACCTTTTTTCAAAAAACTTAGAAAAAAAAATTACTCGAGAAAGACAGGTGTTGGCAACCTTTTTTCAAAAAACTTAGAAAAAAAAATTACTCGAGAAAGACAGGTGTTGGCAACCTTTTTTCAAAAAACTTAGAAAAAAAAATTACTCGAGAAAGACAGGTGTTGGCAACCTTTTTTCAAAAAACTTAGAAAAAAAAATTACTCGAGAAAGACAGGTGTTGGCAACCTTTTTTCAAAAAACTTAGAAAAAAAAATTACTCGAGAAAGACAGGTGTTGGCAACCTTTTTTCAAAAAACTTAGAAAAAAAAATTACTCGAGAAAGACAGGTGTTGGCAACCTTTTTTCAAAAAACTTAGAAAAAAAAATTACTCGAGAAAGACAGGTGTTGGCAACCTTTTTTCAAAAAACTTAGAAAAAAAAATTACTCGAGAAAGACAGGTGTTGGCAACCTTTTTTCAAAAAACTTAGAAAAAAAAATTACTCGAGAAAGACAGGTGTTGGCAACCTTTTTTCAAAAAACTTAGAAAAAAAAATTACTCGAGAAAGACAGGTGTTGGCAACCTTTTTTCAAAAAACTTAGAAAAAAAAATTACTCGAGAAAGACAGGTGTTGGCAACCTTTTTTCAAAAAACTTAGAAAAAAAAATTACTCGAGAAAGACAGGTGTTGGCAACCTTTTTTCAAAAAACTTAGAAAAAAAATTACTCGAGAAAGACAGGTGTTGGCAACCTTTTTTCAAAAAACTTAGAAAAAAAAATTACTCGAGAAAGACAGGTGTTGGCAACCTTTTTTCAAAAAACTTAGAAAAAAAAATTACTCGAGAAAGACAGGTGTTGGCAACCTTTTTTCAAAAAACTTAGAAAAAAAAATTACTCGAGAAAGACAGGTGTTGGCAACCTTTTTTCAAAAAACTTAGAAAAAAAATTACTCGAGAAAGACAGGTGTTGGCAACCTTTTTTCAAAAAACTTAGAAAAAAAAATTACTCGAGAAAGACAGGTGTTGGCAACCTTTTTTCAAAAAACTTAGAAAAAAAAATTACTCGAGAAAGACAGGTGTTGGCAACCTTTTTTCAAAAAACTTAGAAAAAAAAATTACTCGAGAAAGACAGGTGTTGGCAACCTTTTTTCAAAAAACTTAGAAAAAAAAATTACTCGAGAAAGACAGGTGTTGGCAACCTTTTTTCAAAAAACTTAGAAAAAAATTACTCGAGAAAGACAGGTGTTGGCAACCTTTTTTCAAAAAACTTAGAAAAAAAAATTACTCGAGAAAGACAGGTGTTGGCAACCTTTTTTCAAAAAACTTAGAAAAAAAAATTACTCGAGAAAGACAGGTGTTGGCAACCTTTTTTCAAAAAACTTAGAAAAAAAAATTACTCGAGAAAGACAGGTGTTGGCAACCTTTTTTCAAAAAACTTAGAAAAAAAAATTACTCGAGAAAGACAGGTGTTGGCAACCTTTTTTCAAAAAACTTAGAAAAAAAAATTACTCGAGAAAGACAGGTGTTGGCAACCTTTTTTCAAAAAACTTAGAAAAAAAAATTACTCGAGAAAGACAGGTGTTGGCAACCTTTTTTCAAAAAACTTAGAAAAAAAAATTACTCGAGAAGACAGGTGTTGGCAACCTTTTTTCAAAAAACTTAGAAAAAAAAATTACTCGAGAAAGACAGGTGTTGGCAACCTTTTTTCAAAAAACTTAGAAAAAAAAATTACTCGAGAAAGACAGGTGTTGGCAACCTTTTTTCAAAAACTTAGAAAAAAAAATTACTCGAGAAAGACAGGTGTTGGCAACCTTTTTTCAAAAAACTTAGAAAAAAAATTACTCGAGAAAGACAGGTGTTGGCAACCTTTTTTCAAAAAACTTAGAAAAAAAATTACTCGAGAAAGACAGGTGTTGGCAACCTTTTTTCAAAAAACTTAGAAAAAAAATTACTCGAGAAAGACAGGTGTTGGCAACCTTTTTTCAAAAAACTTAGAAAAAAAAATTACTCGAGAAAGACAGGTGTTGGCAACCTTTTTTCAAAAAACTTAGAAAAAAAAATTACTCGAGAAAGACAGGTGTTGGCAACCTTTTTTCAAAAAACTTAGAAAAAAAATTACTCGAGAAAGACAGGTGTTGGCAACCTTTTTTCAAAAAACTTAGAAAAAAAATTACTCGAGAAAGACAGGTGTTGGCAACCTTTTTTCAAAAAACTTAGAAAAAAAATTACTCGAGAAAGACAGGTGTTGGCAACCTTTTTTCAAAAAACTTAGAAAAAAAAATTACTCGAGAAAGACAGGTGTTGGCAACCTTTTTTCAAAAAACTTAGAAAAAAAAATTACTCGAGAAAGACAGGTGTTGGCAACCTTTTTTCAAAAAACTTAGAAAAAAAAATTACTCGAGAAAGACAGGTGTTGGCAACCTTTTTTCAAAAAACTTAGAAAAAAAAATTACTCGAGAAGACAGGTGTTGGCAACCTTTTTTCAAAAAACTTAGAAAAAAAAATTACTCGAGAAAGACAGGTGTTGGCAACCTTTTTTCAAAAAACTTAGAAAAAAAAATTACTCGAGAAAGACAGGTGTTGGCAACCTTTTTTCAAAAAACTTAGAAAAAAAAATTACTCGAGAAAGACAGGTGTTGGCAACCTTTTTTCAAAAAACTTAGAAAAAAAAATTACTCGAGAAAGACAGGTGTTGGCAACCTTTTTTCAAAAAACTTAGAAAAAAAATTACTCGAGAAAGACAGGTGTTGGCAACCTTTTTTCAAAAAACTTAGAAAAAAAAATTACTCGAGAAAGACAGGTGTTGGCAACCTTTTTTCAAAAAACTTAGAAAAAAAAATTACTCGAGAAAGACAGGTGTTGGCAACCTTTTTTCAAAAAACTTAGAAAAAAAAATTACTCGAGAAAGACAGGTGTTGGCAACCTTTTTTCAAAAAACTTAGAAAAAAAAATTACTCGAGAAAGACAGGTGTTGGCAACCTTTTTTCAAAAAACTTAGAAAAAAAAATTACTCGAGAAAGACAGGTGTTGGCAACCTTTTTTCAAAAAACTTAGAAAAAAAAATTACTCGAGAAAGACAGGTGTTGGCAACCTTTTTTCAAAAAACTTAGAAAAAAAAAATTACTCGAGAAAGACAGGTGTTGGCAACCTTTTTTCAAGATAAGATAAAGATGATTACATCATATCCTACGAACATAATCAACTCGGTCATAAATAACAGACGCAA
Organism: Ctenocephalides felis; assembly: GCF_003426905.1. Classification (NCBI taxonomy): domain Eukaryota; kingdom Metazoa; phylum Arthropoda; class Insecta; order Siphonaptera; family Pulicidae; genus Ctenocephalides; species Ctenocephalides felis. The sequence continues at coordinate 5,602 of NW_020536999.1, read as the reverse complement.
TTACATTTTTAACAAACAAAAAGACCTCACAGACCCTAAAAACCGCTTAGACTTAGAATCATATACTGGTGTCATTTGCCTACCGTACGTAAAAGATTTATATTTCTCGTGGAAAAAATTATTTCAACAGTGTGGCATTCTGTTGGTGTGTAATTGTGATGCAACCCTTAGTTCAATTTTACACAAATGAAATCTAAGTTCAATTTTGACCGGCTCAGGAATTTAGTATATCAAATTAATTGCTCTAATTGCGAACTCTTTTATATTGGAGAAACTAGCCAAAACCTGAGTAAACGCCTTAATCAACACAAAAATAATTCAAAAAATCCCAAACAATTTAAAACAATGTTAACTGAGCATATTAAAAATTTAAATCACAATATCGATTTTTTTAACCCTAAATTTTACATTTTGAAGAGAACAATTAAAAGAAGATTCGCTGAGGGGTTGTTTTTACAATACATAACGAGAGAGTCATAAATAACGCAATGACAATACGGCCCTTATCGAAACGAACACGTGGTTTCTTAATAGCGTGTCAAAATTCCTTAAAAAATAACAAAATCCCATCGCCTTTTAAATTTTCCAAAAAATATCAACACATGCTAAAAACTACTTTGAGAAAGTTGTGACATTTCTATCCTAAACTCCGAAGAGTAAATACATAGTTTCGACAACTTGTCAAGTTATCATGATTTAGTGTGTTTTTACCATTTGTGATGTTTGTGTTAAAAAATACATATCTTATCAATGTGCACATACTCATACCATGGATTAATAATGGTTTCATATGCTATATTAGGATACAAAATTGTAAGTGTTTTATTACTATTATTATTATTATTGTTTTTCCATGAAATTTCCTTTCATATAATTTATTTAGTTCCAATTTTTATAGTTAACTTGATTACCACTGAATGATGGCTAAGATGCTAGCCGAAACGTATGGATTTTAAATAAATAAATTTTTTTAAAAAAACTCATACTATTTTTATTGATGTTACGCCCGAATATTAAACTCAAATTAAACATATATATCAACATCAAATTCAAGAATATTCAAAAATATATATATATATATTATATATATATATATATATATATAATATATATATATATATATTATATCTATATATATATATATATATATATATATATATATATATATATATATATATATATATATGAGTATATATATATGAGTAAGTTCTTCAAGGGCATACATCAAAAGGCAAAGATTTTAATCTAATTTTTTCTAAACGTTTCGACATAGGATTTTATGTCATCATCAGTGGATCTACAGAATGAACATTGAAAAATTTATCTAAACTAGGAAGAAATGACAGAGATTGGAAATATTTAATCAATTAATAAATTACGTACGTTTCTACTAAACTGTTAGTTTTTAACGTTTGCTTGATAATGCAACGAACTCAAATCATTTATTATATAAATTTATTGTAACTCAAAAACTTTGTTATATATTACTAAAATATTAGACAAAAAAAACTACAACAAAAATCAAAGAAACTCGATATAGTTTAATAATTTAAAGTATCAATCTGATTATGACACAAATTGCCAATTTGTTTGCAATTTTAATACATATACAATATTTCATTTTCAACCACAAACATAAATAAATTGGTTCAATTTGAATTATAATAGAATTATTGGAATAAAAGATTAATTTGCAAAAGCAATTACGTAAGGTTAACATTCAAACAGTTTAATATTTTCGCAATATCTTACCAATTTGTAATATGAAACAACGGAGAAAATTTATTTACTTCAAAATCAAAACGTAAAATGTAAATTTGATCTGAATTTGTTGACAGGTGCATTAATTTTTCTACCGTATATCTTGTACACGTTTAAACATTCGGGAAATCTGTTCAAATTTGCATAATATTTAATTTTAATTCAAATAAAGTTTGAAAATGGTCGAGCGATTGTCATACCAAAAATAATATTTGGAATTAAATTGAATTTCAAAATACGCTTTTACTTATATTATTCCTTGAAGCATATTTAATATTTGATATTATACAATGATCTTGAAGAAAGGTAAAGTAATTTCCTTTATTAAAAAATATAATGAAAACATGCGTATTTTTTCACAGCAGCCTTTATAATGTTTATTTAAAAACAATTGCAAATGGCGGACCGACTATTAAATTAAAAAGTAAATGAACTCGTTGAAATAAATTAAAAATCATATTGAAACTTGCAAAAATTGAAATTGAAATTGAAAAATTGAAAATTGCAAAATCACAATTTAAATTATTTAAAATCCATGTGGAAACTTAATTGCAAGATCATTGAAAGTTATTAAAAGCCAAATTAAAATTGGAATATCATTGAAATGATTAAGAACCATATGAAATTTGTAAGAACCTATTTAAAATCAATTAAAAGCCACATGAAAACTCATGAAAATTGCAAAACCATAAATATAACGGATCAAGAGCTCTAATAAAACTTAGGAAAATTGGGGGATTATTAAAATTAAAAACAAAAATTGCAGGATTCCAATTGAAATTAAATATAAACCTTAATAAAATATGAAAGTTGCAAGATTATTGAAAGTGAAAAGCGTTTAAGGGGGTCTCCTCATCAGTAGCTTACAAAAAAAAGGATTTTTCAGTATTTTTTTGAACATGAAAACAACAAGAGAAACAAAAGATCTTTTGCATAGTTTTGAACACGTATTTATTCAACAAAATAAAATTTATTGTATGTCAAAATAAATAAAAATGGCTGATTTATAAACAATCTTGCGCAGCAGCTCGCGATTGACACCTCAAACTCCGTGCAAGGTACAGCCCGTAATTTTTATCTGAAACTAAAAATGGAAATACTTCTTTATTCAGAAGGCTTTTCTGAACATCATAGACTATTATGGTGGTTCAAAGTTGAAATTTAAACATTTTTAACATTTTTTAAAAAAAGTACTGTTTTTTTACGGCTTTTTTAAGGAGTAATTGCGTTAACAACATTGTAAAATGAAAATTTTCAATACATGTTTTTAGTTCAATCTATGGACAATAAAATTATCTAAAAAACGGTGTCTTACTTGTATATGTAGCTTTTATGGTTCATTTTTAATCGTGCACGGAATTTTACAAAAATCGGTTTTCGGAAAATAAGCTTTAAAGTTGCGCGGCCTGACTCGCGCTTGCCCCACGCGCGACTCTAATCGGACCTGTAAATCCTAAACTAGTTTGAGTTGGACTCTCAAACTTTGCAAGAATATTCTTAAATAATAAATCTAACGATTGAAGCAAAAAAAAAATCGATTTTTTGAAACTGACTGATGAGGAGACCCCCTTAATACTTTTCCTATTTTCATGCAATTTTTTAGCAAAAGTCAAATTATGAATAAATCAAGTTATTGAATAAATTATGAATTTGAAAGCTAATAAAATTCTAGTAAACGTAGATACGTTTGAAGATACAGTTTGCAAATAATCATTTGTAATGTTATTTTATTTACTCTTATAAATAATTTGCAAATCAATTATCAAATATATCATGAAAATATTGTTATAAAATTTTCATTGTTAAATCATTTAAATTCGAGAAATTTTTCAGGTTACAAAAAAATTTTGTTTATTAAGTGCTAAAGACTTAACCATATTGAAACTTATGAAAATTGCAAAATTATTGAAATTAATCAAAAACTATAAGAAAGTCAGAATTGAAAAACCATTATTGACATTAAGTAAAAATCATATTGGAACTGATAAATGCAAAATGAATGAAATCCATTAAATAGCATATTAAAATTATGAAAATTGCAATATCTTAATTGAAATTGATCAAAATCCATATAAAAATAGCAAAATCTTAAATAAAACATTCTAAAAATCATATTTCTTATGAATGATTGCAAAATCATTCAAAGTGAAAATTGTGAAAATTATACTTCATTAAAAAGTATGAAAATTGCCATATTATTAAAATTGATGGAAATGATATGAAAATTGCAAGATTCTAAATGAAGGTAAAAATTATTTAAAATATTTTCAGTTAGAGGAAAGAAAAATGTTCTAGCAAAAATTAAATAAAAGACTATGTTCCCATATTCAGGCAAGATAAGACATTCGAGTAAATGATTATATTTATGGCTATAATTTATACTCAATTTAATTGATGTGCACAGTGCACATTAGGTATTTTATTTGCTGAGAAAATTAATGACGAATAAATTGTCAAATATGACATGAAAAAAATTGTTAAATTATAAAATTTTCATTATTAACTCATTTTCGTTTTTAATAGAAAAACGATCATTTGATTGATTTTTTGCTACAAAAAAATTAACATTGGAATGAATTATGAGATTTCAACGCTATCGACTGTACTTAATACAGCTTCAATCACTGTTATATAAGTGAATGTGAGCAATCTTCGAATCGAGCAACTTATTTGAATAGGAGATAAAACATTTACCTATAATGATATCGTGCGAACGCAAGTAGTTCAATTGCGACAATTTCATTATCATTTTCGATTTCTACATAGTCAAAGGTAAAAGCAATCATTCTAATGCACCCGAAAGTTAATACATTATAATATAAAACATTGAATTTATTTAACAAAACAAGAAAAGACTACGTCATCTTCTATAATGCTATAAAAATCCAAGCGTAAATTCTTTAAAAAATATAACAACTTGAAAAATGATTGTGTAATTGTTTCGCAAGTCAAATCTATTAGCAATAAAATCTATTCAGCAGCTCAGTCTACTATAAACTAAAATTTGAAAGTTTAAAAGGATGGATGATTTCAAATGATTCAAAAAATTCTAGTGGTATATAGTGATAAAACTACAAGTCCTACGTTTTACGGAAATGCGGCACCTATGAAATCAACTTGAAAACCTTGAAATCAAATACAAGAAGTAAGTACCACTGACCTTTTCTCCTGTAAACTGTGCTGCATCAGGTCCAATTTCTCTTGTAAATTAGACTGCATCAATTTTAATTTCTCCTGTGAAATGGACTGCATCGAGCCTGCAACACCTCGTCTGGACTACCAAATTGTTGTAACTGCAATAAAAATCATTATCATTAGATCCCCGTGAAATGAATTTATCGTTGAATAAAAATATTGCATTTCGATATAAATTCATAGTTACCTCAATATGTACTAAACGCAATCGGTTATCGGAATCGCAGCTTCGACGCACAATTCACTAAACTCACTGAATATACTGAACTACATACCGAAATTTAAGAAATTAAAAATTAAGAAAAAGAACGATAAAGAACACAATTACTAACACTTGAAATTAATATAATTATCGCACTATTAAACTGAATTCAATTCGAAACTCTGTTGAACTTACGCAACAATCCGGTCGACTACGTTGCTATCAGTTTTCGGACAGACAGAAGCCCCGACAACATAATAATGGCGGAGGTTCTTTCGGCAGCCGATCGGCCATTATGCAATACTGCCTACAGAGAAGGACAACTATATCATGTGCGAGTGCGCTCGAGTACTATTTCGCACTCTATTCCACGCATAGGATTAATGCGCAAGACAAGGACAAAGGTATAGGCCATGCCTCGAGCGGGGATAGGCCACGCCCATC
>NW_020536998.1:0-34325 GCF_003426905.1 Ctenocephalides felis | reverse complement strand
ACAAGAAGTTCGTATATCTACATTATGCTAATACCTTAAAGCTCAATACACATTACCGTCGGAGCGTTTCATAATAGTTGAGCCCCCGTGCGGCTTGATAGCCCGTACCGTCCCGTCCCGGCGTACGACCCGGCAACACGTTCGCCGAATTGCCGACAATGTTTCCTTCGCCCGAGACACACGGCAGCGAACAAAACCCTCGACTACGGCACACACTCGACCGTAACTAACTCGCCGAAAGTAATATAGTAAGGTTATGTACAGTAAATTCACTTTAGTGGTCTCGCAAAAAACTACTAGTTCTCATTCGCGTGAGGACGTGTGTTCTCCAGTTATGAGACGGTGATGCTCGCAAAGATTCGGAGGCGGAGTTGGTGATGTTTGCCACTTTGTTACGTGGAATTGATTAAAGCGTGATGCAGTTAGCGGAATGTATACAACCCCGTTCCTTTCACATTCATGATTGTAGGAGTATAGCATTGTACAAACTAATCTCTTTCTCTATTATACTTTATTTATTTATACTTTACTACTTTAAAGAGTGGTCCTTAATATGAACATTTTCGAATTTTATTGCTCCCTTAGAAGCTTTTAAGCGTCTGGGAGCAAGGAAATTCGAAAATGTCCATATAAAGAACCACCCTAATATATATATATATATATATATTTATATATATATATGTCAGTTTTTAAATTTTTCAACTTTTTATAGCGCAAGTTGTCTATTTAAAGCTAGTGGTGTATGACATCATGTCTTAAGGCAAATTGCTGAAACTTTCCGTATCAGAATTAAATATTCGGAAAAAAAATCAGTAAAATAAATATTGATCAATTATTAATAACAATTATATAAACACTTTTAAATAGATAATTATAATCCATATACGAATATACTTTAATTTAAAATGTATTGCACGGTAAGTAATTGAAATATTTTATAATCCAACCAACCAAGTCATTTTATCTACCAAAAATTTTGAAATAAAACTTCTTTAGGCGCGACTAGGAGGATGTGAATCTGTACAAATGCAACAGAAGTCTGTTACGCCCGAAATGTCGCTCTCGATGAAATCATTTCTATACAAGTCGATTGTATTAGTCGTCGTGTATGTAAATAGAATTCTATCGTTGTATGCGTACCGGAATCAACGTTGTATGCGTTCTGATATTAACAAGGAAATCGGCATAGATAAATAAACATTTTAAAGTTACATCGTAGTACAAATCTTGATTTAATGAAAAATGCTTGAATCAGAAGATTAAAATGGAAAATATTTTTAGGCAAAACAGATATTACGGCTGTTTAAAGAATGAGATTTTATCGTGAGCAAAAAAGTAAAAAAATAATGTATGTTAATTTTAATTACATGAAGTTCTTCAAACACAATTACAAGATGAGTGAAGTTGCAAAAACAATATATTTGTTTAGGTGTTGTTTAACATAATCCGCTGTGTGAACGAATATTAACGAATTTATTAATCAGCAATTACTTCATTTCTCTAATGAAAGTTCATTTCTAAATGCTAATTACAATGACAAACCGATCATGTCATATTTGAAGTATGACTTTAATTTATTATTATTATTAAGGCATCTAAATGTTATAGAGGATTGGACAAAAAAATGGAGAATAAAAATAAATGAGAGCAAGTCTAATCATATAACATTTACACTGAACAAGACAACATGCCCAGGAGTACATTTTTATGGCCAAGCAATTCCAAGCACCGAATGCGTCAAATACTTAAGTATGCATTTAGATCGCAGGCTCACGTGGAAGGGCCATATTCGCGCCAAATTAAAGACTATAAAAATTAGAACCGCTAAACTATACTGGCTACTGGGACGCAAGTCAATTTTATCGATTGACAATAAACTTCTAATTTACAAGGCAATATAAAACCCATATGGACTTATGGCATTGAATTGTGGAGCTGTGCAAGCAAATCCAACATAGCGTTAATGCAACGTGCCCAATCGAAAATGTTGAGGCAGATTACTGATGCTCCGTGGTTTGTTAGTAACAAAACTTTACACGACGATCTTCATATTGATTTTATAAACAAAATAATACAAATCAACAGTATAAAACATTTTCAAAAACTACAACATCATTCAAACCATATAGTCTCTCAGCTTCTTGAGACATCAACTTCAAGAAGACTGAAGAAGAAGCTGCCCGAAGATAATATGGAGGAACCTTAGATAATATAAACAGAATAATTGAATCATTTATTGAAGTGATTCTCTAAATATGATTGTAATATTGATCCGATAAAATTATATGTGTGTTTGCAAGTGTGTGTGTATGTGTGTGAGTGAATGACATAAGCCAAATGGCTCATAGAATAGTCATGTATTCTGATTGCTATTGAAAATAAAAATTAAAAAAATATTATACATAATTTTATTGCAATTATAAATATATAATTTATAATTTATTATTATATAAATGTGTATAATGGTTGACACTAATAAATGTGTGCATCACGAGTATTACCATATTACTAATAAACATTATTCAAAATTGTTGTATGATGTATTTATTTTTACTTAAATGCTATCTTGTACGGTAGCAATAAGTTTTACTTCAATTCCGTGGCACCTTACGCGCACCTCTTTTTTATTTTTTTTATTCTCTATTTAATTTACAACTATCCAGTTAAGGACATGTAATAAATTTGTGAATTTACAATTGTCAGCCATAAAGGACTAACAAAATTTGATATTATTTTTAACTTCCCGTAGGGTAGGTTATAGTATCGCAAAAAATAAAATTATTTTTGACATATCTTTAAGTTACAAACTTCTAAATTTTTGGCATACATTAGGAAAAATTTGATGTATTTGTGTTTGTATGTATTTATATGCGGATACACTTTTTTGTCAAAGATTTTGCAAACAAAACAACATTTGATTCCTTTCGAAAGGGAGTCGTGCTGATTAGTTAGGCAAAGGCAGGTTCAGGCTTTTCTAAGATACGGAGCAAAAAGTGCCAAAAATAACTTTTCAGTTTTTGAGCGCAGCGTTTGATTTTAATATTTCAAAAAACATTCGACATTTTATTAACATAATGTAGAACTTATACAATTTCTGTAAAGACAGGTCTAGCGGTTTCAGTGATCGAGTGCGAAAAAAAAAAGCCATTTTGCGGTCTAAAATGATCATTAGACATATGCACATCAAATTATCAGATATTTTATAAAGATTTTAATAATGTAAAAATTTTGTTTTACATTTCTATGAGTTCCGTACCAATGTTTTATCCGTTAGAGTACGACACGTCGCTTACGTGCTTCGATATTTAGTCTCTAAAACATCTACGCAGCGCAATTGCTTTGAAAAACATTTTCAAAAAAAGTTGAAATATAAAAAAATCTGTTTTTTGCAAGTCAAATTTCATCAAAACAATTCAAAGTTCTCAAAAATCTAATTTTTTTCAAAGATTTCAAAATATTCAAAAATTTTTCAAAAAATTTAATTTTTTGGTACGGGAAGTTTCAGCCATTTTCCTGAAACAATGCCATAACTCACTAGTTTTACTAAGGTATGTATTCACCGACCTTGTTATTATGATTCAAATTATGCATTACCTGCATATATGTTTGCGTCCTAATCTTCTATTTTTGCTCAACCGAAAACATCTTTTCGGTATATTAAAACCTGTGAAAAGCGATAAAGTATCAAAATCTTTAGAATCCGCAATTCGGAACCATTTATATGATGTATCGCGTAACCTGTACGCCTCTCGAACCGATTCGTCACTGTCTGCTCTTCCTCCAATTGTGATATTAAGCCTATGCGAACACCGCGGTTTACGTGTATTATACGTACTGTGAGCGAGAATTGGGCGTCGTTTGGCCCCCAACTCCGGTCTGTCCATGGGTATTCAGGTACAGATTAGGTGTTCCATGTGCGACGGATAATGAGGCTCTCCCCTGGTAAAGCTTGCGGTATTGTCGTTCGGCGACGAAAGACAGAGGGCTGGTAAGCTACTGGTATCTATGAGCTTTTGGAATTTTGAATTTATATGTTTAACACAAACTTTAACAAAACTAGTGTAAATTGCATCGTGCCTCAAGGCAAATTGCGGGAACATTTTGTACCATAATTTAAAGCCTTACATTTTTTGAAAATTTTGATTTTTTTTTTAAAGCAAACATGCTGCTTAGCTATTTTGGAGACGAAATAACAAACCGCTAAACTCCGCTTTAGGGTCTAACAGCTAATCATTATAAATTTTGATACAGAGTTCATATAAATGTAAATCACATTTGTACTTATTATTAAAATCTCTATAAAATATCTGATAAATTTATGTCCATATGTCTATTGATCATTTTTGACCAGCAGATCGCAATTTTTTTTTATTTTTAAAAGTGCTGGACCTGCCTTTACAAAAAATCAACTAGTTTTTCATTTTGTCAATACAAGTGATCTCTGAAAATCGCTATTCTTGGCACTTTCTACCCCGTATCTCCAAAAAAACTGGACTTGCTTTGCCAAAAACTAATCAGTACGTCTTCCTTCAATAGCAATCGAATGTTTTTTTTTAATTATTCAAATCGGTTGATTGTATCCAAACACACACAAACATACATCAGTTTTGTTTTGGTATGCCAGAATGTTCAGAAACCATTAAAATGTAAAGATACATATATAAAAACTTTTATTTCAGATTTTTTTGTCATCACTATAACTTATTCTTTGGGAAGTTAACAATGGCGTATCGAGATAAACAATGTAATATAAGTAGATAGTAAATAATAATATCTATTAGTAATGTATTAAACTACAATAAAAAGCTGATATATGGCATCTATAATGGGCAGTATTAACTATCCGTTGGTCTGAAAGGTCTGGCCAGACTTTTTCCGACTTCAATTAAAAAAAATACTTTTAGTAATCCTATCGACTTGAAATTTCTGGACTTTTCCTAAAATTTCATTAGCTGTCGATCAATGAAAAATCAGGACGAAAAAATGTGTGGTCCAGCCAGACTAATCCGACCGTTTGAAGGTAAATAAATATCCGACCGGCGGAGGGTTAATTATCACTCAAATTGGTTGTCGTTCTAATGCAATATTCGAAAAGCTTCTAATGTGAAAACACATTTTATGGCAATATTTTGTCGGTGTAATTTTTATCAATTTGTTTCTCTCTTATTTAACATATTAGTTAACAATGTTTTAATTAAGCGTCACAACTTTACTATCTGATGCCCAATCAATTTTTACTTCGAATATTAGAAAAACCTTGCCATTTAAAATGAAGTATTACAAAAAGCTCATATAGATTGGCTCAAAATTATATCAACTATCGGATATATTCTTGTTCAAATACAGACACGAACGAAAAGACATGAATTGATGTTGGAAAGAGATTCATACAATATAGACTCGAAGTGCTTTTAGCAATTTCTTTGGAGAAGCGGCTTATTTCAACAATACTATTATTATTTCAAATAAGTGTCTTTAGTGGGGTGTATCACTGATCCCAATGCAGTTTTATTATTAGTACGTTACATAATTATCAGTTGCAAGTAATTACTAGAACCACCAATTATTATGATAAAACTTTAGAATGTTCTTTATTATCAGATTTGTAAATTTGCCTTGCCTTTGATTTGTAAATTTTTGGAAAAGATATTTTAACTATATAAGGACCGAATGAAACATATGAAAAATAAGTTACAAACTATTTTTAGGTTTCAATCATTCGATGAATCACTTCAAGAACTAAAAAAAATAGAAAGCATTTTTGAAATATTTATATTAAATATTTCCGAAACTATTATATGTTCAATTTACAGGTGAAAATTTAAAATTAAAATTGATGTAAAGATGTACTATAAATAATAGCATGCATCAATATATTATATATTTTTCATTTTCATTGTTTTTAAACAGAAAACCAAATTAATATTAAGACATTTTCAAAACCCTTTGATAAATGTGTTATTTAAATTTCAAACTCTAAATCCCGCAAATAAAATATATTTCAACAAATCGTTCAGTGTTATATTCTAGGTTTTAAATTATGCAAAGTGTGTTTTAAAAATAATGCGGGTTTTTACATATTACATTATATTTCAGATTATGTTTTTTATATAATAATAGCTATATTAATTTAATAATTCTTGCGACGTCTTTATCAGAAGATAAATGGCCATGTTTGAAAATCCATTACAAAAGTCTTTTTCATTGTTAGTTTTTTTTGTGAGCTCTGTTGTTTACTTTGCAAAACCTTAACATTATGTTTAAGTATACCGATTTCAAAAATTTAAAAGGCAATCGATATATTTTGATGTAGATTATCTTTTCTCGTAGTTTTGTGCAGCTATCGGCCGAACCGTTTCTATGTAATTTTAGAAAAAGTGCTAAACTTTTCGTCCACATTTAAGCTCATACTACCGATTCGATTTTAAAACATTAATAACTGTTCGAAAAATATTAGTTGGAAATAATACTGATTAGTTTTAGGTGAAAATCTACCGAGCCGTTTTCTTGTAATTAACAGTTGAAAAAAATTTTTAAGACGATTGTTATGGAACTTTATTTGGCGATATATATCATGGTCTTATAGAACTTACTGAAATATTACGGCCTTACGACAAGTAGTTTAATTTTAAAAATTCATCAAATTTTGAGAAAATGAGTATTTTTTTTGACGTTTTTTTAAATTAAAATTAGACGATTTACTTGGTATAACGATGGAGTACTTGATCTTAATGAACATACTAAACCATCAAAGCTGGTTCAATTATATAAATTATTGATTTGTGAAAATTTTCGTTTCGAAAAAACTCCGAGTTAATGTGTCCGTTCGTTCAATTAAATTATGTGTAATAAATTAATTTATTTTTCATTGATTAAGTCGATTATTTACACATATCGGGAAGTTTATGTATCTTGCCTCAAGGCAAAATACCAATAGCAAGTAGTTTTACATATCATTTTTTTTTTATAATTTTATTAACTTCCCGTAGGGTAAGTTATAGTAATCGCAAAAAAATCGAAAATGAAAATTTTTATATATCTTTACGTTTTAGAGGTTTCTGAACATTTTGGCATACCTTAGAAAAAATGGATGTATGTGTGTGTGTGTGTGTGTGTGTGTGTGTGTGTGTGTATGTATGTGCGGATACAAATTTTCGTCGACGATTTCGGGAACACGGATCAACCGATTTGAATAATTCAAAAAGCATTCGATTCGTATTGATAAGGAGATGTGCTGATTAGTTTTTGGCGAAGGCAGGTCTAGCCGTTCCGGAGATACGGGGCAAAAAGTACCGAAAACGGTAACTCAGTTTTTAAGAGAACGGAGCATCCGATTTTTAATAATTCAAAAAACATTTTACTTGTATTGACAAGGTAAAAAATTGATCAAATTTTCATAAAGGCAGGTCTAGCGGTTTCGGAGATCTAATGAAAAAAGTAAAAAAAAATGCCATTTGGCGGTCAAAAATGATCATTAGACATATGCACATCAAATTTTCAGATATTTTATAGAGATTTTAACAATAAGTATAAATTTTGTTTATTTTTCTATGGGTTCCGTATCAATGTTCACCTGTTAGACAGCGACGCCGCGCTTACGCGCTTTATATTTTGTCTCTATGCAGTTAAAGCAGTACGATTGCTTTGAAAAACAAGTTCAGATCTTCCAAAATATGTCAAAATAAAGAAAACATTTTTTTTCAAAAAAAAAAAAAATTAAAAAAAAAATTTTTTTTTTAAAAAAATTTAAAAAATTTTTTTTTTTTTTTTTTTAATTTTTTTTTCAAAAAAAAGTAATTTTTTGTCCAATTTATAGTTTCTCGAAAATCTTATTTTTTCGAAGTGAATTTTTTTCAAAAATGTTAATCGTTTTTAAAAAAAATAATAATTTTTGGTACGGGAAGTTTCAGCAATTTGCCTTAAGGCACGATGCCCTAATTGCCTTAAGACAGAATTCCACTTACAGCTAGTTTGAACAGCAATCAGAACTAATGGGTTCTATGAGCTGTTGTGAGTAAGGTCTTACAAACTACGTTTGTTTTATTACAGATGGCAACCCAAACAGTTGTCACATCTCTGTATGATAATTTTTCTTATTACAATCTCTGTAATAGGGCAAGTATGGTGCAACAATGCCGGGTGAGGGCTACTTTCACTTGGAAACATATTGCTATCTATATTTCCAAGTAAAAATCGTTGTCAATGTTGTCTGACAACAGGCTGCTCGAAGTGGGTATCGAACCCAGTACCTCTAAAACAAGTCCCGTTATATATCATTTATGAAAGCTTACATGTGGGTGGGGTAAAAATCAGCAACTTAACGTCTACTCTGACAAAGGTGTAAGCAAGGAAATATTACTAAATAAAAAAATAAATTATATTAAAAAATGCAATTTTACTGAAGATAGTTTATGACGATATAGTTAATTTAGTTTAAACTGTATGATTATTTAAAGTCAAATTGGCCTTTGTGACACGCCTTACCGTAAAAAAATTTCGTTGCTCGCAAAGTTTGAATTATTTTGTAAACACACATGCTATTATACCTGTTTTGAAACAGGTTCGATAACTGTAACATCGCTCAAATTCAAAAATGTCTAATATATTTCAAGCAAATTTGTAATTTTTGATTGCTAATTTGCAATACTTCATATGAACTAACCACGCATTTCAACGATGTAACTTGATACTCCAGATAGAGACTCTTATTGAGATGCGTAAAATAAAAGAGCAAAATGGCTTTTATGCTTGGAATTAATAAATTACATATAAACAGTGTATAAGCAACTACTTTCAACGAAATAATTAATTATCGCATATTTTTTATTGTTTCACAGGTAGATGTTACTTCCAGCTCCCGCCTGACAATGCCAGGCGAACCGGGCGCACCGGGCGAACCTCGTCCCGACTGAGTAAACGATCGCCCCTCGCACAGGAGCCAATGACGTCCCCGACCTCCGTCAAATATACACGGTCTCTTGTACCGTGCTACTACTATCCGCATTATATCGTTTGCCACCGTCGTCGTATACCGAGGTATAAAGCGATCTACGTATTTAATCTCGTGTATGATGTTCCAAAGACGCAACCAGCCTTGATATTCACATCCCATGCCGACGCCGACACCGACGTCGCCGCTGCGTTGCGTGGAGATCAGAGACGGATGTTTTCACATTGTCCCGCAATGCATCACAAAGGTATTTATATTTATGAATTTTTGCACTTTCTTACGCGCAGTACTAGATTTTCCTTCAATTTTATATCTTACAAGATAGCCATCAAGTTTCCTCTTCTGGGATTTTGATGAAACTTTGCGTTGAGTTGGTTGTCAAACCGAATACCTTTAAATATTAGAGTCGTACAAACTTAGTGCTTTTTACCATATAATCCTAAATATTGTTTTCTTGTTACAATCTTCGACTTTGTTGCAATTAAGAACATATTGTGCAATATACGATTTGAGGTAGGGTAGGGCGGAGCATAAAGCCCCAATTTGACATTGAGCAATTATATTGCGAAAACCAAAACCATTATATTACAACAACGTATCAAACAGACAACTATGAGACTATGTTCAATAAAGCTCCTAGCTAATTCATCATTGTAGACGAATGTTTTTCCCTTGTTTTTCAAAAAAACTGCAATCTGGTCCTTTCTACCCTACAGGAAGGACCAATGTTTTATTTCAATACTGATAAAGGTATTTCACAAAATAACAGCTACATTATTCAACCATATCAATCTCACGATTGCATTTTTTGCACTGCAAATAACGTGGATCTGGTACTTTGGCAGAATAATTCATCAACAGAGTTGTAATAACTATTTATTTAATATACCTTTTGTAAAATTGTTTTTTTTGCCTTAATTAACTTTAATTTGCTATTTTTTATTTTTTACACCTCTGCAAGAGTAATAGCTTCAGTTGGTCCTTTTTGACCTATTCAATTGTGAACTTTTATAGAGCTTATATAAAAAAATGTTGTCTCTTATTTGAAATTACCATTACATGTTATAAAACAAAAAATATACTTAAAAATTCGATTAAGGTCTTATAAACTAAGCAACAGTGCTCACAACCAAAACAAATAACAACGAAAATAAATTCTTTTGTTATGGATTTGCAAACATTGCCGTTTTTCTCTTGTTCCGTCGAAAGAATAATGATGGAGTTAAAGATTAAGGTAAAAAATCTTAACTTCACAAGTTTTTGAGATCGATGGTGGTCCTTCTTACCCGCGGACCTTTAAGTCTCGCTTTACCCTATATCTACAAATTATTTCATATTAATTCTGAGTAAGTATGATCAATAATTTTCACTACGCCATCACTTAATGCATCAAAATTAGCAAACTATTAACACTAGTGTCATATATATTTTGACATAACTATTTTTATCAACCCCAAATATCCAACTGCCAGTATTTATTTAGAATAAAATGTGTAAATTAAATAACAGCAAGTATCACAAATCATATCTAAAGACTGATTGAACTTCGAAAATATATGTAAAATTCCAACGTCATTCCAATGTACAACCGCAAATATTGTTTAAACACAACTGTAAACTTTCTATTAGATGTTATTTATGTATATGAATTTTTATAAAGTGTTATTTTTACGTTTTGTATATAAATAACAAATAAAGTAATTCTATTTAAATAATACGTTCATTGCGTTTTAAAATGGCACTGGCATTGTGTAGTATGTAAATATGAAAAACATGGTTTTGTATTATGTTTTAATTTCAAATTTTGGTAAATTATTTAATATTTTAAAAAATTGAGAAATGATTGTAAAATATATTTTAATAGTAGTAGCTGTTGATTCTAGGAATTTACTTAAAAAAATAGTAGTGTTTTTACGTATTCCTGAAGTTTTGATGATTCATTGAAAACATAAAATCAGTTATAATATATTTAATTATTATTTGGTTTTTATAATGAGCAGTATCCTAACACAGATAAAATATATGTGGAATAACTTAATTGAATGTCTAATCATTTGAATAATTTATTATGATATTCTCATAATCGGATTATATCATTATATCTATTATCTCATAATGCCAATTAATATTTATGTGTCGACTATTCTACAAAATACTACGAATGATTTTGAAATAATATAAAATATATGTTTATTTTTAATATCTTCGGTATTTTAATTTTGTTTAATAAATGTATAAATTATTTAATGTATAATTTTCATATGATAAAATAAAAAGAACAACTAATAAGCACTAATAACCATTTATATAATGCATAAAGCTTTATAGAATAGAGTTTTGCAAACTTTCAACAGTTTGTTAGTAAAACAATTTTGTGCGATTACTACAATAAATAGACTAAACATACCTAAGGTTTATTTTAACTAAATACTGCTTGTTGGAAGTTTCTTCCCAAACTGTAAATGCGCAAATAGACCACATAAGTTTGCTTAACGTATATGCTTTTACTTAACTCACACAAATTCATACAAAATAAACACACTAGATACGCAGTTTGAAACACCTATACCATATCCATTGTTGTGTTATTCTTATGATTATTGTTTGTAATTACTTAAGTTAGGAACTTTCGTAAATTATGCAATACAGGTAGTTCTGATTTGAATACTGATATTCGTATAAATTTTAAAAGTTAAGCGTTTAACTACCTAGCTGCGACTTTATGTGTGCATAGCAATTTCTAAGCGAAATAATTTGTATTATTTATATATTATTCATGAGTATTTTGTTTTTTTTTAAATTTTCTATAGAAATAAAACAATAAAATTGTTTATTTCCTCTAAATTCTTAGTGACCTTTTTTACAGATTAATATATTACGGTGGAGACGCCGCGTCAATTTTGTGATAAAATTAAAGGAATCATATAGTCATAACGGAGTTTGAAAGACTTGAAAGACGTTGAGAGTATCTATAAATTACTAAAACATCAAAAGTATACAAAATATGATATTCACTCATTTTGATTCTAAACTATTGGTGCATGGCATAGTGACTTAAGGCAAATTACTGGAACTTCCCGTACCGAAAACTAGAATTTTTAAAAAAACTTAAAAAAAAAAAAATGGATTTTTTTATATTATATAGCTGTTTTAAAGTCGAAATATCTAAGCGCGTAATACGGTACGGAACCCATATAAATGTACACAAAATTTGTAGTTATTATTATAATCTCTATAAAATATCTGATAATATGATGTGCATATGTCTAATGATCATTTCTGACCGCCAAATGGCATTAGTTTTCCATTTTTCATTGGATCTCTAAAAACGCTGGACCTGCCTTTGCAAAAAGTTCACCAGTTGTTCATTTCGTCAATGCAAGTAACATGTTTTTTGAATCATTCATATCGGTTGATCCGTGTTCTCGAAATTGTCGACAAAAATTGTATCCGCGCATACACACCCACACAGATACACACATACATCAATTTTTTTTAAGATATGCCAAAATTTTCAGAAACCTAAAACGTGAAGATATATCGTATAAAAATCTTATTTTCGATTTTTTTGCGATTACTATTTATTTAATTAATTATATAACTAGTCATTAAAAAACAAATTCCTTTGAATAAGTACGAACTATAATAATAAATTTATTAAGTAAAAATGCAACAAATGATAAAAACTAGGGGTTATACAAAAACCGACATTTCAGAAAACCGGTTTTCGAATTTTAATTTGACTAAAAAAACAGTTTTAACCGGTTTTCGAATTTTATATAGCAAATAAATTTTTGTTCAAATATTATGTAATTTATCCGCAAATTTAGTGTAATTTAGAGCAGAAGTTGACTGAATTTATTTATTGTTCAATTTTATAGATAGTAAACAAAATTATTTTAATTTTAATTAGTAGAATTAAAAACTAAAAATTAATAGTTTATCTTGATTAAATAACTTTGAAAATAATCATTTGTCATTCATGCATCATTTTCACAAATGAGAAAGAAAATATTTTTATGATAGTGAAAGGAAAGTTTTCAAATAAATAAAAATAATACATTTATAAATAAAAAAAATCATTAAATTAAAAAATAAAAATAAAAAGATATTAGATACATGTTGATACATACTTGTTAATATCTTTTTTTTTTTAAATTCAGTTTGTCTGTTCCGAGAAGTTTTAATTAATTTATTTTAAACATTCTAATTGTTTTTTGTTTAATAAATATGATTTCAAAAACCTGAGAACGTCTATCAAATTGCTACTTAGACGTGTCCTTTGTTTACTCACAAAATTTCCTGAAATAGAAACTCTCATACTTGCGACCAAATTATACTTAATTATTTTTAAAGCCTGATATAATAATTCTAAGTTTTTGTTCGTGGTAATTCATGGCTTCTAGAGTTTAAAACTCATTTTTTTAAGTTTGAGTAGTGGAAGTTACTTCTTTAAGAAGAAGTCACATTGATTTAAATTAATATATATACACTGGTACAAAAATCTAAATTAATATATACAAAACCTTTCTAGGAACCATTGCAGACTTATAAGATATAAAATGCTATTGAACCGATATCATTTCAATAATTATCAATTTTTTATATTTTGCTATATTTGTCATTTTCCATTTATACAGCGAAAACTGACTTTTTTTACTAAAAAACCGGTTTTCGAATTCTATAATTTTGACAAAAACTGGTTTTTAAAACCGGTTTTTGAAAACCGACTAACCCTAATAAAAACCATTTTCTCCACATATTACGGACAAAATGACATATAGGGTGAGGACGTAGTAAAATGCTAATTTTTAAGAAGGCAGTTCACAAATAAATTGTTTGATCCTTTTTAGGACACCAGTCTTTATGACACATCATAAAGCAAGAGCCCAAAGGTAACAAATCATACGTCGTAATAAACCCTTCGATGAGCTCAGAACGGGACAAAGAGGTCATTGCAATGAATGCAAGTATCTTCATTTTACTAATAAATCCTTTAACCTCATTTCTGCAATTAGTTTTTGCATACTCGGAGTATAAGGTAAGAGCCAATATTCTTTGATAGGTTTTTTATTCTCTGTAATACTTGCAAAATTGTACTATGTCCTTCTGTAGATTGTATAAATATGTGATTTTGTCCAAAACTGGACAAGGTTCCATCAAACAACTCTAAACATACATTGATAATTACAATAAAATTAATCTAAATTTATAATTAACAAATAACGTCAAATTGAATAAGAATATATATTAGCTTAAACAAATTAAATGAAATCATGCAAAAAGTATTGATAACTATGAAAATAGATGTCTGTTTGGCGATTATATGTGCCTGCCCTATCGCAACCAGATTTATTTTTTATTAATGCCTGCTACAAACTGTATTAAAAATTTGATCTTTTTTTATTAAAAAATTTTTTTTTCATTTTCTGGCACCTGAAGAAGGTAACGTTTTATAATTCGATATATTGGCGGTTTTGTATTCTATCTATTAAAACCCGCTAATATATTTAAATTAACGTTTTTGCGATAAGATGGAGACTTGGTTTCGGGTATTATAAACTTATTATAAATGACTTTTCAAAACATTACTGGTGTGATTTCAAAAATATGAAAACATTATGATTTGAACTTCAAACGCAAAACACACAATCTATTCCCTAAGAACTATCACGGCTAGCAGAGTCGTTTATGACGGTCCCTCGTTTTGAATCTTCTGTATGGCCACTAGATGTTTGCAGAAAATATTCCTCCATAGAATTACCTTTTGGAAGACCGTACGTTTTTATCATCAGCGTAGATCTACTTTATCGAGCGGGAAGTGAAGCACTTGTGTGGTATAATCTAGCACTTGGGAGAAACGGTGATCTCTATATTAGAATGTATGTGAATGCAAGCACGCATCTTGCTGAGAAGAAAATTATATACTTGACTACTGTGCTGGAATGCTTATGGCTTAGCATCTCAATCATTTAGCATTGCTTATTAAAAATATGAGTGTATGCGTAAATTTTTTATTAATGAACTAGGAAACAAAATTTGTTTCTTATGATTCATAACCTGTTTAGATACATCATTCGTCATCGAATATCGAAATAGCTATTAAATGTATATGAACTAAACACTTTCAATTCAATTTTTATTCCCTGAATTGAAATAATTTAATTGAATGTTAGGAACATATAAACAATTTTAAGCTAAATTTTGATGTCACTAATCAATCGATTCTTATAATAAAAATGTAGCTATTATAATGTTAACCAATATTTCATAAATAAAATATGTTAAAGCCAACAAAAGCTTTATACATCGATAATATGAGGCGATTAGTTTCGTATTATAATAATCAGATTATCCCAGGACCAAAAGCTTAATTATAATCTATATTATACCTATTTATATCAAAGACTGCACCACATGAGTTAAATGATCTGTTTTATAAGCATCATTTATCTTTTATTAACTTTCCATAAGGTAAATTATAGTATTCTTCCAAAAATCTAACATATTTTTTTTTCATATCTTTGCAAATCTTTATATTTCAGAGGTATATATATATATATATATATATATATATATATAAATATATATATATTTTAGGGTGGTCCTTATTATGAACATTTTTGAATTTCCTTGCTTCCAAGGGCTCTAATGGTTCCTTTATAAAAAACAATTCTCTGAAAATTTTAGCTCTTACGATTAACTTTTAGATAGTGCGCGATTCAATCAAACTTCGTATGGAATAGCATGGATAAAATTTTGAAAATTGAAGAAAAATTTTTTTAGGTATAACTTTGCGACAAATGAATTAAAAGTGAAAATTCGTGTCATTTTTTATTTTAAAATTCGACGCTCTGCAAAATTTTTGAAATTTTTTTCATGCTATTCCGATACAAAACTTTGATTGAATTGCGCTCTATTTAAAAAACAATATTTAGAGCTAAAAATTTCAGAGAATTGTTTTTTTATCAATTTAGAACTATTTGAGCCCTTGGGAGCAAGGAAATTCGAAAATTCTCATATTAAGGACCACTATAATATATATATATATATATATATATATATATATATATATATGTGAGCATGTGTGTAGTATGTGCGTATAAAATTTTTTGTCAATGTTTTCGGGGAGACGGCTCATCCGATTTGAATAATTCAAAAAACGTTTGAATCCTACTTCTGGAGAGGCGTGCTGATTAGTTACGCAAAGAGAGGTCCAGCCGTATTAGATTTACTAAGCAAAGGGAGCAGAACATGTAAATTGTTTTTGAAAGAACAGACCCTCCTATTTGAATGATTCAAAAATGTATAATAATGGGAAGACGTGGTGATTAGTTTTTGGCAAAGACACGCTTAGCTGTGTCGAAATACGGAGCTAGAATTCTAAAAAATGTGAGTTTTTGACAGAACATAGCATCCGATTCGAATGAATATTTTGCTTGTGTAGAAACAATTTTGGGAAAGAACAGTATTTACAATAACCTACTTGAAAACATTTAACATTCCTCGAATATTTTACTACGGTACGGAAGATTCTAGCAATTTTCCTCCAGACACGATGCCCTTGTAGTTAGTAGATCTTTTTTTAATCTTTCGGTAGAATTTGTTGAAAAACTAACCTCTGCTCGAAATTCAATTTGGCACCTAGTTTATTACACCTTATGAAATATTTCATATTTTAACGCAGATATAAATATGATCGAATAAAATAGAAGTGCAAGAATTTGATACTCCTGTACTGTTTGACTTATCCGACAAACACATTTTTTTTCTCTCAATACTCGCCTCGAAATTATATAATCGTGCACTTTTTGGTAAATATTTTTAATATATTCAGCACATGTAACGTTTTTTTACCCTAGCTGTGTTTTCATAGCCATTGATGACATTAAATGACATTGAACAAATTTCATTGGCCGATAGACTAATAGCGTTGTCCCCTAAGAAGGATTTTACTTCGCGGCTACGCAATGAGTGTCACTTAATATTTCCTGAAGATTTTTATCAATTTGAAATTGAGTATTTATGGTTATAGGGCACGGTGTCAGACATTTATTTATTAAATTATAGACTTCGTGGTTTTGTTCATTACATATTTTAATATTTTGTCGAGGCTTACAGGGACGCTAGGGGCTATATGTAACGGAGGTAACTAGAAATATAGCTAGGGGCTATATGTAACGGGGGAAATCTTGAAAGATATTAAAATATTTTTTCATCTTGATTGAACATGTAAACCGTCCTGCATAATATTGTAACAGCTACTGTCACGCAGGCTTATTTATATTGCAATAAACAAAACTGTGCAGGACGGTCATTTTTGAGATGTAATACAAAATTGATCTATTATAAAATATCGGTTTGCGTTATTATTATTTATTATGTTATATCATAATTTTAAATTTTATATATCTTATTTCTCACTAATTCAACAATATTTGATAATGTGTAACAATTTTAATGATTGTTAAATTGTTTAAATGGTTATATTAATGTTAATGTTATTGATGGGGTAATTATTTTTACTTGATTTGGTAGAGGCATAGTTACAGCAACTATCCATCTCTATTTCGTAAAAATATAATCAGCGGATTTCAAGGTATATTAGTTAAGAAAAAAACTGTTACAATCAGCCCCTAGCTCCCCTATATAAGTAGATCAAAAGTAGACTTACTTTTTATATTATGTTATTATAATATATACATTTTTTATACATTGACAATTTCAACAACTGAAATTAAAGTAAATACTTTTGATGTTTTAAAAACAATTTATGTTTAGTTTAAAAACAATGTGAAGATTTTTTAACTAATATGATATTGAAAAACAGCTTGACAAAAATTATTTTTATTATAAAAATATTAATATACAAAATTATTATTATTATATTATAAGCTTTTTTTTAAAAATAGTCATTCCAACTATTGAATGATTTCAGTTGTGTTAGTTGATTTTGACCTTAAGTAAAAATTTATTGCAAACATATATTCTTTATTTATTTAATAGGGCATCAATAGTTCACTATGGATGATAAAATAAGTTTATCTCTGCAAGCAACCATTTCATTAAATCAAACAATGTTGAATCAATATTTGCAAGCTTCGCGCTTCGTTGAAACGCGACGTTTCGATGAATCTTTCGCTAGATATTTGTCCAGCAGGCTTTTCCGCGGGCCAAAGTCTTTACAGAGTGCCGGCCGTATTGATTATGCGCGCGGTGCTTTGCGAGGTTGACCTTTTACTTTCCCCGGAAAGTTTTAATCCTCGCATGAATGACAAGGCAAATCCTCCACCCATTCGAGTCCTACCAACGAAAATACTTGTGCTATGTGACTCCTTCAGATTCCCCATGGGGGCCACTGCGGTTACCCGTGTCTCCAATAATTCCACGTAGACCGTGACATCTCTGACATCGAACCCAAAGATCTATAGTCGCAGTTTCAAACGTTTGAAATTTCAACGATATCCAGTAGTTGAACGCCAACTGCCGGATATCACAGCCCACTCCTGCCGATGAAATCCCATTTCCTTGTCACATTTAGTAATATCGCCAGTCCGCCCATAGAACTTAATCATAACCCGTTCGGAACACAACGCCGTACGTGCAAATATCATTTTCACAACTGCTCGCGGCATAGGAGGGAATCGAAAAACTTGTTGATTGAAAGCAATCGGTTTTGTAATAGAAAAACGGGGAGCGCTTCATATCGACGCGTTTGTATAACTTTTAAAAAGAGACTTTTCAATACACAAGTTTTGGATTTGATTCTAAAGGTGAAAAGTCAAGATTCTAGCTGCTGGGGTCGAGATAGTACTAAAGTTGCTCGGATAAGTGGCTTGTTAGATAAGAGCCTTAGTCACGGCTGAAACATAATATAGAACAATTTCAAAATATACCCTTGATATAAATTAAAGCCGTATTACAGCGTACATTAAATTAAAACGTTTCGCGTGGCATGCGCGCATCGGGCGGACAACTCGTCGTAAAATTTCGCGAGATAAGCAAATTCTAATGAAACGATGCCCTTAGCAAAGAATAAAAGAGGGTCTAGTAAGGTTTGCGCGCTATGCGAAACTGCTCTGTGATATAGAGCAACGGGAAATCACATAACAATAAAAGGAAACTGTGCCCTCAAAGAAAGAAGGATAAAAGATGCTCGAGAACGACCGTCGGATGCATAATAGAAGATCAATGTTCAGCCGTTATACTAATACAGATACTAATATAACAATACCAGTGCGGATGAGATCCGATCATCGCAGACGCAGACGAAAAGAAAAAAACTCACGCACTTTCAAAAAACTCCGGAGGATTTGGAAAAGTTCTAATCCGCTATAATTCACGCTCAGTGTAATGAAGTCATAGTCGTCTCAGAAGCGAACAGTGAAAAAAGTCAGCTATTTAAAATGATATTCATAATATTTCTACTGTGCAACATTTCAAATAACAAAATCATTATATATTGCATATACAGTAGCTATATCATTAAATTCTGTACGTTTTTGAGAATCATCAAATGCATAAATAATTCATTTTCAAGATTTAAAAAAAAAGATCTTGGTTGGACATGTAAATCGTTCTGCATTTAGCCTTAAGGCCAGTTGCAGGAACTTCCCGAAATGTTTAAGAATTGACTTAATCAACCTAAATTGAAATTTAGATATTTAGATAAAATTTTCAACTGTTTATTTCAAGAATGAATTTATCGCTCCTTCAGGAAGTTAAAAAAAACTGTTACAATCAGCTCCTAGCTCTTCCATTATATACGTATATATATATATATATATATATATATATATATATACATGTGTGTGTGTGCGTGTGTGTGTTCCTATATTATAATAATAACGTTTTGTTATGAGTTGATTATCAATTGCGAATGAAAGCCAAAGCAGATGCATAAAAAAGAGAATAAAATAAAGAAGTTAGAATAGCAGCTTCATAAAGTCTCATTTTAATCTTGAACATAAAATGATGAATGAATGAGACTTCACAAACAACAACCCCATTGTGACATATTTTACAATGAAATATTTTACATCGTAACAAATAAAACACTAACCTATATGTTATATTGAAAAAAATTTATACGAGAAAAATAACATGTTTTGAAATTTAATTTTTATTTATATTAAAATCATAGTAAAGTTGCAAATTAAGTAAAATTTATAGAAAATATGCTGATCATACTTTTTTGTAAAATAACACATACCGAAATCATTGCAAAAATTTAACAAATCGTTTGGTAATTATGTTTTTAAAAAGCTTAAATCATGAAACAATGTATCGCGGATGCAAAATTAAAAAATTTGCGAATCAGCTTTCAGATAAATATTATCAAATATGTATATATATATATATATATATATATATATATACATATCACTTCATCTATTAACATCTCGCAAACTATACATTCCAAATATCTGTAAATAATTTTTCTATGTCGCAACAAGCCCCACGGTTTTGTTTCAACTAATTCCAGGTAATTTTTGTTACATTGATCAAGATAATAGCAGGCAGAAAAGTAGTTCCATATTTTCATAGATTAATAAATTTAGAATTACTCGATGTTAATAACGCAAACCGACATTTTATGATAGTACAATTTTATATTACGACGGGCCTGCACAGTTCTGTATACTTATTACTTTTCTTTTAAATCCTTTTATCACTTTTTCTTAGATTTTTACTTATCTACATGTTACTGTTTCTTACATTTTTACACACTTATTACTTCTTTTTACACATTACTAACATTTTACTTTAAAATTATTTTTTTTTTGCTTTTCTCATAAACTAATATTTTTTTCATTTCGCGTTTTTTTTTCACAGACAAAATGTTTTTTGAATAATCAGATGCTTTGTTCTCTCGTAAACTGCCATTTTCTACAAATTTAACTTCTTAAAGGGGATTTGCTGTTCTCTCAAAAACTTAATTTCCATTTTCTGCACTCTTTGCTCTGTATCTCTGAAACGGCTGGACCTACCTGTCTAACTAATCAGCACTAATCCTCATACGTACGATTCGAGTGTTTTTTGAATCATTCAAATCGGTTCCCGAAAACGTCGACAAAATATAGTATTCAAACATACATACATAAATACACATCTACGTTTCTGAGATATGTCAAAATACTCAGAAACCTTCGAATCGTGAAGATATGCAAAAGAGTTCAGTTTAGAATTTTGAACGATTACAACAACTTACCCTACGAAAAGTTACAAATATTTTAATATCGTTAAAGATTGCTTTAAAAATTTACCCCTGTTACAAAAAGACCTTAACTTTTCTGAATTCATATGAAATATTATAAATATTCAATAATAAATTATATAGCTTGGAATGTAAATGTATATTTGTATCGCCATACGTTATGTGATTGTATTTTGTAAAAACTTTATGAAATAACAAAAAATATTATAATCTTGCATTACGATATTTAAAATAAATCTTTACGATTCATCTTGAATATTTACTCGAACCGCATGCAACAAATGTGTATTCTAATTCCGTAGATCGTCGAGAATAGTCATCAAAATAGCAATGAAAAAAGTTCTTGTGAGTTATGGACTCAGCTTATGTAGCATATAAATCATGCTGAAACGTTCTCGGACAGAGCACAAGGCGATGGATATGCGTCACATCGACAAATCGATGAAAATGCAAAATATCTTCTCCCTTGGAATTTTCATCATAATATTATTCTATAATATCTGGTGACATTGTGTCGGGATTTCTGGGTCTAGTCCAACCGCACGGATGAGAACCATGTTCGCATTGTCGAGAGTGCGGGTTGCGCGTGTTATGCGAGGGCTTGGATAAAAACGCAGGAATATAAATTTGAGAAAAATTATTCACTTGAAAAAAAAACAGGACAAACAATAGAGTGGAATATAAAACGGACTCATGCACTAGGTAGCATGTTGTTTATTAAATTAAACTTGTTTGACTGGTACAATATATACTACGTAATTTTTACTCTTTGATCTTTTGTTCAATTATATTTTTCTTTATTATTATTTTTGTACATAATAAAGTTCATATTTCATTGAATTGTATTGCAAATTATGAATAATTTAATTTCCGACTTGCTTCATGGATTGTATATTTAATTTACAGCTCATCATACATAAGTGCTTCAGTATTAATAAATATTGTATCTTGTACTCTAACCTCTCATATGATAATAAGATGCTTAACAAAGTAGATTTTTGAAGTAAAACTTCTTTAGGCGCGATATGGGTGTAAAAATTTTTAGGCGCGACACGGGTGTAAATCCGTACAAATGCAACGAAAACGCCAACGTGTAGTTGAACACTACGACGCCGTAAGCGCTGATGTCGCGAGTATCCACTCCCGTCATGTCATGCGTAAGTCGAGCGCTAAACCCTATATGAACTTGCATTAATTGAATCACGTTTTTTATGTTATGTCCTCATGGAATAAGACTTTTCTTAGAGAATAAATGTGTCATGGAATATAATAAATTTATACTGAATCTCGTTGAAGACAAAATAATATCTACTGCCACGGATATTTATGTAGGTTGCCATGCGACAGATCAACAATCATACATTCGTCAGCAGTTTCAAAAAAATCGGTTATTGATACCGGGGCTTTGCCGTATGAAATAATTTTAGTTCTGAATAAATTTTACATAATAACAACTAATATTGATGTAAGTGATGGCTTAGCTAATGGTTGTGTGGAAAATTAGTGTACATAGAACGTGGCGATAATGATGAACTTCTACGTTTATGGTTTGAATTTCCCGGTAAGATAGGTAACAAAATTAGGAAGAAAGCTTCACATCATATTCAAACTCTTAATATCAGTAGGACAGCTGTGCCGATGCTCAGGAGATCTTATTATTATTGATGTTATATGATTATTAAAAGATGATTTTTAAAATTCAAATATGATGTTTTTTTATTTTTATCTTAATTGCCTACTCATACAATATTAAAAGTTTTACTTCAATCGCGTGTGATCCTTACGCGCACTCTTTTTTTTTCAATAATACGTTTAAATTTTGTTTACTATTTTAAATTTAGTCTTCTTTATTTCTTCAATAACTTTCAGTTGAAGTTTGTTTTTTTTTACTAGTGGTGTATGGCATCGTGCCTTGAAGCAAATTCCTGGAACTTTCCGTACTGTAATGAAATATTCGAAAAATATTAAATGTTTTCAAATAAGTTATTATAAATACTGTAACTTATATGTTCATAGTGAAGTAAATAGACAAAACTTAATCAATCGATTTTAAAATGAAGGATATTGTCTAATATATATAAAAATTATATAAACTGAATTGTAAAATTAAAATTATTTATTTGAAGAATATAAGTGAGCTTCAGAACTTTAGCTAGAATTAAAATTAAAATCCGAATAATTTTCGATATTTAAAAAATTTTTTTTTGGAAAATTGAAAAAAAAAAAAAAATAATAATCTCAAAAGCAAAGTCAACACAAGCAGAAAGTTTTTTGAATCATTCACATCGGATGCTTAGTTTTCTCAAAAACTGTTATTTTTTGCACACTTAGCTCCGCATCTTTGAAATGCCTTCGCTAAAAACTGACCACTTCTCCCCATCATTACAAATTAAATGTTTTTTGAATCATTTAAATCGGATGCCCCGTTCTCTCAAAAGCTCGATTTCTATTTTTTGCACTCTTTGATTAGTATCTTCAAAATGGCTGGACCTGCCTTTGTCAAAAACTAATTAGCATCTCCCTATCAATAGAAATCAAATGTTTTTTTAACCACTCAATTTGGTGCGCCCGAGAGCGTGAACAAAAAATTGTATCCATATTTACATACACACAATCAGTTTTTTCTGAAATATGCCAAATTGTTCAGAAACCTTCAAAACGTGAATTTATGCAAAAAAAAATTATTTTCGATATTTGGACGATTACAATAACTTAATAGTAAGTGAGTGTGTATGAGCATGTGTGTATTTGAGCCAAAAACTGACTTATTGACGATGTTTTTTCAAAAACAGTCCAGAGAAGATTAAAAATGTAATTTCAACAATAAAAACGGTAAATTATTAGTTAGGTTTTGTGAATGAATATTATATCTGAACGCAAAAGTTAAAAAAAAAACATATGAAAACTATTAATAGTTTAAGAAAGACAATTAAAATACTCAATCCAGAAATGCTTTATGTAACTTAAATCAAGTTCCGGATGTAACTTGAATTTCTATGATGTCTTCGACAATTTGAACAAAAGTTTGTCAGTTCTCAGAGACCACTAGATGTGCTCGTTCCAAGTATAGAGGTCGGCATTACATCTGGTGCAATTTCTTCAAGGGCCGCTTCATCCGAACATTACGAGCAGACGGTGCCTTCTCACAAATTCGTCCGACAGATGGACCACATCACGGATATTTGAGTAACAGAGATGTATTATTAGTAATGTATCTCTGTTATGGTAGAATGACGTGATAATTAACGAAATTCCATCGATTTCCTAACTCAATTATTAAATGCCATGATAGCACCGTCTTGTAATAATTTCTCTTATGTCGACGGGTAAGTCACAGTTATAGTCAGTGTAAAACAATGGTTGATAAATGATAGGTTATAGGTTTTATTTAAAAAGAAAAATTTAAATATATTGATTGTTCATTAAGCTTTCTATAGATTCTCGAAAGTTAGTGCAACTTATTGAGACCTTATTTAAACATTACAATTTGCGTGAGTTTGAAAAAAAACATGTTTAATAAATAATGAACATTTTGCAAGAAGTTAAATTTTGTGAAATATAAATTTACATCCGAAAGCTAAAGCGTCAACTTCAAATATGAGTCAATCAATTATTAATATTGTAAGACCATAGATGAAAATTATGAATCTGGCATACTTAATTCTTACAGAATTTTTAAGATATTATTTCTTCTTACAAAATGCATAGAAACGTACGCAAACAACTATTTTTGTTTTTTAAATCATTCGATTGAGTATATCCTTTACTGCATATTTTACATCGATAAGGATACTCTTCGTTATAAATCAGC
This sequence comes from Ctenocephalides felis, assembly GCF_003426905.1. NCBI lineage: Eukaryota > Metazoa > Arthropoda > Insecta > Siphonaptera > Pulicidae > Ctenocephalides > Ctenocephalides felis. Next base: position 9,347 of record NW_020536998.1, on the reverse strand, counting down.
CGGTGTTTTTTTCATATTATCTAATCGTGTGAATTTTTTGCATATATATACATATATATATATATATATATATATATATATGTATATATATATATATATGTGTGTATATATATATATATATATATATATATATATATATATATATGATGATAGTTTTGTCGACGTTGATACATATTTGTAATATTTTTGCAGCCCAACCGTCGAATTAAAAAAATTAAATAACAAAATTATTTATTCCATTAAACGTTTCGACACTTGATGTGTGTTATCATTCAGCAATCTAAAAAAGCATTTAACATAAATACACAGAAGATAGTAAATATAATATATAAAAAGAGGAAATTATACATACCAAACCAGGAAAAACAGGAAACATTAAATATGATGTAAAATTGATGGAACACTAAATTTGTGTAAAATAATAAAATGCTATTATATTAACAAACGAGAAATAGGAGGAGCACATATTGCCCTCCTATATTTAATGTTATTGGTAGCATAGCATTGTGTGCACTGTTCAAGGTTAAAAGTACAGCGTAGTGTAGACACGCACGTGTAATGAAGAGTGGGAGAGAGTTGCGAGAACGAAAGGGGAAAGAAAAAACAGAAGAAATATAACGAACGAAAGATTCTAAAACTGTATTGAATTACTTTTCATGAAATTAATGACTACTTTGTAACTATCATGTAAGAGGTGAGAGGAATTACGTTTGTTTGCACAAGACGTATTAAGGGATATAGTAAAGACTCAACTATCTTTCTAAGGTCACAGTTTTTTTCAAGGTAAAGGATTGATGGATTTGACATGTTAAAAGTGTGGTTCAGGTTATCATATGTTCAGAAAGCATCGTTTTGAATTGATTGGGGTTTCTGGAATTATATGTATGTTGATTAACCCTCTAATATATATAATATTGGGAAGTTTCACCAATGTAAAAACTATTGCAATCATTGCAGTCCAACCTGTAAACAGAATCAGTAACCCTATCAGCGGGAGTTTTTGATTTAAGAGGAGAAAAAAGGCAACGGAAAGTGTTGTCAAAACTGAAAACCAAAAGAAAACCTTCAGCGGCAAATAACTTTTTTAAAAATAAGAAAACTGCTTAAAAAGGGTAAACAAATAACACCTTTATATTTATCTAAAGAGAAAGAGTTAAATTTTGAAAAAAAAATTGTTAAGATAGGAAGAACTGTTTAAAATGTTTTGTAAAAACTCTAATCTATTTTTTTTTTCTAATCTAATCTTTTTTTAATTTGACGGTTGGCCTGCAATAATATTACATATATACTATATATATATATATATATATATATATATATATATATATATATATAACAAATATATTCTGAGTGGATAATAGATATTAATTTGGAAATATGAACAAACAACACTCTTTTTTGCACTGTTTCATTAAATAATAATTTTCACAAACGTTTCGAGACTAGGTTTATCTCATCATCAGTGTTATAATTTAAAATTTAAAATATGGAAACCTAAGTTAGCATTATGTGTTATCCGTTACACGTTGTTCAATATACTGTCTTCTGCCTCACCAACGATCGTCGGTGTCCGAATTCTCCATTCGATTTCTGATGATGGACAAACCTAGTCTCGAAACGTTTGTGAAAATTATTATTTAATAAAATAGTGCAAAGAAGAGTGTTTTTGTTCATATTTCCAAATTATTATATATTTGCATATTCATAGGAGAGTATTCCACAGTGTGACTTTTTAATTTACTTATTTGTGTAAATGTTTTTTGCATATACAATGATACCCCGCATAAAAATAAAAACAAGCACCAAATGTCAGTATTTTTTTTTTATGAAGTAATTAATAAACTAGCTGTAAGTTGAATTCTGTCTTGAGGCAATTATGGCATCGTGCCTTAAGGCAAATTGCTGGAACTTCCCGTACCGTAACGAAATGTTCGAGGAATACTGAATGTTTTCAAATAGATTATTATAAATATTGTAACATTGTCTAATATTTATAAGAATTATATAAACTGAATTGCAAAGTTGAAATTATTTGTAAAGTATATTAGAACTATAGTCAGAATTTAAAAAAAATCTGAATTATTTTCGGTATACAAAAAATTAAAAAAAAAAAAAAAAGTTGGAACAAAATTTTTTTTTCCAAAATCAATTATTTTGTTAAGACAAGCAGAAAGTTTTTCGAATCATTTAAATCAGACGCTGAGTTCTCTCAAAAACTGCCATTTTTTACATATTTAGCTCCGTATCTTCGAAATGGCTGGGCCTGCCTTTCCAAAAACTAATAAACACTTCTCCCAATCATTACTAATTGAATGTTTTTTATATCATTCAAATCAAATACTCCGTTCTCTCAAAAACTCGATTTCTTTTTTCTGCACTCTTTGCTTCGTATCTCCGAAACGGCTGGACTTGCCTTTGCCAAAAACTAATCAGCTTTTCTCCCTATTAATAGGAATCGAAAACGTGACTGGAAATTTGTATCCATACATACATACACACTCGCACACACACACACACATATCAATTTTTTCTGAGGTATGCCAAAATGTTCAGAAACCTTCAAAACGTCGAGAAAATTTCAATTTCGATTTTCGGCCCATTACAATAACTTACCCTACGGGAAGTTAATAAATCATTTTAAAGTTTGAAATATGGTCATGAAAAATAAAATATATTTACATATATGTAAAAATTAAAATGTAAAATTATATATAATTAAGACATTTAAAAAAAAATTACGAATTTGGGTAATGAGTTACTATCAGAGTGTTACCGCTTCTTTTTTGTGCCCATGTAGCTTCTAAATTTTTGAAGAAACTGTCGATAGTTTTTGTCTTTTATTCTTTTCTTTAAGACCTGTCACAAATGATAGGTAAGCTCATCATTGTTCAAATTTGTGATCTTCTTAGCATTATGTTTGAAAGGTTAACATTTACAAATTTTTGCATTTCTTTACATTCCATGAAAAAGTCATTCATGAAGTTTATGCACTAGGAACCTGCTAAACGTTTTTTGTCCCACTTTCATAATTTTTTCAAGACCTTTGGGTGGGAATGTAACTTAACCAATAACGAGATGATTTAAATGTGAGTTTTTATTTCTCTTTTATTTTTAAAATTTTTTGCCACATTTCACACATTTGAATTTGATCAAAACTTTAATTTTCAAGAACTTCACGAAGAAATCCAATTAAGTGAAATAAATAATTCTATTATTATGAAACGGTATTATCTTGAACCGAAGTAACAAAAGCTGCGCTCGGCGCGTAGAACGTGTGCCAGCGTTGAGCTGTTTAAGTTTCCGCCTCCACGCCAACGGAATTCTCAAGTCCAATGAAACGGATTGTCTCGGAACGACGATTCAATAGTTTGCAGTTTTCTCTTTAAGGATTTTACTCCTTTTCAACTGCGAACTTTCTGATCGTTCTTTTTTAACGTTTTGCCACATGAAACGAACGCATGATCGAATCGAAGCAATAAACGGATGAACAAATATAACCTTAACGTCTTTGTACGACAAAGAAAACACCTGGCAATAATAAGCTTTGTGATAGGTGGAGGTAATGATAATAGTTGTAATATATCTTGTTGAATTGGAAAGTAATATTGAGTTACAAATGCGTTAATAATAGTTTAAAAACATTTAATATACTGGTTTAAGTAGCATTTTAGCTTGAGGTAAGTTGCAGTGTAAATAATGGACTCGACCCATAAAATTTGAGATTTTTTTCAAGGTCACGCTTATTAACTTCCCGTAGGGCAAGTTATAGTAATCGCAAAAAAATCGAAAATAATTTTTTTTATATATCTTTACGTTTCAAAGTCTTCTGAACATTTTGGCATACCTTAGAAAAATGGATGTATGTGTGTGTGTGTGTGTGCGCGGATACAAATTTTCGTCGACGATTTCGGGAACACGGATGAAGCGATTTGTATAATTCAAGAAACATTTGATTCGTATTGATAAGGAGACGTGCTGATTAGTTTTTGGCGAAGGCAGGTCTAGCCGTTCCTAAGATACAAAGAGCATGAAGAACTGATCAAATTTTCATGAAGGCAGGTCTAGCGGTTTCGGAGATCTAGTAAAAAAAGTAAAAAAAAAGCCATTTGGCGGTCAAAAATGATCATATTATATAGATTTTAACAATAAGTATAAATTTTGTTTACATTCCTATGGGTTCCGTACCAATGTTTATCCGTTAGACGGCGGCGCGGCGCTTATGCGCTTTGATATTTTGTCTCTATGCAGTTACAGCATTACAATGCTTTGCAAACTAGCTGTAAGTGGAATTCTGTCTTAAGGCAATTAGGGCATCGTGCCTTAAGGCAAATTGCTGGAACTTCCCGTACCAAAAATTATTATTATTTTTTTAAAACGATTAACATTTTTGAAAAAAAATTACTTTGAAAAAATAAGATTTTTGAGAAACTATAAATTGGACAAAAATTAGTTTTTTTCGAAAAAAAAAATTTTTTTAAAAAATTTTTTTTTTTTTAAATTTTTTTTTTTTGAAAAAAAATTTTTTTTTACTTTATTTTGACATTTGTGGAAGATCTGAACTTTTTTTAAAGCAATCGTACTGCTTTAACTACATAAGGACAAAATATAAAGCGCGTAAGCGCCGCGTCGCTGTCTAACGCATAAGCATTGGTACGGAACCGATAGGAATGTTAACAAAATGTATACTTATTGTTAAAATCTCTATAAAATGTCTGATAATTTGATGTGCATATGTCTAATGATCATTTTTGACCGCCAAATGGCTCATTTTTTTACTTTTTCCTCTATATCTCCGAAACCGCTGGACCTACCTTCATGAAAGTTGTATCGATTCTTCATCTTGTCAATACAAATAAAATGTTTTTGAATTATTAAAATCGGACGCTCCGTTCTCTTAAAAACTGAGTTACCGTTTTCGAAACTTTTTGCCCCGTATCTTCGGAATGGCTTGACCTGCCTTTGCCAAAAACAAATCAGCACGTCTCCTTATCAATACGGATCGAATGTTTTTTGAATTATTCAAATCGGTTAATCCGTGTTCCCGAAATCGTCGACGAAAATTTGTATCCGCACATACATACACACACATACATACATACACACACACACACACATACATCCATTTTTTCTAAGGTATGCCAAAATGTTCAGAAACCTCTGAAACGTAAAGATATATAAAAATTTTCATTTTCGATTTTTTTGCGATTACTATAACTTGCCCTACGGGAAGTTAAAAAGTTCCAAAGATTTTCCAAAATATTTCTAAATAAATTTTTCTTCAAAAAGTTTTTTTTTTTTCAAAAAAAAGTAAATTTTTATCAAAAATTTACAGTTTATCAAAAATATAATTTTTTCAGAGTATTTTTTTTTTCAAAAATGTTAATCTTTTTAAAAAAATAATTTTAGGTACGGGAAGTTCCAGCAATTTGCCTTAAGGCCCGATGCCATGCGCCCCACTAGTTTCGTTCAAAATGTTGTGAAAACTTCGCAGCAATTCTCGATGTTAAATGTTTCCACTTGCCTCTCATAAAGCATTAGATTCTTCATTAAGAGAAGCTTATTTGACTACTTGCGCTCTCGCCATAGCATGTTTTTCCTTGCCTGGTGAGAGCTTAGGCTAGACCAGAATCAACTGACATTGCACATACATTTTTTAAATTGCTTAGACAAACACGTATATAAATTTTAATCATATAAGACAAAGTTTATTTTAACCCACATACATCTTGCTCATAAAAGTTAACTTGTCGGCTCGTCTGGCAGGTTGAAATCGTCTGGCAATTTGATTTTCGCCTGGGCGTCCATAACGCGCAGGGCTGAACCCTGCCAGACCATGGTTTTCGTACATAGTAGGATAAGAATCACCAGTACAAACATTTTTAGCCTAACAGGAACACCGTTATTCAAAAGGTTCACTAGCTTTTGGTCTAATATGCAAAAAATGGAACTATAGTTAATCTGATATTTGTGCCATTTGGAGGGTTTAGGCGTGAAGAGTATGAAAAATTTAAATAATTCCTCGAATAAACTCCATAGGTACAACTTTATGACATTTTCGAAAATGCAAACACATTGAGAGCCAACATCAAAAAATCATAACAGATTTTCAACATACACTTATTTGTAACATACTATTTTACTATATGAGACTATACGTAACATAGCATATCCAATGTTGTCCCAAAATAGGCTCATTTGTTATCCGGAAATTGTTACGATAATTTCGTGTGGTTGTCTGCTTATTTCAAAAATACAATTGTCGTTTATTATTAAAACTATTTAATTAACTTCCCGTAGGGTAAGTTATAGTAATCGCAAAAAAATCGAAAATGAAAATTTTTATATATCTTTACGTTTCAGAGGTTTCTGAATATTTTGGCATATCTCAGAAAAAATGGATGTATGTGTGTGTGTGTGTGCGTGTGTGTGTGTGCGTAGTATGTATGTGTGTGCGGATACAAATTTTCGTCGACGATTTCGGGAACACGGATGAAGCAATTTGAATAATTTAAAAAACAATCGATCCGTATTGATAAGGAGACGTGCTGATTAGTTTTTGGCGGAGGTAGGTCTAGCCGTTCCGAAGATATGGGGCAAAAAGTGCCAAAAACGGTACCTCAGTTTTTTAATAGAACGGAGCGTCCGATTTTAATAATTCAAAAAACATTTTACTTTTTTTGACAAGATGAAGATTTGATCAAATTTTTATTAGGAGCAGGCTTAGCGGTTTCGGAGATCTAACAAAAAAAGTAAAAAAAATGCCATTTGGCGGTCAAAAATGATCATTAGACATATGCACATCAAATTATCAGATATTTTATAGAGATTTTAACAATAAGTATAAATTTTGTTTACATTCCTATGGGTTCCGTACCAATGTTTACCTGTTAGACAGCGACGCTGCGCTTACGCGCTTTATATTTTGTCTCTATGCATTAAAGCAGTACGATTGCTTTGAAAAACAGTTCAGATCTTCCAACATTTGTCAAATTAAAGAAAACATTTTTTTTTCAAAAAAAAATTTAAAAAAACAAATTTTAAATAATTTTTTTTTTCCATTTATTTGTCAAAAAAATAATTTTTTGTCAAATTTATAGTTTCTCAAAAATCTTATTTTTTTGAAGTAATTTTTTTTTTTAAATGTTAATCGTTTTAAAAAAAAAAATCCACGGGAAGTTCCAGCAATTTGCCTTAAGGCACGATGCCCTAATTGCCTTAAGACAGAATTCCACTTACAGCTAGTTTAATTTAATTTTAATTTTTTTAAACATGGTATTTGATATTTGTATCATACGCACCAACGTAGCTTGCCTTGGCGGAGCTCTATATAATACTTATTTTGCGAGCACTTGGGAAAGCTAAAAATGCCTTAGGTAGATAATTTGGTATAGGTGGAAATACAAACCCGTTAAATTTACACAAAGTGAGAATTTTACCCAATTTAATGCCTTTCGACAAGTTTGACATCCAACCTGATTATTTGAATTATTAAGAAAAACAAAAGTCTATTATATCTATAAAAAAACCATTATTAAGAATTTGTTTTTGAGCATCATTTGATATTTTTAAGTCACTTTGAAACCAAAGTCTTCTATCATACACAAAACAGTTTTTTAAACAATTTTCGTGCATTCCTAAACAAATTGAAGTCTTTATGTGGAAGTTCAAATTCTTCATTTGACTCTTGCAAAAGATCAGTTCTTGTCACATTATTAGTCACATTATATGCAGAATCATTAATTTGCAATTGACGTGATGTAGTTGCTGTATCAGCAAAAGTTATAGCAGTACTTTCATATAAAAAGATAACAGAATAGTATGTTTAAATGTGAATAGTTGTAGCGTTTTTCAGGAGTCAAATAGCGAAAAAGATTCTTACTTATGTCAATGGTGTTGACATTAACATCTAAATTGATACCTGCTCAAAATTTTCTAATAAATTGGCAGTAACCGATTATTTTCCTGCAGTTGTTTTGTTTGACGATATAATCTTGATTTTTCAGAGTCATTCCGGAATAATAATAGTAAGAGGCTTTGAACATGCATCAATATTTATAATTACCATTATAATAAATTAAAATTAGTCTTCATGGCCATCAAAAAAGACAAACAAGTAAAATTTCTTTCAATTTCCAATAAATAAATATTGTTTTCACAATTTCACTCATCATGTAATTGTGTTTGTAGCAATTCATGTAATTGAAATTAACATTCGTTTATTGACTGCTTGTTTGTTTTGACTATTTGGCTGGCGATAGAGTTTCATTCTTTGAGCAACTGTAGTAACTGTCTTGCCTTTAAAATATTTTCTATTTTAGTAATACCTCAAAGGTATATAGTAACCTCGGAAAACTCGAATAATATAAAATTTCTTCAATAAACTTACATTTTTTACGCAGCGCAGATTTTTTATTTGTTTCATTATTTGCGATTATTTGTTCTACATTTATTTATGGGGGACGGGTTAAAATATTCTTCCGATTCTGACATTTTTATTAACTTACGATTTATACTACTATTTAACCGGAAATTTGAACAATATGCTTTATGCTTTCGGTGACGTATGCACGTATAAAGCACGCTTTCGGTGACGTACGCGCGCATACCAAGAAGTCTTGCACAAATACGACCATTCAGAATCGACCCGTATAGAAATCATATTCATCGAGAGCGAATGACTCTCACTTCAGCTTGGCGTAACAATTTCCGTTGCATTTGTACGGATTTACACCCATGTCGCGCCTAAAGAAGTTTTTACTTCAAAAATATTTATTCATCATTTATACCTCTCTATTACTTTTCCAATAATTTTGCAAACAGATCTTTAAGTAATCTTTTTGCCTTAATTACATTTATTGAAGTAGCAAATTTACAATCATTGTAGTAAATTTGCATTTATACACTCATTGTAGTAGATTTACTATCACTGGAGCTATTTCCTACTCATTGTAAAAGAATCTGCCCGATTGATCTTTTACAAAAGCTTAAATCCACAATTCCAACGGATATATTACAAATGGTTTTAATTTTTTAGGAATAATTCGAGATGTTTTGTTAAAACTTGAAACTTGAAACTATTAATTTCGAAGAAATGCGACGAGTTTCATCAAACACCAAATAAACTTTATAAATTGGTTTGTTCTTTCAAGAAAGTGTAGTTAAATCAAGCAAGTGTGGGGATCAAGCAGGCTAGTCATGACAGAGAAAACAATTGGACTTGTCATATTTTCATAGCATTAATTTTTATAGTCAATAAATTTTATATATTTTCATACAAGTGGAGTTTATACTATCATATCCATAACTATTCCTACAATACTATTTACAATTTTTGTTTTCAACAGATT
>NW_020536997.1:0-17685 GCF_003426905.1 Ctenocephalides felis | reverse complement strand
TATTGTAAGTTAGAGTAGTCATACTATGAATTAAAAGTAAGCGGAGCATCCAGCAAGCAGCAAGATCAGGACTAGCACGAGGAACTAAAGGCATCAAAGGTGGCAGCTTTACCGAGATAAACATCGTGAGAATACGCAGACAGATCTACGCAAGACTACTGTCGCGAAGTAAGTGAATCTATTTACTATATCTTTCACATTTGGTAAGAACTTCTATCCATGGCAACCAGCTCACCAAGGAGAACATCGACATTTACAGAGATAATAGATAATTTTACACAAACTGATAGCGGTGGTTAATTCTGAAGCAATTAATTTAGCTTTTTTACAAATTCCAAAGTTTGACGGTAAACCGTCGGAACTAAATAGGTTGATATACACCGTTGAAAATTGCAGACAGGGCCTTAACGCAGCCTCTCGTTTGGATCTTCATAAATTGACTCTTAATAAGCTAGAAGGGGCTGCCTTTCAATATATAAGGCGATCTGGTGATGTTGGCTGAGAAGAACTTAAAAGTCTTGTTCTAAATAGGTTCGGTGAGAAACAATCCATGGCTGAATTGCAACTGGAGTTGACAAATCTAAAACAACATCCTGTCGAAAATGTAAGGACCTTTTCCAGTAAAATTGAAAAATTGCTTGCGTTAATGTACGATCAGGGGATATTGCTAGATAGTGCTAAGGCGACTGTATTATAATTATTATATTATTACTGCCTGAAATTCTGTTCATTGATGGCATAACAAATTTCCCGAAGCGCAGAGATCTTGGAAGAAGGGACCTGATTTTTATTTCCTTCCCAACAGGATGATTGTGGATTACTTATTACTGATTTTGTCTACCCTGATGGTTCCAGTTATGATGGGTCTCCCGAACTTTAACATCACCAGAATGGAAAACCCGGGAATTTATTATGAGAAAATTGGCAAAGTGGAACTGTGTGGTGACTATTTCGATGTCGTTATTTCATATGATCTAATAGAATACAAGTTAAATTTGAAGAGAATTATTACTACTTTTTATATACTTCGATCTAGATGTAATGCATCAGAGTACCAACAAGCATGCAAGCCATTCTTAAAATCATCAAGAAATATTTTAAAAACTGATAAAATAAATAAAATCAAAATGATATTATTTTAGATCTCATTCAAGATACAGGTTTGGTTAGAAAAAAGCGTGCACTATTAAATCTAATAGGATCTATTTCTAAATAGAGTTAGAAATCAACTGCCATACAGGTAGCATCGGATTAATAAATATTCAATTTTTATTGCTTATCAGTTGACCTCAGTTCGCTTTGAACATTCGACCAGGTATACTGTGCCTCGAATTAGAGTAAACAGACATTGTTATCATACAAAGTGAAATATAAATCAAATTGAATAGTGAAGTATTATATAATAATTAAATAAATGTACCCGCAAGGGTATATTTATTTTATATCTTACTAGCTGGCCCGGCAAACGTTGTTTTGCTAAGTAAGGTATATTTTAAACAATTTCTAGGGAATCAAAAATATTAATACTTTAAGTGTATAAGGATGTGTTGTTTCAATGCTATATAAAATGAGGTATTATAAAAACAATAAATCCCATTAGTTTGTCTATATTTTGTCAACACAATCAAACTGGAAGTTTTATACACTTTCTATAGAAAACATCGTATAATCCAATCCAAGTCTTTTTCGGTCTTTCGACTTATTGATTACGTTTCAAGATTTTTTCAAATTATTTTTGGATTCTGGATTTTGTGTATAATTGTAAATAATACTGCTGAACTTATACAAAATTTTCAAATTTCAGAGGAGAGATAAAAAATGAATTAAGTATTTTTTCTTTGTACTTCTTTTTGAAAAGTTTCAAGTAACATTCGATGAATTAAAGTAAATTTAATAAAGAGTATAAATGTGTAGCAGGGCGAGACACAAAGATCCAATTTGACTTTGAGCAAATATAAAGTGTATTGTGAAAACCATAACAATTATATCACAACAAATATCAAATTTCAAACAAACAATTAACCGACTACGTTCAGTAAAACTGTCTTCTACTTTATCACTGTAGAAATGTGCTTTTTTAAGTCTTTCAAAAATTTGCTGTCTAGACCATTTTACCCTATAGGCGGGGTAACTTGAAACGGTCAGGTGGCAAACAGGTTTAAAGTCTTATTTTAATTTTAAAGGATTTTACAAAATGATTACATTTTTAAGTAATGCTAAAAATCTACCAACGGAAGAAAATACTTATATTATTACCGTTTATCTCCCTATAGCAAAGTCTTTAAATCAAGGTTGTAGCTGGTTATACATCCTTTTTCCTCTACTTTCAAATATTGTTGTTAAACAATGCTTAAGTTTACTGATTTTTGACACATCGATGGTGGACCTTATTAACCCCGGACCTTCATATATTACTATCTATTCTTCGATAAATTCTGGGAAATTATAACTGGGAAAATATTATTCGACAAAATGTCCATTTGATCAATACCAAATTCAGGTTCTGAATTTAAAAAACATAAATAAAAAATAATATAACCTAGGAAATGTTTTATAAATACCAATGAGTAAATAATGATACAAATGAGATCTTTCAGAGCTTCGTGTTTGAGAAAAATATGCCAAAAAGTGCATTTTCATATTAACATTTCAAAAAAGTTGATTTTTAGAGTTTCTAGTAACACTTGCGGCCCGTTTACTAACGTTTTTGTAGGTAAATAAAACTACAAACAAAACTACTTGCTACAATTAATTCATAATTAAATAATATTCACGTAAAACATCCTATTAAACATAATCGAACATCATCTGTCAAAAACGTTTGACATTTCAAGTATTAGCCACCGTACATTGTTTTATTTACATTACGCTTCAACAAAAATTTTCAAATTCAAAATGTAAAGTTTCTACGCGATTTTGAAATAATATCTCACCTTTCCGACCATCTCTGGATTGGCACAAATTTTTCAAGACTAAGACTGGTCAAATCGGTTTAGCCGTTTTCGAGTTTTACTTGGACATTTGAAAAAGAGCTCTATTTTTATATATAAGAAATATAAAAATGAATCGCTAAATGTGTTGGTAATCGCATAACTCAACATCGCCTGGACCAATTTGGCCAATTCTTTTTTTAAAATGTTCGTTGAAATCCAAGGATGGTTTTTACGGCGAGAAAAATTCAAATAATTACTGGAAAAAACCTAAAAAGAGCTCTTTTCACTTTCACATACAAAACGTTTTCTAATTAAAACGTAGAATCAATTTGACTTTATTGCTATTATATACAGTTTATATTAAATTACAAGCACTCACTGTATACTCCTCCTAAACTATTATTCGAATTTTGATAAATCTTTCTGAAGTTTGTTAAGGATTTTTTCGAGGATGTATATGATTATAAAGTACTGGGATGTATGTGCAATATTATAAAAATAAATGGAAAAAATGCAAAAAACGATATATCATTGTTTGCACTGAAAACAAAAGAAAACTATAATCTGCCAAAAATTTCAATTTACTTATGAACCTAGACAATGTTTGAATATGTATAATACATTTATGATTATAAATAAGAAAAATAAAATGTCTACATTATTATTGCATATTGCATTTTGGATTGAAGAGTAATTTAAAAAACAATAATTATTATTTTTTGGGTAAACGGTAAATATTAGTATATTATATTAAAAAACTGTTAATCAAGACATAATTAATATTATGCAAAATGAACTATATAATCCACCAATTCCGTTAGTTGAAGTTGATAAAGTGCTTAACTGCAGTTCCGAAAGTGAACATCTTTTACATGAGCCACAGCCAACAAGAATTTCGTAAATTCTACATTATGCAATAACAACATGAATGTAGAACAAAGTGAATCTTGCAATGAGCCCTCAACTTATAATTGATAGTCCTAAAAGGAAACGTCGAAATCGACAAGTAGATCAGCCATTTCAACTAACCAATAGATTTAACGTGTTAACAAACAAAGAGCCTATTGCTGTTTCAGAAATATCAAATTCTGTGAAAAAAATTTGCCAACACCAGTTTTTATTTACGGTGTGGTTGATTTCCGAGGTATGGTTGATGAAATCAGAACTATTCTAAATATCAGTAATTTTACCACTAAAATATTTCCTAATGATTATTTTTAAATTGATTGTTTCTTCTGTTGATGATTGTAGAAACCTCGTTAAATAGCTTCGAGGCCGTAGAGCAATGTTTCATACTTATCAGACTAGCAACAAAAGAACATACAGAGTGGTCATGAAATATATGCATTACTCAAACGATATTACGGAGTTAAAAACAGCAATTGAATCTTATGGGCGTAAAGTTAGGAATATAACAAATATTATTCAGCTTAGAAGTAAAGTACCACTCAACATGTTTTATGTTGATTTAGAGCTAAGTAACAATAACTTCGATATCTTCAAATTAAATAAAATCCTAAATAAAATTGTGCATTTTGAACCACCAATAAGATCATAAAAAATAGCTCAGTGCAGTAGATGTGAAATGTATGGACATACAAAATCTTACTGCAACCGGCCATTTAGGTGTGTTAAAAGTGGTGATCAACATGAGAGTAACTAGTTGGTATTGGTATTTTGCCTTGAGGCAAGTTACATGAACTTCCCGATATGTGTAAATAATTGACTTAATCAATAAAAAATAAATTAATTTATGAGTGATTAAAAGTATTCCGAGTGGATTTATTATACATAATTGAAAACGAACGAACGCGTTAACTCGATCATAAAAATAGATCATAAAAAATAAGATCATAAAAAATAGCTCAGTGCAGTAGATGTCAAATGTATGGACATACAAAATCTTACTGCAACCGGCCATTTAGGTGTGTTAAAAGTGGTGATCAACATGAGAGTAACTAGTTGGTATTGGTATTTTGCCTTGAGGCAAGTTACATGAACTTCCCGATATGTGTAAATAATTGACTTAATCAATAAAAAATAAATTAATTTATGAGTGATTAAAAGTATTCCGAGTGGATTTATTATACATAATTGAAAACGAACGAACGCGTTAACTCGAAGTATTTTCTAAAAGCAAATTTTCAAAAATCAACAATTTTTATAATTGAACTAGTTTAATGGTTTAGTATACCAAGTAAATCGTCTAATTTCAATATTAACAAATGTTAAAAAAACTACTCATTTTCTTGAACTTTGATAAATTTTTAAAATTATACTACTTGTCGTAAGGCCGTAATATTTCAGTAAGTTCTATAAGACTATGATATATAACGCCGAAAAAAGTTCCATAAAAATTGACTTAAATTTTTTTTCAACAGATCATTACAAGAAAACGGTTCGGTAGATTTTCACCTAAAACTAATCAGTATCATTACCAACTAATATCTTTCGAACAGTTTTTGATTTTTTAAAATCGATTCGGTAGTTTGAGCTTAAATGTGAACGAAAAGTTTAACACTTTTTTTCAAATTACAAAAAAACGGTTTGGCAGATCGTCTCACAAAACCGACAAACGATAGTCCTAATTGAAATACATCAAATGGCTTTTAAATTTCTAAAATCGGTTCAGGCGTTTTTGAGAAAACGTCGATCAAATGTCTAATTTTGACAAATGCCAAAAAAACGATACTAATTTTCGCAAACTTTGATGAATTTTTAAAGCTAAACGAGTTGTCGTAGGGCCGTAATATTTTAGTATGTTCTAGAAGCCTTTGGTATCTCCCGTCAAAAAAATAATCACGAAAATCGTCGTTTTTTTTTAAAAAAAAACTTTATTACATAAAAACGGCTCGGCCGATCTCTACCAAAAACTATTCAGCACGATTCCCAACCAATATCTTTCGAACGGTTGTTGAATTTTCAAAATCGATTAAGAATTGCGGGCTAAAAGGTTCACGAAATTTTTTTCACTTTTCTGCGATTTACAAAGAAACGGCTCGGCTGTTTGTCACACAAAACTCAGAAATGCTAGTGCTCGTCGAAATACATCGAATGGCTTTTAAATTTTTGAAATAGGTCCAACCGTTTTTGAGAAAACGTCGATTTACGGCAAAAAATCTGTTTACACACACGCACACATACACATATTTTTACAAAACTTGGTCTCATTCGATTTAGAATAGCTTGAAACGTCGAGAAATCTTAAAATTAGCAAATCGGATTTTTTTGTGAAAACATAAACTTCTCCTTTGGGAAGTTAAAAAATGCACAAAATCAAAGAAATTAGCTGCATTTTGCGCAAATTGTAAAGAGTCCCATACTGAAAATTATAGGAGCTGCCTAACTTATAAAAACCTCTTGAACAGTAAATCTAAAAGAAACACCAATAATAGCAATAGTGCGACTAATCAAAATTATCCAAATAATCATCTAAATTATGCAAAGTACGTATTGTACTTTTAATCATCGTAATGAAAATCTTATAAATTCAAAACATATATCATATGCTCAAGCAATTAAATTTAGCAAATCAGAAATTCCAAAAAGTATTAATTCAAGTCTCTCCCATTTTTTAAATGAGTTCAAAAGTATGTTCAAACAGCTCATGCAGCAAAATACAATGATGATAAACATGCTATCCACGCTTATAGATAAAATTAAAAAATCTATGTCCAAATTTCTAATTGTAAGAGTAGGAGCATAATACAGCATGAAAATGAATTGATAGTGTTCCTCAATGAAAATAAAATTGATATATTATTAGTAAGTGAAATCCACTTCACCAAATACTTCAACTTGTTTATTCCTCAGTACTATATTTATCATACATGTCATCCAGATGGTACAGCACACGGCGGCTCAGCCTTATTGATTAAGTTCAACATTTCTCATTATGAACTCCAAAAGTACGACAAAGAATTCCTTCAAGCAACAACAATCCAAGTTCAACTTTCTTTATTTCCATTAACTATTTCTGCAGTATATTATCCTCCCCGGCATAAGATTAGCGCTTTACAATTCTCTGATTTTTTTGGGTAGCTAGTGAGTAAATTTTTTGTCGGCGGAGACTTTAATTTCAAGCACACGTTTTGGAGATCAAGACTGGTCAATCCATAGAGAAGAACACTTTATGAAGTTCTTGATCAACAATGCTATTCTACTCTATCCACATGAACTCCAACCTACAGGCCTACTGACATAAGAAAGAAGCCCGACTTACTGGATTTTTTCATAATAAAAAGTTTAATTTCCAAGTATACTGATGTTGATCCTAGCTATGATCTTTCATCAGATCACTTCCCGATTATTGCCACTATTTCTTCTTATATTATGAACGTCTGTAATCCTGTTAGACTTTATTCAATAAAAACTAACTGGGAGCTTTACCGTTGCAAAATAGAAGAGAAGATAAATCTCAAAATTAGCCTAAAAAATCCAGCGGAGATTGACTATGTTGTTGACAAGTTTAACGAAATTCTTCATGCAGCAGCTGTAATAGCTACTCCAAAAACAACCGTCAAGGCAGAAGCAATCACTGTCCTTGGAAATTAAAAATTTATTAGCAGATAAAAGAAGAGCAAGTTGCAAATGACAATCAAGTAATTTACCTTCGGATAAAAATATTTTTAATAATTTAAGCAACAGGCTTAAATTGAGGCTCAAAGTGATTTCCCACCAGAACTTTAATAAATATGTATTAAATCTTAATATATATGATAATTCAATATGGAATCCTATTAAACACGAACTAGAACCTCAAATTAGAAATCCGCCTATTTGATGGAATGAGCGCAATCACCTACACTGGGCAAGAAGTGATGCAGAAAAAGCTGATCTATTTGCTGAATATCTGAGTTTAGTTTTTCAACCTAATCCAGATCTCTCAAATACAGCGAACACCAGTTTGACTTCATTTACCTTAGTGAACTCTGAAAACAGTATAAACTTCTTCTCTTTAAAGATGATAGTTAAAGAAATTCGGAAACTGAAGAATAAGAAATTTCCTGGATTTGACTTGGTGATTTCAAGAATGCTTAAAGAAACGCCAAAGAAGAGATTTATCCTATTAACTTTTATATACAATTCGATAACAAGATTAAACTACTGGCCAACCTTCTATAAAACATCCATAATAAAAATGATACATAAAAGTGGGAAAGATCCAAACGTGGTTTCTTCATATATACCGATCAGCCTTTTGCCCATTGTTTCGAAAGTGTTTGAAATACTGCTACTCCAAAATATCTTAGCTAATACAAATATTTTTCCAGACCATCAATTTGGCTTTCGGAACCAATACTCTACAGGTCAACAGTGCCACAGAATTGTAAGCGTTATCAATAATACTTTTGAGGCTAAGAAATTGTGTTCCGCGATTTTTCCAGGTGTGAGCCAAACTTTCGATAAGGTGTGGCATAAAGGCCTTTTATTCAAGATTGGTTCTCTACTTCCAAGTAGGTATCACTATATTTTAGAATCTTACCTTGATGGTAGGAATTTTAAAGTCCGCGTTAACTCAAATACTTCAGCATCTCATCAAATTGAAGCAGGTATTCCACAGAGAAGCGTTTTGGGCCCTTCACTGTACATTCTCTTTACTAGTGACTTTCCAACATTACAATCGACCATAACAGCAACTTTCGCTGATGATATTGCAGTACTTTCAACACACATCGATGCATCTGTTGCATCAAGCATTCTGCAAAGCCATCTCAATATTATTGAGGAATAAACAAAAAAATGGCGAATAAAAATTAACGAAAATAAATCGAATCATATTTTGTTCACGCTCAATAAGTCAACATGCCCAAGTGTACAAAGTGTACTTTTATGGACAAAAAATACCAAGTAATAATTGTGTCAAATACTTGGGTATGCATCTTGATCGTAGACTGATCTGGAGAGATCATATTTGCTCAAAAGTAAAAGCGATAAAAATTAGAACTGCAGAAATATACTGGCTATTAGGACGCAAGTCAAAAATATCCCTCGAAAATGAATTATTAATTTATGAGACAGTGATAAAACCTATATGGACTTACGATATTGAATTAAGGGGATGTGCCAGCAAGTCCCATATAGCATTAATGCAGCGTGCCCAATCTAAAATATTCTGGCAGATAGCTGATGCTCCGTGGTTCGTCAGTAACAAGACCATACATGACGATCTGAATATTTTATATATCAAGGAAGTAATAAGAAACTTCAGTGTCCACCACTTTCAAAAACTAGAAGCCCATCCAAATAAAATAGTTGCACAACGGTCTGAATTTAAAATCTTAACAAATTTAACTTATCAAATAAATAAGTTATCTGATGAAATTGAATCTAACTTTGATAATATTGCTTTAATAATTAATTAATCGCAGAATGACTTGCATCTTGCGAATATTCTCGCGCAAATTGAAAAGATGTTTTTACTCTATAACTACTATATTGAAAATTTTATTTCATACCAAAACAAATTAGCAGAAGTAGTAATAACGACTTTACATGGCAAATTAAACCCGTACATAATGCCAACGAAACAATTGGGAACATTGATATCCAACATTATTCCAAATTTAGATAATAATTTGAAATTCCTATATGATTTATTAGAACGTGATATTTTACTTATTTATAATATTGGTAAAGTTAATATTTACATTTATAATAACAAATTACATTTTAATATAAACATTCCATTAATATCAGAGAATGATTTTGAAATTTACATTATCCCGGAGCACGTTGGTTCGAAGATTCATATCTCACAATTATTCATTCATTATGGTTGATAAAGACATGAGACATTACGTTTTATTAAATAATCAAGACATCAATAAATTTATAATAGTACATCATAATAAATTTATGTGGGAAATAACTAAACCGATTTCTTATTTAAGACAGGGAGAGGATTGTGAGAGCATCGAAGGAGAAAATTTCGGATCATTGTGAAACTAAATTGTTAAAAATAAATCATACAATGGTTTTTGATTTGTACACCGAAGGCCCTTGGAGATTTGTTTGTTCCGAGCAGGAAGAACTGAGAATCTCTTGCAGATGTCGTACAGATTTCTGGTACGGAATTAATAAACATTGCCGACGGATGTAAAATTATTGGAATATAAATAATTTTATAATAAAAAGTAGATCAAGAATGCTAAACAATGTATCAACAGCTTTTATGAGTTCAATCAAAATAAACAGAATTGACCTGGAAAATGAAAGCGTCATGCTCGACACAATTCCGAAACATCATAAATTTTCTAAAATCATAATTGATGACAATCTTTTAAAACAATATTCAAAAAGCATAAATAAAATGCTAATAGAAACGTCAGGTTAATACGCAAAAATCTACACAATCAGTAAATGCGTATCTGATTGGTGCAATTGCCTGTATCAGTATTTTTATAGTAATGTTTGCGTATAAGTCCTACATGCGTTCCGAAAGCCAAAACACCGAGACCCACGAGTTGCGCAACCTAGGCGCTTTTTTTTATAATTTTTTTTTTTTTTTTTTGTTACAATTTATTTTTGTTAATCAAGACTTTAATGTCTTATTTACAAAATTGATATGAGCAACAAAAAATACAAAAATACAAAAAAAATGCAATAAATTGAATATAAAATGAAAAAAGTTAAAATAAAAATAAAATAAAAACAGTAATTTATTTATTTATTTATTTATTTATTTAAATATATAGCCCACAGATTTCTCCAAGAGGACTCAAAAATACAATTATTTGACATAATGAATAACAATTAAAATATACACAAAATTACAATATATAGTTAGTAACATAAAATGCTAAGATAAAATTTCATATAATGCAGAATGTAACAATAATATTTATAAACAGAAAATAATGAGATATTTGAAAGAAAATAAAAAGATTAACTTGTGCAGATGGAGATTATTTGATTAGGTGATGTGTTGTGAATGTCTATTTCATTATTAATTAAGTTAAAGTTAGAGGACATCAGTATAATTGGCGAATTTAAGAGAGAATTAGATTTAGGGGTGGGATAATTGAAAAATAATTGTGAACGCGAAGATAGCCTTGGAACATTAAAGGATAGTTGATTGAGAATAAGAGGACAGTCTATAGAATTATTGCAAAGCTTAAATAAGAACATAATTGTACAGATAAATCGACGTGAGGCAAGGGAAGGAATACCAAATTCTTTTAGTAAAGTGTTGTGGTCAAAGCCACGTTCAGGGTAAATTTTATATGTTTTATAATAAAGGTATTTCAGAAATTTTCGCTGAACCTTCTCTATCGCATCAGAGTTGTTGATATGATGAGGATACCAAATAATCGAACCGTATTCTAATTTTGAACGTACAATAGAATAGTACATGCAAAGAAGTGCATTGGTAGACTTAAATTGTTTACAATTTCTTAGTATCAAACCTAAAGACTGATGTGCTCTATTACAAATATCAGTAACATGATCTGTGAAAAACAAACCAGAATCAAATAGAACACCTAAATCGGAAATTTTATTACATCTATCAATGCTGGTGTTAGAAATTTCATAATCAAAAAGTATTGGAACGCGCTTATGTGTAAAACTAAGAATCTTGCACTTTGATATATTAAGATGTAATTTGTTATAGATACACCAAGATTGGAAAAGGTCAAGTTGAGACTGTAATAATAAGCAGTCATCAATAGAATTTATTTTGAGATATAGTTTCAGATCATCTGCAAATAATAAATGTGGACAGTTAATAGTATCAGAAATGTCATTAATGAAAATAATAAATAATAGTGGACCAAGAATGGATCCCTGAGGAACTCCTGAACTAATATTTTCAATGTTGCTCAAGAATCCATTAAGAAAGACAAACTGCTTGCGATTATGAAGATAACTCTTGAAAAAGTGAATAAGTGAAGATTTAAGACCAATCTTAGATAATTTAGTAAGGAGAATGTTATGATCAATTTTGTCAAAAGCTTTACTGAAATCAGTGTAAATAACGTCAACTTGTCCATTGATGTCAAGATTCTCAGCTATATATTGTTTAATACAAATTAAATTTGTTATCGTAGAACGGGCAGGCATGAAACCATGTTGATTAATAGAAATTAAAGTTCTAACAGAAGGAATTAGTTCTCTATAAATAATTTTTCAAATACCTTAGCAAAGTTTGATAATAATGATATCGGCCTGTAATTAGTAATGTTTGATGTAACACCTTGTTTAAAAGTTGGAACTAATCGTGCAATTTTCCAACAATTTGGAAAAGTGTTTGTACGCAAAGATAGATTAAATAAAATGCAAGTGGATCAGATAGAGTAGATGAGCAATCACGTATAAAGAAAGATGGAATACCATCGAAACCAAATATTTGGAGTTCTTAAAACTTGCTATTGCATGTTGCACAGTACTAGAATCAATTTCACCTATATCAATCATGATTCTATCATTATGATCAAATAAAATGGGTATGTCAAGTTTAGGCTGATAAACACTAATAAAGTAAGAATTAAATGCATCAACAATAGCATCAGGAGAATCATAATATTTGTCTAGATAGCACAATCTATTAGGAATAATATTAGAAGCAGTTTTATTACGCAAAAAAGACCAAAAATATTTAGGATTAAGCAATAGAGAATTTTCAACGTCAATAATATATGAATTATAGGCATCTTTCATAAGTATTTTTATTAATTTCCTGTACAATTTAAAATTTTCATAATAGAAACTGATATTGGTTAACTTGTATTTATTATGATAGTATTTCTTCATACGGAGGTTTCTAATAATATCAGAATTAAACCAAGGCTTAAATTTATTGGAAGAAAATTTCTTTGTTTTAGGAACAAATTTATCTAATAAGCTATAAATTGTAGCGTAAAAAAGATCACATGCATCATTAATGTCAGAACATGTATACAAAGAACTCCACGATGTATTTAAAATTTCCCTGTAAAGATTAAGATAATCCGCTTTGTGGAAATTGGAATGATAGTTATTTTTATTAAATTGCAAAGTATTGGGTGTGGAAAAAGAAGATGTAAGGGAAACAGAAATATAAAGAGCAGGATGATAATTGTCCTCAGGTAAAAGGGGTTCGGTATCATGAATTATGTTGCAAAAGTAAGAACAAAACACTAAATCCAACAATCTGCCACTGATATTGACAACAGAATTATATTGGTTGAGACCAGATAAATTAATAAAATTATAGATAAAGTTACATTTTGCATTAGTAAGATTATGAGATAATTGATCGAAATGTGGAACATTGAAATCACCAATAATTAAAACATTTTGTCTGAAACATAAGATTCTAGTAGATCAAGGAAAGCTTCAAAATTCTCAGTAGATACATCAGGTGGAACGTAAACGGTCAATACTAATATGCTTGAATTCTTGAGGATACACTTGCAGCCAACAATATCAATCATTGGAAGCGATTCACAAATAAAGTTCAATTTCAAAAGTTCACAAATAATATATTTTTTAACTGCAAGAAGTAATACAAAAATAATAACAAAAATGAACTATGACGTGATTATGTATGCCGCGTACTACGTCAGGACGCGTGCAGACATTGGGCTAGGTGTTTGGTAGATCGGAAGGCCATATCTTGCTCAATCTTCTTAACGGTCTGTGAATCGCTTGAATAGTAGGATTTGTATGCTGGATTAATTTATTGTTGAAAGATGAACTTCTAATCTTGATCATTTCGTTGACTGTTGAGATTTTCAAATCCTTATGTAGGCAAAAGTTCGAAATATACCAAGGCGCATTTGTAAGGATACGCAGAATTTTGTTCTGGCACCTTTGAATGATGTTTATGTTAGATTTGCAAGAGCAACCCCATAGTTCGATTCCATAAGTCCAAATGGGCACTATGATAGTTTTGTACAGAAGTACCTTGTTATCGAGAGAGATTTCAGATTTTCTCCCAAAAAGCCAGTAAAAATCTTTTATTTTTATTTGGATTTGTTTCTTTTTATATTCAATGTGCGTTCTCCATGTCAATTTCAAATCAATGTGCATGCCTAAATATTTGACAGAATTGCATAGTGGAATTATTGAATTGTTCATGATGATAGGTGGACTGTTGTGATGTTTTAGAGAAACAATTATGTGCTGAGATTTTTCGATATTGATTTTGATATTCCATTCTAAAAACCATTTTTCGAGACTAGATAAATAATTTTGTAACTGACATGTTGCTGTTCTAATATCGGAATCGCATGAAATAATTGCTATATCATCGGCGTAAGTGCATATAGTTAAAAGATTATCTGTGGGCATATTGTTTGTAAAAAGAAGATAAAGTACTGGGCTTAGCACACTGCCCTGTGGTACCCCGCATTCTATATTTCTAATGCTCGAAGTCACATCTTTAATTTTGATTCTAAATTTTCTATTAAGCAAATATGAGCTTAAGATATTGAAGTAGTTTGGAAAAGTTGTTTTGATTTTATATAGGAGTCCTGAGTGCCAAACCTTATCAAAAGCCTGACTGACATTTAAGAATACGGCTACGCTGTGCTCCTTTCTATTCATGGCTTCAAGAATACGAGACACCGTTCTGTTGCATTGTTGAATTGTAGAGTGATTTTTCTGAAGCCAAACTGATGGTGAGGAATCCAACTATCATTCGGATGATCTTCTGACAATCTCTGCAACAAAAGTCTCTCTAAAATTTTCGATAATATCGATAAAAGACTGATAGGACGGTATGAACTAGCAGTGTGATGGTTTTTGTTTAGCGATCATAATAATTTCTGCAGTCTTCCACGCTGTGGGCCAATAATTGTATTGAAGTATGGCGTTGAAAATATTTGTTATATATAAAATACCTTTTGTAGGCAATTCTTTTAACATCTTTGGAGTAATTTTATCCATACCCGGCGAAGATCTATTTTTTATCCTTTTTATTTCACATAAGACATCATTTGGTGAAAAATGTCCTAACGGTGTAGAATGTATGGGTTGATTTACGAAATTGTTAATTAAATTATTCTGGAAATATTTCGAGCGCTAAAAATGCTACTTAGATGATCAGCAAATGCCTCCGCTTTTCTTCGTTGCTTTTTGCCCAAATGAATCCGTTTTGGTTGGTTATTTTCAGAGGAGGGTTTTGTTGTAGGGGTTTACTTTTGTTTCTGATTGGTTTCCATATGGAATTATCGTACCTATTTAGCTGCAATATATACGACCTGAATGTACAATTCTTCCATTCTTTCATTTTTTTCCTCAGCGTGTTATTGAGATGATTAAGCGATGTCTTATCCGTTGGTAGATGAGAATGTTGCCAGGTACGTCTTGCTCTTCGTTTTGTGCAATTAGCTTCTTAATCTCTTGCGGAATTATTAGATTATCATTTCTTGGAATAATGTTCGGGGTGATCTGCTTGGTTGTTTCACGTACAATCTCAGAAAAATAATCTATATTATTTTCTATATCAATAACGCTTGTAGGCCTAGATTTTGGAAATAATTTTGAATCAAGTATCGATTTGAATTGAATCCAGTTAGAAAATTGTTGTGTAGAATATGATTGTTGATAATGGAGTAGGAAATGTGCTAAACGTCACAAGTATTGGAGAATGATCTGAAGAGAGATCGTAACTAGATTCAATATTGAGATTTGAAAGATCAATACCTTTCACAATAAAAAAATCTAAAAGGTCTGGAACTTTAGTAGGGTCAGAAGGCCAATAAGTTGGACTGCAAGTTGAAATAAAGGAGAGGTTATTTTGCCCTATGGCTGCATGAAGAATCTTTCCTTTGGCTGTAGTCAGTCTAGAACCCAGGCAATATGTTTACAATTAAAGTCACCACCAATGATAAATTTATTACCTAATTGAGAGAAAAATGAAGAAAACTGAGCACAAGAAATTTTGAATCTTGGTGGACAATAAACAGCAGAAACACAAAAATTATATAATTTGTTTCAACAGAAATTTGAGTTGCTTGTAGAAAATCATCAGAAATATTTGGTAGAACAAAATGCTTTATATTATTTTTGATTAATATAGCCGAACCGCCGCGAGCCCTGCCACTTGGGTGATTTGAATTATAAGTAGTGTAGTTATAAATTTTAAAGTAGTTTTTTTCAGTGAAGTGAGTTTTGAGATTAATAAGATATCTATTAAGTTTAACTTTAAAAAACATTCTACTTCATTTTTGTGAGGTATTAAACCGTTGGCATTCCATTCAGCAATTTTAATTATTTTTGCCATTGCTTTTGTTGTTGACTAACGTGGATAACATATTTATTATTATGGTGTTCTGTTGCAAAAGCTGATTGAAGATATTTTTAATTCTAAAATAAGTGTTGCTAGAGAATCAGAATCGGGATTTGAAGGTGAATGATTAGAAGCAGAGTAATTGTTTTTTGCAATGTCTGCATAGGATGAATTTTGAATTGTTGGATTAAGGCCGGAGAAATGTTGTTTATTTTATTATTAGAATTAGAATTATAGAATTTTAAAATTTGGTTTTGGATTTGGATTTATGACTGATTGATTGCTGGAGTTTGTTTCTTTGTTCTTTAATTTTTTGAAGTATGAGCAACCGCGATAATTAGCTGGATGAGCACCGTCGCAAAAATAACAACATGCCGGAGCATTCGGATCTTTGGTACAAGCTTTAGTATTATGATTGTCACCGCATTTTAGGCAAGCAAATGGTCTATTGCAGTATTTTTTGGTGTGATTAAAGAGTTGACAGCGAGTGCATTGTATAATGTTGTTGGACTTTCTCGGTGGTTCGACGCGTATTATGCAGTTGAATAATTTATAAATGTTAAAATATTTTTGTTATTTCTATTTGGTTCCAGATCAACAAAAAACATATTAAGAGGTTCTTTTGTTATTCTATGTCTAATATTTAGGATATTACGTACGACATGACCCTGTTTTAATAGTTCTAATTTAATTGCATCTGTGCTTGTTGAAAAGTGTACATTTCTAAGAACAACCCTATAAGCCTTCTCTTCTTTAATTGATATGTATGATATACGGCATTAGTTTCTTTTAGATGTCTGGATAAAGTTCGAAAATGGTCGAACAGAATTACATAGAATTTTGAATGTATTGTTAGCTAAACTTCTCAGGAAATATTGATCGTGCGGAATTATTTCATTTAATTGATTAGACATATCATTAATATCGTCAACTCCGTAAATAAATATTGGAGGGGGCTTACTGACTGGAGTCGGTTAACTGAGTTGTCATCATTAGCTGTTTCTATTGTTGAAAGGGCCGAAAATCTGTTTTGAATTTTGACATCTATTCCTAATGGTTCAAATGAAGTTTTTCTTTTTTAAAATGATACTTGCCATGAATTAGGAGGTTTCTTGACATCAGAATGTGGTTGAGTGAGGCTTGTAGATGCACTATTACTAGATGATATTACTTCCTGTCTTGAGTCAGAAACTGATGAAGTTGAACGCAGCGAGACCTTTTCCGATGTAAACATATTGGTCCGACCTTCTTCGCGAGGTATCTTGCTGTATTGCTGGATCCAATAACGGTCTTTCGTAGTTTTGGGATTTCTGATGGTTTACGTCCGATTCCATATTTCGCTTCTATATCTTGATTGAAATGTAAGACATTTTTTTGATTCCACAAACGCACATTAGAGTCTCGATTATGTATGGTTTTTGTAAGCAATTATTTAATATCTGTACACTTTTGTAAGCTTTTCATGCAATTTTAATAAACCGTAAAATTCAATCTGACATGCACTTGTTTTTTTTTCGTATCCATAATTTATTTGAA
>NW_020536996.1:0-15810 GCF_003426905.1 Ctenocephalides felis | reverse complement strand
ATTTATTTCTTTCACATTCGGCGATGTAATTTGTCAGCAGTTTTTGACATACAGCACAGTCATTATTCCTAGAAATAAATGTGAGAAAATAATTTCGCTTTCACTCGAGATGACCCCACGGAGTAATAAAACATAGAATTTACAAGGAACTAAAGAGACTTTGAGAATATCCAGAGACATTACGTGTAGGTTAAACCGGTCTCAAACCGTTGATAACTTTTGATACCGAACTCCATTGCACAAGTTTATTGACATTACTAATAGAGTATAGATAATACATTATGCGATATTACGTATTTATCGGAAAGGTATATGCCACACGCGTTTGGCATTTATGAACTGTGAGCAAATGATGGGAAATTTACTTTACTTGGTAATTTTATGAGAAAATCAAGTATCATATCAATTAAGTACATATGGATATTATCAGCAAGTTTTTTAAGTGGTTTAAGATTTAGTTAAATATGCTTATATACTTGTTTTTTTTAATTTACTTGGATTAAAACCACCTTTAGGATAGGCTTTGTGGGTTCTCAAATATATTTATTTTACAAAATTTTTTGAACCATTGGACTATAATTATTAAGGTGAGAATAACAAATAATAGATCCATACTCAAGTTTGGAGCTCACAATTACATAGTATACATGCTCATTACTATGTGGTTTCTTTTAATATTTTTTATAATTTCTTAAATTTACACCTAGCAAATTTAGTCTAGGACAAATTTCAACTATATGAGCCCAAAGGTTTAAATTATAGTGGCAAACAGAATATTCAAATCAAATATTTTTCCTCATCTTTCAAAGCAATATCAGAGTTTTTAAAAAAATGTTTTTGAACGTGCTTATTGGAATTCATTGTTAATTTTACATATTAGACAGCACAACTTTCTATAAAACATATACTTATAATTATAAAATATATTCTATTTCTTTTAGGAAGCAATCAGAACTAATCACTTTGATGAATTTTATATTAGAAGAAAACCCCAATTGTCCCTTGACCAGCTTGATATCAAGCAGTAGTGATGAAAAAATTGTCAACTACTACCAGTTATCTAGAAAGAAACCCCAATTTTTATTCTTTCTAATAATAATGATATATTCAAATGTTAGCATGATTCTACCAAAAACTTAATATCCACTATGCTGACTAGCTTGATATCAAGCAGTAGTGATAAAAAATTATCAACTACTGCCGGTTACTTTCTAATAGGTTATACAACTGATACTGCATATATATTATACAAGTAGATGCTGATTTTCTGTGCTGAAAAAAGCGGGAAAGGTCTGATTTTGCTTAATTTTTTTCATTTACTTTCATAAGTATTTATCTATTTAAAAAAACAGTTTTTGAAAAGCGTAAAAACCTACCTTCAAACTACTGTTCAAATATTTACCTATTTCAAAAAAAAATGTAAATAATTTTTTATTACGAATTCATAGTATTAAGTAAGTAATTAAAGACGATTATATCTGATAATATTTTATTGTGTTCCTGAAAATTTATAGTATCCCTTGGGGCGTAATAAACATGATGCATATTATAAAATGTGTGAAAGCTCACGTTATATAACGTAGACAGTAAAACTTTCTTATACCCATCTATCAGAACTATACTTAATTGTAAAATAAATCATTAGATAATAGACTATTGAACATAACAAAGAAATCTTAATAGATCATTGAAAATTATATGAAACTAGTGGTGCATGGCCTTGTGCCTTAAGAAAAATTGTTGGAACTTCCCGTACCCTAAATTACAATTTTTTGAAACTTTGAAAAATTTATATGTTTGTGAGTTTTAGAAAAATTTGAATTAGAGTTGATCTATATTTTTAATTTTTTTGAATATTTTTCACTTTTTATCCCGTATCTTCGAAACCTAAAGGCAGGTCAAAAATTACGTACGTCTCCCCATCAATAGAAATTGAATGCTTTTTGAATTAATCAAATCGTCAGCTTTGAAACCTAAAATATCAAAATTTTTATTTTTGATTTTTTGGCGATTACTATAACTTACCCAACGGGAAGTTAATTTTTTTTTACAGTGAGGATATTTAATAATATATTTCTTCTCATCGTCAAATTAACTACTCACTCTCGAGAACGAGAATGAAAGAAGTTAATAAGTGTGGTGTCTTTTTTGTCTATATTTAGGTTGTCACATACTTGATTTTTCTTCAATATTGCTACATAATATTTTTAAAAAAATCAAAGAAAATTATCTTATCTCAAGATAAGCTTGAAAACAGTTAACTGCACCGTAAGGATTAAATAATGTATAATAAGATAAGCAAGTAGCAAGTTTAGATATCGAACTTACCTGAGATCTATAAATATAGATCAAATATATACACTTTGATGAATAGTACACTACAAAATATTTATTATTAGGTGTACAACTTTGCATCCGCCGTTTTTTTTCAAAATTAAAAGCTTTATTGCGAAAATGTGCTTACAGATGTATTATTCAAAGTATTGTCCGTCGCTAGCGACAACTTTCTCCTATCTTTCCGGCAATTTTCGGATCCCGGCTCGAAAAAAGAAGTCCTCTTTTGGCGCTATCCATGAAGCAATCCATTTTTCCTATTCTTCGAAAGATTGAAGATGTTGATCTGCTAGGCCGTGTGCCATCGAACGGAATAGGTGGAAGTCAGAAGGGGCGACATCTGGGGAATACAGCGGGTGGGGCAAAACTTCCCATTTCAGAGTTTCCAGGTACTTTTGACTACTTTTGCGACGCGAGGCCGAGCATTGTCGTGTTGGAGGATGACTTGGTCATGTCGCTCTTGATACTGTAGTCGCTTTTCTTTTAGCTCGCGACTAAGGCGCATCAGTTGCGTTCGATAGCGATCTCCTGTGATGGTTTCACCCGGTTTTAGAGCTAATTTTCATCTTTTATATGTTTTTCGTTCGTTCCACCACCATGTTTGTCTTCGGCATCGAAATCACCATTTTTAAAACGTTGAAACCAATCCCGACACGTTCTTTCACTCAGAGCAGCATCACAGTAAGTTTCTGAGAGCATTCGATGCGCTTAGGTGCATTTTTTTCGAATTGTAACAGAAAAGTAAAACTTCCCGCAAACGGCGAGAATTGGGGCAAAAACGGACATTTTCGAGCGTGAATAATACGAAAACAAGAACAACTGTCACTGAAACGGAGATGACAATTCGTTAGGCATTGTCCACACTCACTTTAAAGGCATTATCATCTATGTAGTTCAATCAGCCTCAGCCGGTACAGCCACATATCGGAAACGGCGGCAGCAAAGTTGTACACCTAATATATATAATAAACTTTATATATTAAAATTTTACTATATAATATTTTTAAAAAAATTAAAAATAATGGTTGTTTTATATTAATCATAATTTTATAATAATTAATAATATATTAAAAAAATGATTTATATTAATCTAACAATGACATTGATTAATATTATAGTACATTCTAAATAGTATTCAGGGTTCATGCTCGATGGCCTTTGATTTAATTAACGATTTCACACATTCTCAAACAAGTTTTTGGTCAATTTTATTATGCTCATTCTGAAACAAATTTGCTACATAATTCACCGTTAAATTAAATTTTATATCATATGCAGAAAAACATAGCGTCGCGACAAATAATATGATTTTGTCAAGTACTATAATTATGTAAATATTACGTATAAATTTTTCACTATATACTTTACAAGCAAATATTATTTTGTATTTACATATATTTTATATTAATTACACATCCAGTTATATTCAAATAGAAAAAGTATTTCAATTCTAGTTTCTGGAGCATATGCTTGACAAATCCTTATGGTATTATCATACCCCTCGCTGTGAATTTTTCGTCCTTGGGAAAAATCAAGGCCATCGTAAGGGTTAAATAATTTATAGCCTCGGCGATGCAACCCTTTTTGGTTTCATTTTATTACGTAGATTTTATTACGAATTAGTATATGGATATTGAAGTAAATCGAAAATGGACCAAATGTTATGGTCGTAGAAGAAGAAATTGAATTGCACTAGCCCCAATATGAAGATTAAATGATGTTCCATAAACGAGTTGTACATTTGTATGGACTTAATGTATAAATATTAAAATTTATGATAAAATTTTATTTATTAGGGGTTTGCTGACCTCTTTTAAATATTTAGCTCAACTTGTATGTTAAGAACTCAAGTTCAAGAATTTGTAATTGCCTATCATAAATTAATGCTCTAGGGACGTATTATTACTGATACCATTACGATTTGTTTCTAATACTGCCCTAGTATGCTGAGTTCAAGATAGTTTAGTGATATAACCTTCCTCATTGAATTGATCAATATTATTCCAAATGTCATAATATACACGTCTATCAATTTACTGCTTTTCTAATTGCAATTAGTTCAGATGCAAATACTGATACGAATACCGAGAGTTTGTTTCCTAAACTGATACCCATGTTTTCTACTAATAATGCACATCCTGTATACTCTTCACTTTTTAATCCATGTGAAAATAAGTTTTATATCGTGGACTCTATCAATTTCCTTGACAACTATTACAGAATGATCTGAACACAATCTGTCGTAAAAATGGATATGGTTTCTTTTAATTAGCCATTATCTTTCATACTGCTAAACGAATGTAAAGGCTTGGTAAAAATATTAATTTGTGAAAATTTGCTTTTAGAAAATACTCCGAGTTAACATGTTCGTTCGTGTTCAAGTATGTGTAATAATAACTCGTTCAAGTATGTGTAAATACTCGGAATACTTTTAATCACTCATAAATTAATTTATATTTTATTGTTTAAGTCGATTATTTACACATATCGGGAAGTTCGTGTAACTTGCCTCAAGGCAAAATACCAATAGCAACTAGTTTACTTTTCAGGTTAACTTATATGAACATCATCGTCCAATTTATAAGCTTTTATATTATGTTTATAAAATACGAATAATTAAAGTTACAGTATTTATAATAATATATTTGAAAACATTTATATTATTACAGTACGGAAAATTTCAGCAATTTGCCTTAAGGCACGATTCCATACACCACTAGTTTTTGTCTGGATACTATGATTTTCTACATAAGGGGGCTTCCATTAATCACGTGAGGTTCTTAGGGAGAAGGGGGATTTGACAAAAAATCACGAAATATCACGTGGGGGAGGGAGGGGTATAGTAAGATATCACGTGTATTTTTTAACTGATTTTTTTTTAAATCAAACTTTTTCAAAAAAAATTACTTTATCCAAAAATTTTACAGTTTTTTACATAACTAAAAATACACGTTATGTTTGGTGGGAGAGGGGGGGTAATATTGAATATCACCACGTATCACCAAAAATCCTTAAAACTCGCTCACGTGATTAACAAACGCCCCCTAACTATATTGCCGTTCTATAAGTTATAAATAAGACTCTATTCTTCTGATATCTCTTTTACTTTAAATATTTTGCATCTGAGCCACATTGCGTTGAATAATTGAATGTTTCCATCACCGGAACGATACAAATAAATGGATACCTGTATAAGTGCATCGGGAATCTTGACATGAAATTACAGTACCTGCTGATATAGGAAGACAACTGTGACGATTTGCGGAAACAAAACTGTACAATGGATGTTACTGTTAGAAATAAATATTTTAGATAAGTGCTCTGGAAGTATTTTTATTAAACGTGATATCTTCATAAATAGGACAAGTTTGAACCAAAGACATCAGTCAATGTTGATTGTATGGTTTCTTTAACCGGTTAACTGCGATTGACGTGTATACTAGTCATGGCAAAACTTTTTGTATTGTCTAAGATCAAAGATGAGACTTGTAATTGAACTGCCACATATCTAGCTTTAATGATTATTTAGACTCGTAATAAATATAGATACTTGATTTTTTTTTAATTCTCCAGACATTAAGAGTTGTTGCATCATTCTTATAGGCGATCACATAATTGTCCTCTAAGGCCATAAATTTATCTATATATTAGTGAAAGTATAATAAATCGATTAATACTAATATGCGTCAGTATGTATAATGAAACGATATTTTAGTCGCAGTTCAATGCACCATTTCTAATAAGCCTCTACAATGTCTCGATTCGGATCAATAATTTCAATGGGTCACGAAGTAGCAGAGATAATATAATTTCCAATTCCAAATGACAAACATTGTTCAGCATGATTTGATTCTACGGCAATGGTATAATTGAACGGTATTATTATTAATAGAGATGCAAAGGTATATAATCATTAATAAGGATCAATAGGAAGTGAGGACATTATGCAAAATCACTTACTAACGTGCTAATTGTAAATCATATATCTGAAAACAATTTTCTTACTAATTAACATTCTTACTGGATAAAAATTATTTGTTTAATATATATACACATAAAAACGCATAAAAAATCTGTTGGATACAATATAGACTTGCATCGAATATTCGGTTACTATTTGGTATTCGGCACCTTTTTTGATATTCGGCCGAATACCGATTAGTAACTTACTATTCGGCCGAATACCGAATAGTAGTTGCTAGCTTAGGCATAAAAATTGAATATACATGTAGTACGTTAGTAATATAACAACTTCAAATAGTAATTACTTCAATACGAACGAGTTTGGGCGCTAAAAACCTGCCGAATAGTTGCCGAATATTCGGTATTCGGTCTTTAGAGCATGCCGAATATTCGGTATATACAATTCGTTACCATAATGTCATTTTGCAAAAATTCTATTTAATAAAACTAAATCAATAAACTTCCCGATATATGTAAATTATCGATCTAATCAATATGAATTGATATTTACCTATTTAGTTCAAAGGTTTGACTGTATATTCCAAAACTGAAGTTTCTGTTTTCAGTAAAAACTAATGTGATTATCTATTTATGACTATCAAACAAACCCATAATATATGTAACTCCCCTAGTATGTTTTAAAAGCTCCCATTATTTCAAACATTAATGGATTTTTATAATTCAACTTCATTTCGCAGACAACTCTATTGCCATATTAACCCTTTCTACTCGGATGCCGCTCATTCATATAAATCTCGCAATTCGCGAGTGAAAAAGGTTAAGTTTCATAAAAACGCTAAAAAGCGAAGAAACGGCCAGGCCATCATTGCCAAAACTAATCAGCCAACTGATACAGTTCAAACAAATTTTGAATTTGGGTTCAGGATTTTTGGCGAAAACGTGGACGAAAATTGTTGATCTTTTCTGGCAATTCTAAAGAAAATGTACGTTCGATCGAGACAGCCGTACTTTAAAGACGTCGAAGAAAAGTCAAATTTTCGCATCCACACAAGTTCACACATACTTTACCCAATATTGGTCACGAACGAATCACAATAACTTGAAATGTCGAGAAATCAGAAGCTATCGGATTTTCTGGCGAAAAAATATTTACATTCTTTTCTATCATCTTGCAAGTCCTTATATTTTTTAAGTAAAACTTCTTTATGCGCGGCTAGGAAATAAATCTGTGAAAATGAAACGGAAGTTGCGTTACGCCCGAACTGTTCAGTTCAGTTTGCAATTCAGTTTACTTTCGTTCGTCATTGGCTCTCGATGAAATCATTTCTTTTAGGGTCGATTGTGATTAGTCGTCGTGTCGTGTGAATAGAGATTTTTTGTTGTATGCGTGCCGGCGTAGGTACATCAACGAGGAGATTGGAATGTCCTTAGATTTTAACATTACATCGTAGTATAAAATCTTGATTTAATAAAAAATGCCTGAATCAGAAGAATATTTTACCCTGCCTATCATAAATGAATATAATGAAAATATTGAAACAAATGAAACATTTGTGCCATGTACGAAACGTAAGTTTATTGAAAGAATTTTTATATTATTCGTAGTTTCTATAAATCCTTGGAGTTATTAAAAGGGAAAATATTTTTATAGGCAAGACAAATATTACAGCTTCTCAAAGAATGAGATTGTATTGCCAGCGAAAAAATAAAAAATAAATACAAGCAGTCAATGAATGTGTGTTAATTTTAATTACATGAAATTCTTCAAACACAATTACATGATGAGTAAAATTGTGAAAACAATATTTGATGCACTGTGTGAACAAATATTATAGAATTTATTAAGCAGCAATTACTTCATAAAGGTTCAAGTCCTAAATGCTAATTACAATGACAAACCGATCATGTCATATTTGAAGTATGACTTTAATTACATTATTGTTTTTAAATATTATACATAATTTAGAAATGAACCTTCATTTGAGAAATGAAGTAATTGCTGATTAATAACTTCTATAATATTCGTTCACAAAGTAGATTATGTTAAACAACGTCTAAACAAATATTGTTTTCGCAACTTCACTCATCATGTAATTGTGTTTGAAGAACTTCGTGGAATTAAAACATACATTCATTGACTGGTTGTATTTTTTTACTTTTTTGCAGGCGATATAATCCTATTCTTTGAACAGCTGTAATATCTGTCTTGCCTAAAAAATATTTTCTATTTTAATAACTTGAAAGATTTATAGAAACTACGAATAATATAGAAATAATTTCTAATAATTAAACTTACGTTTAGTACACGGCACAAATGCTTAATTTGTTTTATTAATTCCAAGAAACTGGGTAAAATATGCATCTGATTCAGGCATTTTTCGTTAAATCAAGATTTGTACTACGATGTAAGTTTAAAATGTATTTATTTATGCCGATTTCCTTGTTGATATCGGAACGCATACAACGTTCATGCCGTTACGCATACAACGACAGATCTCTATTCACATACACGACGACTAATCACAATCGACCCGTATAGAAATGATTTCATTGAGAGCGAATAACGAACAGTTCCGGCGTAACGAAACTTCCGTTGCATTTGTACGGATTTGCACCCTAGTCCCGCCTAAAGAAGTTTTACTTCAACTAGGTGTATAAATATTTTGGCCTAAGGCTAGTTACATGGATTTCCTATGACGTGTAAATAATCGTCCCAATCAATAAGAATCGAGATTAACAATCTTTCCAGAAAATATATGTACATATATGTATCCATGTATGTATTGTTATATAATTTTACTAATTAAAATACTAATCACGATATCATAATTTGGCAACTCATTCTAATTAACTCATTGACACACTACACCGATTTTGCCGAGTGAAAGTCACGGTTCCTAGATAAGATGATTCACACGACTTTGTATAGATTTTTTATAGATAACAAATAAATTTCCTATAGAGCCAAAGACTGCAATCGTTAATATGAATCAACAAAATAAAAGTGAAATTCAATTCTTATACACTGATTGGCTAAGCAGTTAATCGGTATCGGAGCAAATATTATTTTCTTGTGATGTCGGCTTTTGTGCAGCAATACAAAATGATTTGAACTCTTATATAAACTTATAATAAAGACTGAAGTTAATCAATCTACCACAAAAGATTTTCTTGTCAAATTCAATCAACTCAAAGGTGAACGCGATTGTGTTTCGTAAATTTGCTTTCGGCGCGAACTCGTCGAAGGCTATTGGTGGTGAAGCTGGTCAACACTTTGATAATAAAGACAATTTTGGATATTATAGTAAAGAAATAAAAATTTATTATTATTCAAATGTAAGACTTGGATTTAACTAATAAAACAAATTTAAAGGAAGTAGCGAATGAAAAACAAAATCGCAGACTTTGGTACTGAAGATGCAGGACAATACACATTTGATTTTGGAGATATTTATGATTGAAAATTTACAAAAACTAGTGGTGCATGGCATCGTGCTGGAAGTTTCCGTACCGAAAACTAAATTATTAAACAAAACTACTAACTAACAAAACTAATACTAACAAGTTTTGCAAAACTTGAAAAAAAATAGATTGTTGAGAAATTTTGAAAATTTTGGAAAAATTTTACTTTTTTAAAAATTTGACTTTTTTTATTTTGTTTTTATTTGTATTTTAATTCTTTTTTTAATTTTGAACATTTTTTTAAGCAATCCCGCTGGATAGGTGATTTGGATTCGAAATATCAAAGCGCGTAAGCGCCGCGTAGTCGACTAACGTGTAAACATTGGTACGGAACCCATATAAATGTACGCAAAATTTGTGCTTATTATTATAATCTTTATGAAATATCTGATAATGTAGACGATGTACATATGTCTAATGTTCATTTTTGACCCCCAAATGGCTTTATTTTTTTACGTTTTTTTAATTGGATCTCCGGAGACGCTGGACCTGCTTTTACAAAAATTTTACCAGTTGTTCATTTCGTTAATACAAGTAAAAATTGTTTGAATTATTCAAATCGGACGCTCCGTTAATATCTCAAAAACTGAAATACCATGTTTGGCACTTTTTGTCACGTATCTCAGAAACGGTTCGACCTGCTTTTGACAAAAACTAGTCAGTACGTCTCCTTATGAATACGAATCGAATGTTCTTTGAATTATTTGAATCGGTTGATCCGTGTTCCCGAAATCGTCGACGAAAATTTGTATCCGCACACACATTTACATCAATTTTTGTTAAAGGTATGCCAAAAATGTTCAGAAATCTCTGAAACGTAAAGATATATAAAAAAAAAAATCGATTTTTTTGCGATTACTATAACTTGGCAATTCATAACTACTCTACAGGAAGTTAAAAATTATTTGTAGAGGTAATAAATATACCATATTTCTTGATAATCATCTGAAGATAGAATTTCATGTGTCCTTTAGATTTATGGTCGATTATTCACTAGTAGTGCCATAAATCTTAATTAGGTGAAGCCAAAAATCATATTGCAAGATTTTGCAAAAATTGAGCAAACTATCGACCAGTCCCTGTATTTTTGTGGCAATGACTCTGAATAAAAATCAATAAACAATATATTCTAATTTACCAATTCTGAATTTGTTATGGGATATGTGTTTCGTTGTTGGTCTCACCGTTAACTTTACGATTTAGTCTTATATTGTGTCGCCTCCGTACGTGCACATTGTAAAAGGTATTACGTTATAATATATATTAGGATCCGAGGTGATATGTATCTCTTTACGGGATTAATAAAATTTATGAAGCTGCTTTATATGGTATCATTTATTATGCTATATTAGAAATTTTATGGCTCTACGGCAAGCGAAAAATAACAAGCTGTCGTTGGTATGGTAAACGATTTTCCTGATAAGTTATTTTATTTTATATTAGATTTTTACTACATCCACTTATCAGAAGCCATAAGAAATTGATTAAATGTATCTGTGATTTCTGCTGTTTCGCTAAAATAAATTAGTTATTTGAATACAATTTTATGATTGGCATGAAAATTTTATATCGCAAATATTATAGTTTCGGTTGGTTTAAAATTGAAATTTGAAATAAAATCTAGCATATCTTCTAAATTTTCTATATCTTGCGTTTTTTGGTTAATATAATTAATAAAATTTAGTTAAAAATATGGAATATAATCTAGATATCAGTGTTTTCTTCAAAATTTCAATCATAATGATAAAAAATCATAATAAAAATACATAAATTAATTTTGCATTGTTTTGTGTATTTTATTGAACAGTAATAATTGATCGTAAAAATTATCAAGATTTTTGACTAATGATTTATTACCTGCATAATACTGATTGTAATATTAATTTTAAGTTTAATTTATTAAAAGTAATAATTTATACATAAGGTCTGAACAATAGTAATGAAGATTATTTTAGTAATCACTGAATCTTTTTTTATATTTTGTTAATAATTGCCTAAAAGTATACATATAAATAAAAAAACTAAAAGCAATCTACTGTTCTATCAAATTATTATATTTCAACTCTACTTTTATTTTCCGTAAAACCAATTTTGCCACGGTTTCTTGATAACCGTGGTAAGGTCACGTTGAATTTAAAGATTTGTGTAAACCTCTAACTTTGTTTCGATAAAAAATTATTCAAATATATATAGCTATATTGAAGAAAATTCTTCTATAGAAATTAAAATAAATTACTTGACTCTTTTAATAGTTTTTCTCGAAACGAAACATTAATTTTGTAACAGAAAACTGTACTAGTAAAAAAAATGTAATAGCTGTATAAAAGTGCAATGTGAAATGAATATTTGACTAATTGTAAGTTGTTTTGCAAAACGGCTTTTCATCCACATCAGTTAATTATTTGTTAGGATTTTATAAGCTTTGAAAAGCAAATTGTTCTTTAACAAAATAATTACATTATTTTTTAATACTAGTACAACAGATACAAATCGAATGGTATTTGAGGAGTAGCCTGCTTTAGAGGCTTCAAAAAATCGCTTTTTTGAGGAATTTTTAGGGAAAAAAATAAATATTTAATTGTAACAAAACTTTCAGGTTTTATTATTATATATATCAACATTTTTCAAAAAAGAATGTGAGCTTCACTAATTTTTCGCAACTTAAAAAAAATCATGTTTTTCGATTAAAAATTTCGCATTACATTGTTTAAAAAGTGGGCTAATTAACACTTTTTTAAGATGTTTTAGGTTTAACTATAAGAGAATTTAACTCTGAATACAATAAATTTTGTCTCGTTTTGATAGGACGTTCATTTTTTCCTACCTTTCCCGCCAATTTGAAAGAATCGAAAAAATGAAAAACCGAGCTATCCGCTCGTTCACCTGCTTGGCGCTTGCTTATATTTCTTCTGTTCCAAAAACTCCAAAAATATTTTGAATTTATTTCTGAAATTCTAGGGATATATTGTTGACTAGTTTTGGAAGACATTTTTGCCAAAGAAATCTAATC
The DNA here is from genome assembly GCF_003426905.1 of Ctenocephalides felis. Classification (NCBI taxonomy): domain Eukaryota; kingdom Metazoa; phylum Arthropoda; class Insecta; order Siphonaptera; family Pulicidae; genus Ctenocephalides; species Ctenocephalides felis. The sequence continues at coordinate 3,080 of NW_020536996.1, read as the reverse complement.
TTTTTAAGTCTCTAAAGCAGGCTCCCCTCTAATCCACGTCCGTAGGTTATTTTATTATGATTTTATGACATTAAATTGGGTCGAGCATAAATTGATCAAAAAAATCAAAAATATCTAAAGTCAAATATTTGCATTGGCTGCATGGCTAAAACCTGGTCCATAAGACCAGCTTATGGGTACTATACTTACCTCTAATAATATTAGGTTTCACTCGAGATCATAGATTTCAATTATCATATCTTGTAAAAATATTTTTTAGTGGCACTTTTAAAAATCTATCTACGTATAACTCCATCAGAAAGATATTGGTTAACTGGTCACTGGTAGCCTTCCAGTAACAACGGATAAAGATTTCCGTGAAAACAGCTCATAAAACACATAGTTCTGGCAGCTGTTCAAATATTAAAAATATATTTGCGTTGTTTTTTTATCGCCGGCACCGATACCGCAAACAAACTGCAATTTTATTTGTAGATTTACCGATTTACGTAAGCCGCTACTTTGCTAATCCAACTCGCCAATTTCGTGTTCATACGTTCTTGGCGCAATCGTAAAATTTTAACGTCACACTACTTCCCACAATCGCAATCGTCGCGTTCAGCGTCATTCAGTGATATAATTCCGGATAATAATGTGAAAATCTGTAATTAGAATTATGAGTAGTTGTTGTTGAAGATGTATCAGCAACACCGTTTTCTCACAGTCTTCGGCACAATAATTGTGTAAGACTGACACTGAAAGCTGTTGTTATATGATTTTTATCACGGTACTGACAATGCAAGACACGATGTTTAGGAGCTATTGCATGAAATGTTGTAATGCATGTAATTTTGACACATGGGTGATTTTGCAATCTTTGTTTCGTGATAACAAATCATTTGAAAAGGATTTTTATATTTCCTTATTGTAAAATGAATGCTAGATATAGAAAAATAAATTTATATTTTTATTGCGCTGTTGAATAAGAACTTCAATAAATACAAAAAAGATTTTAATTTTCATTACCCTTTCGGATGTTGATATGTTCTATTTTAGATATTCTTCAGATCGCTTTATTTTGAAAACGTTGAATAAATTAGGTTTCTGAGAATTTTGAAATTTTTAACAGAAATAGATTTTTTTGAAAATTTTGAGTTTGATTTTTATATTTTGTAAACGTTTTGACAATTTTGAACTTTTTTCTCAAAGTAATCGCGCTACCTCAGCCAAAAACTAATCAGCACGCCTCCTTCTCCTCAATTCGAACAAAATGTTTTTTTCAATGATTCAAATCGGTTCATCACTGTTCACGAAATCGTCGATGAAATTTGTATCCGCACACACACATGTATCCGATTTTCTAAGGTAAGCCAAAATGTTCAGAAACCTTTCAAACGTAAAGAAAATAAAAAATTTCATTTTCGATTTTTTGCGATTAATATAACTTACCCTAATAAAAATATCTTACATATTATTAATTATATAAAGTCCAAAAATGTTAAATTGAGAGATGGAACAAAAATTTGTGTCGGAGAGTCTCACTGGAAATCCTTTATTAATTATCCCTCATTAACACTGCTGATAGTATTGATTAGTTATAACTTTAATCACTTTGTGAGCGGTAATGTGTTTATGAAAAACATAAATTTATGGAAATATAAAGAAATGCCATAATCTTCATTGTTTGTCACAAAGGATAAAAAAGAGACACAATTCAAGAAATTATTAAATTATATCTCCAAAAATGTTATATAAATAGAAATCATTGATGAATATTGTGATTGGTTATTTGTCAATTAGAGCCAATTTTCTAAAAACTGGAAGTTTTCAGTATATAATACTGCAGGAGTGAAATCTATGAATTTTTTTGGAATGTGTTCGTCACAAAGTATAGGGAAAAAACAATTCGAGAAATTATTAAATTATATCTCCAAAAATGTATATATAAATAGAATCATCGACGAATATTGTGATTGGATATTTGTCAATTATAGCCAATTTTCTAAAAACTGGAAGTTTTTGATATATAATACTGCAAGAGTGAAAATCTATGAATTTTCGTTGGAATACTCATCTTTGAAATTTCTGTTTTTGAAGAAAAATATCATTCAGCTATTCATTCATTAGCTGTTTTGTTTTACATAATGTGGTAAATTTTAATTTTTTTCTGAAAATGCTAGGAAATTAAGTAATTTTTTATTATATTTCGTTAAATTTCATCAAAATTATACTGCTCTTTCACTGTCTCTAATATTAACTTGCTCTTTCCATTTAATGCCAAAAAATTGAAGAAAGAATCAGCCTAATACTTACCAGCCAAATCTCGCATATGTATATACTTGAAATTGGATAACCCATAATGGATACAAATGGGTTTTCAAATATGATCTTTTCAATGACGATTTCTGTTATTGAAGTGATAATATTACGGTACAACTGCTATTATTCCGTTCTATTTGTTCTTAAAATTATCCGTAAACCCTAGAATGGTATCGTGCTTAACAAGTGATTTGTCTTCATCTTTTCCTTTGTATACTTTGTGATATCATCAAATGTTATTTCAGAATTGTTACTAGTTAGTAACAAATAGTCTTTTTATTTTTCAAAATTTCCGTACTCGGAAGCGAGCTGATACCATTCTAGGATTAAAATTTGTTGATAGCCTAGTAAATACTATTTGCGATGCCGAAGCATTTCATAAATAAATAATAAATCTTTGGCCGCCAATGAAATAAATATAGGCAGCATGATTATAATTATTTGCTCTTGTTTATAATAATGGCTCAAGTTTAAATGTTATAAACAATATTAGCATATTACATTTAATATTTAAAAGCATATGCAGTGGTAAATGTTAATGGATCAGAGTAGGCTAATGTACCATTGTGCCCTCGCGCAATACGCCTAGATCACATCTTAATTAATTCAGCGCATTAGCACGAAATACACATGCTCGAGATCCCATTCGAACCATCTTTCATAACACCTGAAACAACTGTCTATTGTTGGAATCATACCACTTTGCATTTGACCTATATCGTAACAGTAAAATATAATTGAACTAGTGGTCATGGCATCGTGCCTTGAGGCAAATTGCTGGA
>NW_020536995.1:0-33224 GCF_003426905.1 Ctenocephalides felis | reverse complement strand
CGTTTTAAAAATTATGATCGTCTCCAATTATCAGAATCAACAAATTATTAAACATATATTATTATTATATAATTGTATCTATAAGTAATTTTACTACAATAAAAAGATTATTGCAGAAATCTTGTGTGCTCATATACTCTCTAAAATGATCAAATTAAATAAAAAAGTAAAATGTTTATTCGTATATTATTTTTAAAAATAAGAAATTAAATTAATCGTGATAGAAAAGGTGCAAAAAAAAGACTCTAAAAAACTGAATTTACGTCTGAATATCTTAAAACCTTGAATGTAATTTTTAACCTTGTTAAAAATTAAATTAAGATTTTTGACGTGTTAATATTTTTAAATACTATGCACTTCATACCTAGTGCAATTAAAATTTTAAAATAAATCCTAATTAAATTTAACACGCAAGAAAACACATGAACATTTAAATTGCGTACCTTTTCGTACCCTTGTAATAGGTGGAACTATATCTTTTGGCCTGGTATCGTTGTTTACGAGGTTTGAAGTATTATTCTTGGTAAATGATAAACTTGGAATAGACTGCCCTTTTATCTCACATATCATTTTGGCGGGTTCTTCACTCGTATCTTCATCCATAGTTTCTGTAGATAGAATATAACTAAATAGTCAAAAAAGTCTAAATTCATTTGAAGACGTTAGCATTTTTTTAACAAAAAAAGAACAAGTACAGTATGTTTATCAAATAGAACATATCCTATTTGATAATATAAATACAAAAATTACTCTAGCAATCAGATTTATCTTCTACCCGTTGTTCTACTAATTTAATAATTTCAAGTAATTTAGTATTTCTAATAAATTTCTCTTTACATAATCTCAGTAATAGTTAATGACCCATAAAATTTTCAATTATAATCATAATTTCTATAACTCACTAGACTTCATTCTAATATTTCTACAATATAGTTAAATTCGATGAAATTTCATAATGAGAAGAAACTAGATAAAAATGCAATATCAAATTTCTAATAAATTTCGTCACATACACATTTCCACTAGTATTAATAGGCCCATAAATATTAACTATAATTATTATAATTAAAATTATTATAATTTATAAATATATTAATTTGATTGATAAAAAAAATAAAAATGTGCTTACTAATAAGCTTATCACAATACTGCAACTACAAAGTGCAAGATTGTACATAAGTTAGATCAAACTTTATTTTAAAAAAAATAATATGAAGATTATTTCTTATGACATGATGTATATAAGTAAAGACATAAAATGTGAAAAATAGAAATGCACATTTGTTCATGAAATTGCACACGATGTTGTGCTTTGCAGCTTTTACTTATATCAATGCATATAATAATGACTATACAATAATTATTGATAATTGAAAAAATATGTAAAAATACATTCTATAATATTCTGCACTAGACTTATATTCGCACTTACTTTTATAAAATTAGAGTTTAAGCTTATACCACAAATATCAACTGTATTCAAATATTTGTATTAAAATAAAGCAGATATGAATGAAGCTACGAAAAATAAGTGCCCTTCGTCGGACTTTGCTTCAGACTGAAATATGAGTTCTTTTAAAGGTAAAATATGCTCTATTCATAAAGTGCTTGTAATAATAGCGCGGAATATAATGGTTTTTGATTACTTACAAGTGGTGGTATGGTCGATACCTCACAACGGGCTAAAAGTTTTGTTGCTCAAACAATTCACGCTTAAATTCGTTCGCAGATAATTGCTTTATAATTGGAAAACTTTTTAATTGAGCACCTTGAGGTGTATTTCACAAAATCAATTGCGATGTGGAAAATCTATGAATGAATTTTTAATTGATCGGCAAACGAATTTATTTGTTGCTCACGTGAAAGTAATAACTGGTATCAAAAATATAAATTGGTATATGATTGGTATAGTTCCTTAGTACCTTGTGGATGTATGCATATAATAAGTCGGACATGATATGGATGATATATGTACAAAGGACAAGGCAAAACTTCATATTACTTTTATTTTGCTGCAAACTAAAAATAGTACACTTTTAATTATGTTCATCAAGATATAAGGTGGAAATTGATGTTCCATCAGCGGTTCAGAAATGACAACAAGTCCAGAAATTGTTCCTATTTATTCGTTTTATTGAATACATTTTTAATTGACTCAATTCATGTATGTAAATGAACATGTCATATAGTTTTACAACACGTGTAAACCAATCAATCGATTATTATGAAGCCTAACTTTGCACTAAATTTAGATTCTGCAGTTCGACGTTTTGATTGACTGCGTCCATTACTCCTTTATCTACTACTACTATGCATTATGTTTTAGAAGTTTATAAATAAATGAATTTAAAAATGCGCATTTAAATGCTGCAAGAAATGTAAGAAACACATTATACACATTATAATAAGCTATTATCATTCTGAGTTTCCCGAAGGGGAAAAATATCCAGTTTTTACCAGAAAACCCGATCGGTTATCTTCCCGCGTAGAGTAAAATTATAGTAATAGCAAAGATTTTTTTTTAAATATCTTCACGTTTCAAAAGTTTTTGAACATTTTGGCATAGAAAAAATGGATGGTTGCAGGACCGGTCCTGGAGTTCTCAGCGTCCACATGTCATTTTTTCCTAGTTTCCTACCTCCTCCCCATTATTTTAACCTTTTTAACAGTTGATTATTAAAATTATGTAATTATTTACGCTAACTTTTTAAAAATAATTTTTAATAATTCTAAATTTAGTACACAAAAAATAGATATAATCTAAAAGCACAAAAAATATATTTATTTCGCGGGTGCTCCTAATCAATTTATTGTGTCTTCTATCGTTGTCGCACGACCGAACTATTTTTGAATTCTTATTTTCAATCTAAACTTTTTAGGACAGCCAAAAATTTCAGTATGTTCATTATTACTAGCAAGAATATTCTTAAATTTTCGATTATTTCTAACGCATGTGTAATATGTATTTTTATTATTTGGGTTTTGAAATTATTTATTTATTTATTTTGGGGTTTTATGCGATTTCATATCCGAATCTCGGCGTTGGCGCCCCCTAAGGCGTGCGCTCGCATTTTTCACATGCATTGCACTGAAGGTAGGACCGACCCTGTATGAGCGATTCCAAGAGAACGGATCAACCGATTTGAATGATTCAAAAAACATTCGATTGCTATTGATGGGGAGACGTGCTGATTAGTTTTTGGCACAAGCAGATTCAGACCATATCCAGTCGATTTGAAGATACTGGGAGAACAATGACCATTTAGTTTGTAAGAGAACCGAGGGTCGAATTTAAATGATTCAAAAACAATGAAACGAAAAATTCTAAATGATGGAGTGAAGAATTGGTTAAATTTTTAAGAAAGCGGTTTCAAAAATTCAGAAAAAAGACAGTAAAATGCTGCAAGAAATGTAAGAAATACATTTCACAAATATTAATAAGCTATTATTATTCTGAGCTTCCTGAAGAAAAAAATTATGTCATTACCAGAAAGCCCGATTTGTTAACTTCCCGTAGTATATCTAACCCGATTGAAGATACTGTGCAAAAAATGGCCATTCAGTTTGTGAGAAAAACCAAAAATTCGAAAATTCAGCAAAAAAGTAAATAAAATGCTGCAAGAAATGTAAGAATTACATTTTACAAATTATAATAAGATATTATCATTCCGATTTGTTAACTTCCCGTAGTGTAATTTATAGTAATCTCAAAAAATCGAAAATGATTTTTTTTTTTAAAATACGCTTCAAAGGTCTCTGAACATTTTGACATACCTTAGATAGAATGCATGTATGTGTGTGTATGTGCGGATACAAATATTCGTCAACGATTCCGAAAGCATGGATCAACCGATTTGTATAATTCATTGATGGGGTGACCTGCTGATTAGTTTTTGGCAGAAGCAGATTCAGACCACGTCCCGGATAATGGATAAAAGAAGATAATGGATAAAAAATGGACATTCAGTTTTGTGAGAAAACTGAGAGTCGAATTTAAATGATAATCTGGTTAAATTTTTTAGGAAGGCAGGTCCAGCGGTTTTGGAAATTCAGAAAAAAAGTAAACAAAACGCCATTTGGCAGTTAATCATGTTTCCAAACTATAATGTTTACGCCAAATATTCGATAGATGGAAATATCATCTCTTTCATAGTTGCACGCTTTCTAACCTAAAAACTTTTACATTTGCACGTTTTACAGTAAATATAAAATAATGTTATTTACAAGTTATGTTTGTTAGTAAATAAATAATAAAATGAAGTTTGCATATAAGGTGAATAAAAATAATAGATTTTTGATTATTGCTCTTAGTTAATTATCATGATGTGTGATTTATACTAATTTTATGTATATCAACTATCACAAAGTGCTGTTTCTATTAATAATTATTTATTACAGTTTAGTAATTTACTGGGAACAGTTTATAGACAAGGAGATTTAAAGTTCACTCCAGATGGATATTCTGTAATTAGTCCTGTCGGTAACAGAATCACTATTTTTGATTTGAAAAAGTAAGTTTTTTTTAATCCCTGTTACAAATATATAAATAGTTAACACACAAACATATATATATATATATATATATATATATATAATATAATAATATAAATTAATATTTATATAATATAAATAATATAAATTAATATTCTAGTAACAAGTCATCAACACTTGCGATTGAAAGTCGATTTAATTATGTCTCATTAGATTTATCCCCCAACGGCAATGCCTTAGTTGCAGTGAATGAAGGTAATAATATACTTTATCACCGAATGAGAAAAAGTTTATGAATTTTTGTTTCTAATGTAGATGGTGAGGCTTATTTTATTAGTTTAATATCAAGGACTGTTGTACACAAGTATCATTTCAAAAGACCAGTACCAGCGATTAAATTTAGCCCTGATGGCAAACATCTTGCAGCTTGTAAAGAAAACAATGGTATGTAAGCAGCACTAATCAATCAATTCAATTTAAAGTTGTATATAATTTCACCTATTTTTATGTTTTAGTGTTTATATTCAAAGCTCCAGGGCCATACAGTGGAGAAGTCAATGCATTCGCAATGGAAAGAGTTTTCCATGGTTCATTTGATGCAACAACATGCATTGAATGGGCTCAAAATTCAGAAATATTGGCTGTCGGCTCAAAAGACATGTCTACTAGAATATATAGTTTGAAAAAATACAAAAACTTTAGGCCATTTTCATTGGGTTCTCACACCGACATCATTGTTGCATGCTTTTTTGAAGAAAATAGTCTTGATCTTATCACCATATCACGCAATGGACAAGTAATATATATTTGAATTTAACATATACTGAATTGTTTAAATCCTTACAATTATGAATTTGAAATATTTATCTTTAACAGGTGTGTATGTGGGATTGCAATATCAAACTTACGTCTTTAGTTCCTTTTGAGGAAGATGCATCAATAAAAAAGCTAGAGTTGATGAAGAAGATGTAGAAGATGATGGTCCCGAAGAATCAATTGAGAAATCTCAATCTAAAGAATCAAATAACATGAATAATCAAGAGAAAATTACTGAATTCGTAGAAGATGAGACTGTTCAAGAAAGGGATGATCAAGGAAAGGTAGAAATTTTGTTTACACATATTAATTGAAGATATTATGATAAAAATATGAAATTACAAAATATTTTTCTATTATATAAGCATATGTATTAAATATCAAGCATTTGTTTTAGATTATATTGAAAACAGATGATCAGAAGCATAGTTTCTTTTATCGAAGACATTCCAGACATTATTTAGCTGATGAAGTAAGAAAGGAGGATAAAAATGCTGTATTAACAGCTGCAACATACCATAAAAAGACAAAGATTTTAGTTACAGGTAATAATATAAATAAACTAGTGGTTAGCTGGAACTTTGAAAAAATTAGGTTTTTGAGAAATTTAAAATTTTTGAAAAAAAATTACTTTTTTTCAAAGCCAATCGCACTGCTTTAGCTGCATAGAAACGCAGTATCGAAGCGCGTAAGCGTCGCGTCGCCGTCTAACGGACAAACGATGTTACGAAACCCATAGAAATGTAAACAAAATTGATACACATTATTAAAATCTCCATAAAATATCTGATAATTGGATGTGCATATGTCTAATGATCATTTTGACCTCAAAATGGCATTTTCTTTTACTTTTTATATCAGATCTCCGAAATCGCTAGACCTGCCTTCCCAAAAATATAATCAGTTTTTCATCTTGCCAAAAAATGTTTTTCGAGTTATTAAAATCGGACGCTCCGTTCTCTTAAAAACTGAGTTACCGTTTTTGGCACTTTTTGCCCTGTACCGAATGTTCCCGAAATTGTCGACGAAAATTTGTATCCGCACACACACACATACATCAATTTTTTCTAAGGTATGCCAAAATGTTCAGAAACGTCTGAAACGTAAAGATATATGAAAATTTTCATTGCCGATTTTTTTGCGATTACTATAAAATGCCCTACTGGAAGTTAATAAATTATTATTTAGATTTACTGAAATTAATATTAAATTTAAAAAAATGTAATACATTACAGGTTTCTCCAATGGGTCATTTTTCTTACATGAGATGCCTGAAGTCAACATGATCCACTCGCTTAGCATATCACAACAAAATATTACAGCATTGAGCATAAATAATACGGGAGATTGGATAGCACTCGGATGCTCTGGTGTTGGTCAATTACTGGTCTGGGAATGGCAATGTAAGTGCTATTGTGATGAAATCAAAATATACATTGCATGTTTTCAAAAATTGAATTAAATTCATATTTTTAACTCTTAGGTGAACAATATGTAATGAAACAACAAGGACACTCTTCAAATATGACTTGTTTGAGTTATTCTCCAGATTCTGAATTTATAGTCACTGGTGGACTAGATGGAAAATTAAAGCTTTGGAATACATCAACTGGATTTTGTGTTATTACTTTCAGTGAACACACGAGTGCAATAACACAAGTTCAATTCAGCAAGAAATGTTTCATCAGCTCATCATTGGATGGTACTGTACGTGCTTTTGATATGACGAGGTAAATATTACATTTGAATGGGATTTAAGTTTTATTATTAATGTACAGATAACCCCCCTTAAAACACTGCAGTTACCTTCCAAAAATCTAGTTTGTTATGCGAATACATGTTATAGGGGATAAAGAACTAGTACAGAAAGGGGTTATAATCCAAGAATTCAAAAAAATATGCAACATATCATTATTTTATATTAAATATTGTAATATTTATCAACTGTTTTAAGAAGTAATATACAACACATAAATTATGAATTTTAACTTCCCTTAGGGTAAGTTATAGTAATCGCAAAAAAATCGAAAATGAAAATTTTTATATGAATTTACTTTTCAAAGGTTTTTGAATATTTTGGCATACTTTAGAAAAAATGGATGTATGTGTGTATCTTCAGAACGGCTAACTTGCCTTCGCCAAAAACTATTCAGCACGTCTCCTTGTCAATACGAATCGAATGTTTCTTGAATTATTCAAATCGGTTGATCGGTGTTTCCGGAATCGTCAACGAAAATTTGTATTCGCACACACGCACACACACACACATACATCCATTTTTTCTGAGGCATGCCAAAATATTCGAAAACCTTTGAAACGTAAAGATATATAAAAAATTTAATTTTCGATTTTTTTGCGATTAATTTAACTTACTGTACGCGAAGTTAAAAAAGATCAAGTACGCTATCAAATGGATAAGAACCAGGGCCGGTCCTACTTTGAATGCAATGCATGCGAAAAATGCTGCGCACGCATTAGGGGGCGCCAAAACGAGATTCGGAAATAAAATTTACTATGTATTATTTATATTTATATCTTTTAAAACACGTTAAAAATTTAACTTTAAAACAACAATCTGATGGGAAAGTAAAGATGTTAAAACAGTTAAAATGAGGGGCGGGGACGCTAGAAAAAAAAATTGCATACGGGCGCTGAGGACTCCAGGACCGGCCCTGATAATAACTATTACACTCTGGAAAGGTGTAATAAATGTAATTAAATGAAATTAAGTGATATATTAAAATTAATAATGAAAATTTATAAATAGATATCGCAATTTCCGAACATTTACCTCACCATCGCGCCCCGTGCAGTTTTCTTGTGTGGCTGTAGACTCTTCTGGTGAATTGGTTTGCGCTGGAGGCCAAGATATTTTTGAACTTTATCTGTGGAGTATGAAAATGGGCAGATTATTGGAAGTACTTAGTGGTCACGAAGGACCTGTTGTAAGTAATAATTTAAAGTTTAATAAATAAATGTTATGTGATAGGACTCAACTTATTTGTTTTTCGAGTGTACTGCTGAGACAAAAAAACAATTTTAACATAATATTTAAGTATTTAATTATCGATCGATTTCCAGGTTAGTATAAGCTTTTCTCCAAGTCCTGGTTCATCATGTCTTGTATCATGTTCATGGGATGGAACGATTCGTGTATGGGACGCACTGGAAAGCAGTGCTCAAAATGAACCGATTATACTTGGCTCTGATGCGTTGTGCGTCACTTTTAGGCCTGATGGAGAAGAAGTAAGAATATACAGTAAAAGCGCTCCTTATTTGCTAATCTAAAAAATGCGACTCAATTTCGATATTCGGCTAAAAATTTATTTCTTAGCTGATCTAATAATAAGTGCAGTATAAAATTCAATTTTTACATGTAGTGACTTTTATTTATAGATTGCAGTTGCAACATTAGATGGGCAGATAACTATGTTTCATGTAAAAAGTGGTTCACAAACTCATAGTATAGAAGGCAGGAATGATTTAGGTTCTGGTCGAACAGAAACGGATCTTGTTACAGCCAAGCAGAGTTTGAAGGGAAAGTAAGTTAAAATTGTGATATCCAATTATTTTACAATATGATTATAAATATATATGAGTAATTTAAATGTTCTTTTTTATTGTTTTTAGAGCTTTTACTTCCTTATGTTACTCCGCCGACGGCGAGTGCATATTGGCCGGAGGCCAATCTAAAAATGTTTGTATATATAATGTGCAGGAAGGAATTTTATTAAAGAAATTCCAAATAACACAAAATAGGTCTTTTGATGCTGTGGATGTAAGTCTTGTTTTATACTACATTTTTGAAGTTTGTTCAAAATTTATTGGTTATTGATTGATTAATTAATTAAATAAAACACTTGTAGGATTTCATTAATCGACGAAAAATGACAGAATTTGGTAATATTGCATTAATTGAAGAAAGAGAAATATCAGAAGGTGGAAATGTAACTATAAAACTGCCTGGTGTGAAAAGTGGTGATATGGCCTCAAGAACAGTGAAACCTGAGGTAGGATTAAAATTGAATTATTATCTATAATCTTCTATATATATAAAAATAAGTCGGGTTTTCCTTCCTGACGAAATAACTCCAGAACGCACGAACCGATTTTGATAATTTTGCATTCGTTGGAAAGGTCTCGGGCTCCGCAAGGTTTATAGCTAAGAAAATTAGTGGTGCATGGCATCGTGCCCTAATGCAAATTGCTGGAATTTCACGCACAGTAATTAAAATTTCGAGTAATGACATTAGTGAGAATTATCAGAATTATGCTTGGTTAAGTCAACTAGCAATTTTTGCCGCAAAGAATAATGATGTATACGCACTGAATTTCACCATTCAATCAAAAGTTGCTGGGGATTTGGTGACATACCAATAATTCCGACTGGTTTTCCGTTTGACTTCAAACGATTGCAATTTCCAGTTCGCCTTGCGTTCGCAATAACAAGTCGCAAGGCCAATCGCTTAGTGTTTGCGGGATAAATTTCAAATAGATTATTTAGAAAATCATTGTTTTTCACATGGACAGTTATACGTTGCCTATTCACGAGTTGACAAACCATCCGCTTTGTTTGTGTTAAAGGCAGACCAAAAAACAAAAAATGTGGTTAAACAAAGAGCACTTCAATGAAACGTATAATTGGCGGATTCACTTTTATTTACTTAGAGAAGTTCAACTAACAAACACTTCATTTTTGTAACCGAAATAAATTCATTACTGTTGTGTAATAAAATCAAATTTTTCCTTTTCAAATATAAAACAAATAAAAAACTTCTTCATCTTTCTCACGAAACCATCTGGTGGCGAAACGGAGTTCGTCGGGTTTGCTAGTTTTATATAAAGTATACTTTGAAATGTATTTATATATATGAATAATGTTGATGTTTATATAAGTATTTTATTTTTTTATAGGTACGAGTTTTATGCTTACAATTTTCACCAGCTGGTCATTCCTGGGCTGCTTGTACAACTGAAGGGTTGTTGCTTTATTCTCTAGATAATGCTTTTGTTTTTGACCCATTTTTATTGGATCTTGGAACAACCCCTGAAGCAGCAAGAAATTGTCTTAAGGAACAACAATATTCTATGGCATTAATTATGGCATTGAGACTTAATGAACTTGCACTTATACACGAGATAATTGAACAAATACCTTATGCTGACAGTACGTTGCAATTATAGATTATTTTGTATTATTATTGAAATATTGAAAAATATTTTACTAGTCATCTTTTCTTCTATTGATCTTAAAATTGCATATAATTTATATTATTTGTTGCGTTTCAATTTAATTTGATTATATTTGATTTTTATTATATTTGCAGTTGAAATCACTGCAAACTCGCTACCTCAAGAATATGCAAAGCGTGCTTTGAAGTTCATTTCCAAAACGCTTGAGGGAACAACACACATTCAATTTTACCTGCGATGGACAACAGCCTTTCTGGAAATGTTAGGACCTCGTGACCGTGGAACTATTTTGCCTGAGACATTAGTTGCTTTAGAAAAAAGTTTGCTGAGAAAATATGATGCACTTAGTAAAATGTAAATATAACATTTTTTTTTATTATGTTAATAACTTACCTCAAGTTCTACAGAAATATTGTTATTTTCAGTTGTGATTTTAATAAATACACTCTTCAATGGGTCAAGAAAATGGGTGAATTGGAAGAAGCTAAACAAACCCAAGTGATCAATGATGATGATTCAAATGAAGATGAGATGGATTATTCCGATCATGATGATAGTGAAACAGAAATTACTGATCTTTTATCTGTAAAATTATAAATTATATTAATAAACACAATTAATAAATAATGATTTTCTTATTTTAATATAAATAATTATATTCTTAAATGTTGATTAATTTAAGTTCAAGATTACTGGATTTAGGATTACTACAATTTGATAACTGAATAAAATGAGTGAGCGAAACTTAAATGATAAACTTTTATGAAGATGTATGATATAAATTATGCAAACGTGCAACAAAAATAACGCTAGATAATTTTATTACATTATTTTTATTTAGATTAATTGTGGAAAGCTTCATCTTATTAAAATATATGACTGAATACATATTCTGAATGATATATAACTTATTTTTGTAATACTACTTTATTGTGCATTTCAAAATAGCAGCACAATTTTTAATAATTTTCATCAATTATTTAACTATTTCTATATACTTTATACATTGAAACTATGCTTGATGTTAAATATTTATGAAAATAGATTGGAATGGCATTATGTATTTGATCTTTATTTTAACAGTGAAACATTTCAATAGTAATGAGTGTTTTAATATTTAGGTATAGAAGTAATTGAAAATATTCTTTATAATATATTATTTACAATGCGCGAAAAAGAAACATTTTCTTTATTTCAAAAATTATACTATTTTAAAACTTTACACTAAATAAATTTGTTGTTTTGCATTCAAAATTCAATGCTATATAATAAATCAATCTATTTGCACAATATTGTCATATTCCTTGTAAGACACGGTATACATAATATTGTCAATAACGGCTGTACTAACGTAAAATAAGAAATTATGAAAATTGCATAATTGGTAGTGGTTTTATTTGTAATTATATATATATATATATATATATATATATATATATATATATATATATATATATATATCAAAAGAAATCCTGTTTCATTTGTATAGATCTATAAAAGTAAAACAGAAAATTACAGGCTGTTTAGATGTTTAAGAAACGTTTAAGCGATCTTAGCTGAGAAAAAAAAATTGACAATAATATACTAATATCTTATTTACATCAATACTTATTATGTTCGCAAGAAACCCAAAGTATCACTTGCTCAATTATATTTGTTCATTTTATCTATCTACATCAAAAAGCAAATAAATATATTTGGTTGTACAAGATCACAGATATACTAAAGTCAGCATTAGATATTAAATAAAATAACTACTTATTAACCCAAGCTGTTGATTAAAAGTTTCTACCTAATAATATGAGATTTTCTTACTAATACTTATTCAATATTAGGCATTATAATATGTACATCATATTTTACCTATCAATAATTTATAGGCACTAAAAAGGCTTAGTAGATAGAATTATTATGTTATACACAGATCATTCTATTCAATATGTAAAAATATAGTCTTCGAGCCAACATTGCAAATATTATCAATATTTTATTTAATATGCAATAAATGAAAAAATGCCACGATAAAAATATCAAGCAAAAAGCGAATTCCAAAGCATTGCCCAAAAATCAACATCGAAAATCGTGCGACCCCACGACATATCTTTGCATAGGCTTTAGCGAATTAACGAATTTAAAAATGGATTATTTACTTAAAAGTGTGTCTTCATTATTAATTAAGTATTAACTAATTTTATATAAATTTCAAATTTGCTAAATGTTATTCTAATAATTTGTTAAGTTATGCCCATAAAGGATTCAATGTACATGCAACTTTCTAAATCATTTATCATCTTAAAATATTGAAGTTTTCTCAAATGCATATTATCATTATTATTATTATTATACAATTATTATTTACAAAAAATAACAAAAAATGTGTAAAATCCAGGCACAAAAATTTACTATTTAAATAATTACAACTATTTAATCTGTTAAATTACATTAAAGGCAGTTTGTACACGCGAATCTTGAAGACCTTATTGATACAACCTTTTTTTATCGTTTGGTTAATTCAGCTTTCGGGAAATTTATTTTACTATTTCTAAGACATTTAAAAAATCAAGTATACCTATTATGATATTTTAAAACTTGTTTTACTACCATGGTTCTGGGAAGCTATTCTTAGAAAGACGCAATGAAATAAAAATATGTATTAAAATGTGCAATGTTCAGCATATTCTGATATTATATTTGTTGGAGATATTGGCGAAGTATAGAAAAATAATTGTGGTTCTACTTTTGACAATTTTTTTTTAAGAATCGACCTATTTTCTGTACAAACGATGTATAATGCAATGGTTCTTGTAAGTAACAAAATGAACTGTCCTGCTTGTATTTGCATAAAACAGTCAGATCGTCACAAATTTCTCCAAAATAGAACATACTTATATCTTCAGAATATATTCTGTGATCACATATAATTTTAGAACAAAGTTGATCAGAATAATAAGTATTTAAAAAATACTATTTGTTGAACTAGCATGAAAGCTCATGATATAGAGCAAATTAATTTTAGCTCACAACCTAGAAATTAACTTTGCGTACAAATTATACCTATATGAATAAAAATTGTTATACCTTTCTAGAGAATCATTGTACGAATGCCAATATGTATGTCAGCTTCATTACTAAAATATAAATTGTTAATAATATTTTAGTGACTTTTAGTCTGATGTAACAAGAATTTTCCTAACGCCTTCGCTAAGAGCGTACGAGTGTCGCCCATTGATAATGATTGAAAAATCATTTAATATGTGTAAAAAGTACCTGGGCGTCTGACTGACCCGTACAGCAGTGTCACTCCTGAGGAAAACACTCTAGTAATGAAAAGGTCATTGCATATGTAATAATTGAACAAATGCACAATGTAAACCCATTTTATTTACGCACATTAACTTTTGCCCCCGAAACCACGCACAGAAACAAAAAAACTTCCAACAATTATTCTCAAAAATAATTATTATTTCTATCATCCAACCTTGCTACCTACATACTGAATCATTAACCACGTCTTCAACAAGATGATCCGCAGTGACGTCCGGCATTTCAAAGTCGTCCTCGTAGGACGGAACGCCACTGGGACCCCTGTCTCACGATGCTGCCGTTTTTAGCAAAAGCACAGGCCAATAGACGATCACGAATAGTAAGAATAATGCGGGGAAAACTATGCGGGACATTTTATCTATTTCCCGCCACATCACTTTCTCCAGCCCGGTATCGGTGTCGGTCCAAGCCACGCTAAGCATACTTTGACGCCTTGTGGGACCCCTAAAATAATAGATACATAATAATTAACTTTCGGAAAGAGAAGTAACTTGCCTTAAGGCCACTAATAACTAATTATCTTATTAAAAGTAATATTTGGATCTATATGAGATTGGGTACCTGTGAGGCACCGGAGGTCCTTGGGTAGCATTTGAATTAGTGGAACAGTTGTTTTTTGTGGAAGCAGCGCTACTTTGCAAAGGAAGTGGTGTAACTGCTGTCCCAGGCGGAGTTTTCCGGCTTCGCACACCAGCATTTGGACCTTCCCAAGTTGCTACTGTGTTGCACTGACCTTTCTCCATTGCATTTATTCGCTGCATGAGATGATTCCATATAATTTAATGACAATAATGTAATAAGAACAAAACCTAATTATCTCAAATGCAAACACATACAAAATAATGTAAATGGAGCTATCTCAACACATTATATCTAAAGCAGTAAACAAATATCAAATTGATATTTTTTCTGTTTACTATGGTATCACTTAAAGGGCACAACTAGTGTGAAATTTTCAAAAAATCGAATTTTCAATTTTTCCATATTTCGATAAGTTATACATTTAAAAATAACATACTAAAATTTTAAATCTATATCTTAAATAGTTTTTGAGTCATAGCCACTTAAAGAGTATATATATAGTATATAGTATAACGTCATTTAATCTTTAAACGCGTTTTTCTCGAAACAGCATTTTCCGAATTTGCTGCAACGATTACTCAAAAACAAATGATCCGATCACTATCAATTTTTTTTAAATGTTCTATATATAGTTCTCCGTAAAATAAACTATCGATTTTTTGATCGGATCAAAAATCAAATTTTGGCAGTCCAAAAACGCCCAAAATTTTGGGTAAAATTCGCCTTTTTAAAAAAAAACGCCGTCATTTTGTCAATTTTTGATTTTTTTCTTTGCCGTAGTTCATTTTACAGACAATATTATCTAGTTTAACGAGATTTTTTTTTTTTAAATTTCATCCACGTAGAAGGCTGGACTGCAGCAGTGAAGGGCCTTTTTTTGTCGCGCCGTTGGAGATTGACGATAACTTAAAAAATATTTAATTTTTTTTTTCAAAAATTTTACTATGTATTCTTAAAACATGTATAAATATATTCCTAAAATTTGAAATGTTCGCTAAAGTCATTTTTTAATATAAACCAAAAATCACATTTTTCTAAGGCGGTTACACTAGTTGTGCCCTTAATGCCTGATTAATAAATACGCTTAACTTTCACAGAATTGTTTTAATATATTAGCAAAAAATATTGACTTTTTTTATACGTTTTAGTTATTTTTGAACTGCAATAAAACTAAGGGCTCTTTGCGCATCTGCGATTTATGTTCTTTTCCTCATAGTTTTGTAATGGTTTACCTATCTTTGACATAGTTTTGGCCAACCCTGTAATTGTCCTTTCTCTAATAGTAATAATGTATTTTAAATTATGATAGCAATGCCGAAGAAATTTATATGGCAACAATTATACTTATTTATCCATGATGGTAACATACTTTGATATATATTTTCAAGTGAAAGTGAATACCACTTACAGATAAAAGAAGATTATACCAATATTGCTTGAATTAAAATATACAAGTTGATATACATATATAGGTGGAATTAAATAAAGAATACATTAAGTCATTTATAAAAGTTAATCGCAAGTTGATGAAGTAAATAAGGTAGTCATAACAGTTCTTGCTAAATAATTTGAATAATTCAAAACTAAATTTTATGACCCATATTTATTTTTATTCGTATTGTTACTTCCGGTTATTAGACTCTTCATGCTCTCCAATAGTTCTTCATTGCACTTAATTAGTTTTAAAAACCTTTTCTTGTACTTCTCAGATATACCAGATTTGCTCTGGTTTACTTATTTATTTAAATAAATGAATAAGATTTTAATTCACATTTATAAAAAGTAAATATTAAAAAATTGTGAAGCTGAATGCAGACGAACACTGGAATTAAGGTATACTTATGTTTTAAAAAGATCATAATATCTATCAAAAATCGATTTGGGCAATATAATGATTTATGTTGAAATTATAAGAATACCTTATACAAAATATTAAAACAATTATTCAGAAGATGCCATTATGTTGTACTTCAATCGTAATAAGAGATTTTACTATTACAGGTAAATAAAAGTCTTATTCCTTGTCATACCAAACATGAGCACTTACAAGTTGATATATTAAGTTATTATTACTGTTTGTAACATAAATGATGGCAATAATTCCCGGCTACCGCGAGAGCAATTGGCCCCCGGCGAGAGATGCAATCAGCGACTCACCATATTGGGAAGTACTTTGCTGATCGCGCCGCGGTTTACTTGGTACTGCACTTGGAGAACCTTCACCACAACGAATTCGCCCAAAGCGGCGAACACGAACACCATGCAAACCGGCCATCCATAGGTCAAGTGCCTGTAATCGATTGTAATTTAAAAATAATCGATAGATGATGTAATTACAGGCGCAGTAAATCTTTTTTAAGTGCATCTGTTAATTACAAAGTAGTGAATTAACAAAACAATAGTTGATAATGTTAAGAAGATCAGTTTTATACAGATGGTTGGTAAAGAGTCATCATGTGTTTGGTTGCTAATGCAATCAACCAGTTTGACAAATGTATTTCTAAAATGCATACATACACACACACATATATATATATTATATATATATATATATATTATATATATATATATATATTATGTTAAAGTAGTTAATTTTGATGTTGAGAAATATGAGTAAGTTCTTCAAGGGCATACATCAAATAAAAGGCAAAGATTTAGAAGTTAATCTTTAATTTTTCCAAACGTTTCGACATAGTATTTTATGTCATCATCAGTGGATATAAATATGGTCTTACATCAGTAGCTAGCGCAAGGAACATAATTTTGCACTATCATATATACATAAACTTGTTTTTTTTATATTATTTTATTGAACAGAGTATAGCAAAATATTTGTGAAATATATAATATATTTTGCACAGAGAACGTAGTTTATGTGACAGAGCCCGAGGCTGATATATATATATGTGTTTGTGTGTGTGAAATACTCACAGTATTTCGAACAACGTGTAGCGGATAACACATAATGCTAATTTAGGTTTCCATATTTTAAATTTTATATTATATTACACTGATGATGAGACAAACCTAGTCTCGAAACGTTTGTGAAAATTATTATTTAATAAAATAGTGCAAAAAAGAGTGTTGTTTTTTCATATTCCCAAATTAATATATATATATATATATATATATATATATATAAATGTATTTATAAATATTTGTATTACTAATATTTTTTATTCATGTAATTTCTGATGCGACGAATGATTAAATGGATTCATTCATTGAAATCAATCATTAATTCTGCATATTTTTATGAATATTTTATTAATTTTAATATAAATTTAATTAGTATATTTTACATAGTATTTCCAAATTATTATATATATATATATATATATATATATATATATATATTAGGGTGGTCCGTAACAAAGACATTTTCGAATTTCTTTGCTCACAAGAGCGCCAATGCATCCAAATGAATAAAAAATGAATCATTAATACTATTAGCTCTTAATATAAACATTTAGATAGAGCGCACGCCAATTGAAAGTTTCTATATTTGTTATTACATACGTCATTAAGTAAATTTTTGCGCCATCTGCATAGTATTCGTGAACTTAAATATTATGACAGATAAGAATATTTATAAACCACTTAACCTCTAATTAAATCCCTGTGGGATGTTCTATAATATTTATTCATCATGGAATCAAGATAACAATTTGAGTTCCAACATCACCAATTAAATAAATATTTTGGTGCAAAATTAATCTTGATTCCATGACGAATAGGATTTAATTAGAGGTTAAGTGGTTTATAAATATTCTTATCATAATATTTGAGTTCACAAAATATTTATAATAATAATTGTTGTTTCTGTTGGATTGAATGGTTAAATTTATTCGTTCTATAAAATCAATGATCAAATCTGCATATTTTTGAAAGTATTTTAATTAATTTATTATATATTTATTTATTATATATTATGTATTGTTTATTTGATATTATTTATTAGGTTAGATAATTATGTTCATTCAAAAGTATTTTGATTAATTCATGAAATAATTTAATTGTTATTTTAATTTTAAAATATTTGCAAAATTATTTAATTGCGCTAGAAATATGAATAATATTTTATTTTTTTGTCATTTTGTTGAAGGACTGTGATACCATAAATAGAGCTAAATCTATTAAATTATTATCAAAGAAAAATTCAGTTGAATTATGATTAAAGGTTATTGAACCCTGGTATTAAATATGTTTGTCTATATTAACAGAAAGTAAAAAGAGTTATTTATAATAATCCAAAAATGATTATTCAAAACTCATTAAGCATTTCACACACATTCGATAATGTGTACAATTAAATAGTGATTAAGTCCAACTATTATTAATGATGTTAGGTAAATCGACATATTTATTTGGTGTTTGACATATATTAATTATATGATCTATTAGCTTTCTACAAAGAATAGTAAATAGAATAGAATCTACAATCACTCTATGTTATGTATTATGAATATTATAGCAGTATTAAGAGAAATAACCACACAGCCGCAAAGCTTGATAAAATTATTTGGTTTCAAAGTTCAAATATCATTTATTAGTTTATTAGTTAGCTCCGATTAGTTATACATTTATTTAAATGTCATAACTAGCTATTAATAAAATATAGCAGTAATATATTAATTTAATATTAACAATTAACTGTTCATATAACGTATATAATTAAGAATATAAAATCATTACCCCAATTTATTTTTTAAATAAACTGATAATTACTTATATTGTTTACAATCATTCCAACATTCAATGTAAAATTCAAAACATATATATTTCTAATTTTACTCACTTTTACATACGCAACTGGAGGTATATCAGCTCTCAACCCTGTAAACATAGTAACCAATGTCAACATGCAGGTTACAAGTAAAGTGACTCGTCCAGGAATAGCGTCCAGACCCAACCAGAAGCTGAACCAACTCAACATTACCACAAGAGATGATGGTGCAAATGTCTGAATTAAATGATGGCCTATTTGTCTTTCAAAACGAAAGTATACAGCTAGACGAGAGAAATTTCCTAGAATGAAAATCAATTTAGGTCTTTGTTTGATGAAGTTGACTTTATAAAAAATTTAATATTTTTTCAAATGATTCATTCCTTCAATTATTATATAATTGCTTAATTAATTATAAGCACGTGTATCAATATCGATCCAAAGATTTTTGATCAAAACTTTATCAAAGATAAGTTGAATTTTCAAAATTTTATATTCTAATAATCTTTATTACCCATTGTTAATGAGATATGTATTTTTCTTACCATGTTTTTCACTCATGTAAGCATTAGACTCTTCCAACTGCAATGGTCTACCAATATTATACTGCAAAAGTTTTAGTTCTGGATTTACTGTAACACCAGATCTACTCCAACGCAAACGAACTTTCTGATTTGGATAAGAAACTGAAAAAGGAATCATACGAATTTAATAATAATGAAATAAATAATAAAGGCTAATTACGAAATTAGAGGAAGTCCTTTCTCTATTATGATCTATAAAGACGTATTTTTTTATTTCATGTAACGAGACTTTCACATTTGGAAATGTGCCAATATAATAGTGATAAAGAGTAACAAAAGCATAAGGAAGCAAAATCTAATCTCAATCAAAAGGTAATATTACTTAAAGCTGTAAATATTAATGGTTCGATGGTAAAAAAGCAAAAATAAAATATATTATCACATAATTATTAAATTATTATTTGTAATTTCTTTGTTAATGATAATCAGCATATAGAGAAAATTATTTTGTAAGATTTAAGACATATTTTAATAATTTTTAAATATGTACATATTAAACGGTGAATTCCAATTCTGAATTGGACATGACTTGAGATGAGAAATCCAATTCAAAGATCACCAATTTTTATATGTAAATCAAATATATAAATAATCTTAAAAATATTAGTTTTAAGTAATTGTTTTGAAAAATAAGTTTTAAACAGATCCCTATGGATATTAATTTTATACACGAATATCCACTGTTTCTGCTTTTTCACATTGAAACTGATTTTATTTTGTCTCTGAATTATGAGAAAATGGTATGAAAAAAAGTAAATATAAAAATACTTAATTTTGACTTTAAAATAATCATTTCGCCAAAAAAAATTATTGATATTGAATTAACATTGAATAATATTGATTAAATTTGATAATAAAATATTTTAATTCATTTTAAATATTTAATGAAGTCATTATTGGGGGCGTCCATTAATCACGTGAGCAAGTTTTTAAGAATTTTTGGACCCCCCTCCCCATTGGTGATACATGGTGATATTCAAAATTACCCCCCTTCCCCCTCCAAACATTACGAGTATTTTTAGTTATGCGATAAAACTGTAAAAATTTTGATTTTTTTTGAAAATGTTTGAACTTTTTTAAAAAAAATCACTTAAAATAAATACACGTGAAATCTTACTATACCCTTCCCTCCCCCACGTAATATTTCGTGATTTTTTGTCAAACCTCCCTCTCTCCCTAAAAACCTCACGTGATTAATGAACGCCGCCTTAATGGAGTGATTGTATTACAGAAAACTATGACATTATAAGCAAATAACATGTAAATTATAATAACGCAGATCTAACTTCAAAATAACTATTTCATAATTTTAAATTTATTGATATTTAATGAAATGTGATGTGTTTATTTTATATAATTTATATAGTTCTATAGTATTTATGCAGGTGCTTTATTGTGTAATGGTTGAGCTCACGGACTCGTGTAAACGGGGTCGTGGGTTCCAACCTTACTTTGGACAACCTGACAACGGGCAGTAGCGATGTCCATTATTACTAGATATACGTCAAAAATATATTTCCAATTGAAATAGCTCAACCAAACCGAAAATAGAACAACCTCCCACAGCATTCGTCCCTGAATCGAGCCCACAAACCTGCCTTATGGCAATACTACCCATTTATTGGTATTCATAAGCTAATCAGAATTTTAATAAAAAATGTATTTTTAGTAAATTTTGATAGTAGAGTTTACTATATTAGCTCATATATTACTTTAGCGGTCGCCGGTGCAAGGGTGCAATCAGTGTCCTATCATAAATTACGGTTGACAAATTAATCGCAGCTACAATAGGCAATACTTTAAAGGCATCGCGTGCGTTTTCTGCGGATTAGAAACTAGTATATCTAAATGCATTAAATTTGCATAAAAAGCCAAAGCTATCTAATTGGTAATTAAGGATCTACTTTAGTAGACATTAAATTCAGCATAATAAATTTAGTCGGTGTGACTTACAGCTTTCTATATATATGGGGCAATCTTGAATATCCATGGGGTATAGCTGGAACTCCATCTGGCACGCTATTATAGCATGCATGCGAGCTGCATATCGCACGGTTTTGTTCCGGTAAAGAGTCACTGAAGAGAATTTATGCTCCAGAGCGGCAATTTCTAAAATGAAAAACAAGAAAAGCGATTTAACTCATTTATGCTTTGATAATAAAAATTATAGTTAGTCAGATAACGATTAGTTCATAGGTAATAACTTAGAGATATAAACTTATGAAAAACTTCAATTATGAGATAGAGATTGGAGAAAGTACTGTGAAATTAATATATTATATATCTTTGATAAAACAGCTACATCATTGTAATATTGTCATTATATTTCTTATTTTATTATCGTTTTCTTAAAAATATCAAGTCTTTATTGAATGTTCAATTCATTTCGTGGTAACGGTATTTGTAAATTAGTAGGCATATTTCATTTTCTCTTTTAGTTTTTACTTAAAGCTTTTAGAGAAAACTGTATTAATATAAATTCTATATCATATATCAGTTTATCTATTGCACGCGAGCAGTCTAAACTAAAACAGAAATAAAGAAACGCATCTTCAAAAAGTAATAATTTCACTCTAAAAATATAGAAACATAAAAACTTCTAGTTCTTGAGCCACAAGGGTCTTGTGATATACATATAAGATATATATATATATATATATATATATATATATATACTAGGGTGGTCTTTGATACGGACATTTGCGAATTTCCTTGCTCCCAAGGGCTCGAATGGTTCCAAATTGATAAAAAACAATTCTCTGAAAGTTTTAGCTCTTTATATTGTCTATTAATCAGAGCGCAATTCAATCAAAGTTATGTATCGAAATAGCATGAAAAAATTTTCAAAAATTTAGCAGAGCGTCGAATTTTCAATAAAAATTGACACGAATTTTCACTTTTAATTCATTTGTCGCTAAGTTATACCTAAAAAAAAATGTAATTTTCAAAAATTTTTCCATGCTATTTCCATACGAAGTTTGATTGAATTGCGCACTATCTAAAAGTTAATATTAAGAGCTGAAACTTTCAGAGAAATGTTTTTTATCAATTTAGAACCATTTAATCCCTTGGGAACAAGGAAATTCGAGAATGTCCATACAATATAAACATCATGAAAATAAATTTTACAGTGAACATATTTTTCTAAAATGAACATGAAAGATATTAAATGATTAAAATGTTGTGTGTTTAGAAAAATCTATCGAAATGTTGGAAAATTAATATCTTTCATCAGAATATTGAAAAAAAAATCGAATAGGCATCACACATTGCATACATATATTATGTTTTATTCCTGCAAACTCGCATGGGTGTCATACGAATTTTTCATTTACAATTTGCTAAATCATGCGACTACAACTACATAATTTTATTATTTAACTTTTAGTTTAATATATTATTTTATCTAATAATTTGAGTTTTTCAATAAACTATATTTTTGAATAATATTTTTTTAATTTGTTATATTTTTTGTAATTTGAAATTTATATAAATTTGTAAAAGTAATTTTAGTAATTTATTGCATTTCAAAATGCATTTGTTGCATTTATGCATTTATTGCATTTCGAAATCATTTCAATTATTTGGCTGCAATAAAAGATTTCAAGAATATGTTTCAATGTCGAACAAAAAAAGTGATTTTATATATATATATATATATATATATATATAATTATAGATTAAAAATATCTATTAGGCATCTATCCTGTGATTAATAAAAAAAATCATAATATAATTGCAACTGAAGTAAAACTATCATATAAGAATATTTTGTTTCGAATGACCAGTGTTGAAACATGTGAACTCATAACATTCAATATTCAATCAATAATTAGAAACTTTAATTGACAAGAATTAGTTCAACTGTGCATTTCTGAGTAAGATAAAAATTAATTGGTTTAACTTTAGATCGAATTACCACTGAAGATGACATAATATCATATTTGATGCATTGGCTGTTAAATAAATTATATACAGATTACAGGCATAATATATATTCGGATTTTACATTGCTTCAAAATGTTAAGTAAAATCCCTATGAAAAGAAAAAATACGTTGGATTTGTTTGTCTCCTGGCTGTTCCTTTTCTCACGCCACCCATTGGACAAAAAGGGTCAGATGACAAATTTTAGAAAAAACGTAAAAACAAACATGTTTTGTATAATTAATTAGCAAGAGTTAACTGTGTATTTTACTGAACATAGTTGGATAGTTGTTTGTTTTATATGTGTTATGTGTTCTATTTGAAAGTCCGATTAGACCTTAGTGCCCCTACCCCGCTTTACCATATATATATATATATGTACATATATAAATTATTGTTGCAGAATAATGAAAAAACAGATTTTTACAAAATATGCAAATTACTTATATACATACTTCAATTATAGAATCGTTATATCATCAATACTGGCAAGTGAGTGAATTTCATGTTAATAAATTATCCTGATCGAGTAATTTATATTAATCTCCGATAGTATTAAATCCCAGTAACTCACCTGCCACTTTGGAATTGAGGAAGTAAGGATCCGGATGCCATAAGTTATCGAAGAATTCCGGAGGAAGTGTTACATAATCATCTCCTTCTTCAAATATATCATCCGGAATGGAAAGGCGAGATTCAAGCCAATTTTGCCTCACAAACATATCCACGCTGCAATGAAAAGCGAAAATTAATTATCATCAGCCAAAGCTATTAAAGACCTGTTAATAGTGTAAATTTAAATTTCAAAATGATTTAGAGTCGAAATTAGTTATTTATAATATTAATTATAAAATTTAATAGCTAATTCACTACTGGAATGCTGACTAAGTTTATGAGTTTAATGATTAATAAGAGTCATTTGTTTCGTGACTCGTGTTAGCAATATGAATAAGAAGTCTATGTAAGAAAAGGAGCTATTGGATATTTTATTTTACATAGAAATATAATAGGTAAAAAGGTCACAATTACACCGAAATACTTATGTATATAAAAGGGGCCAACCAAAAATAAAATATCTGTTGAGTCTAAATAATAAACTAGTGGGGCGCATGGCTTCTCGTACAAAAAAAAATTTTTTTTTTAAAAAGATTAATATTTTTGAAAAAAAAAATGATTTTTGACAAAAATTTACTTTTATTTGAAAAAAAAAACTTTTTTAAGAAAAATTTATTTTGAAACCTTTTGGAAATTCTGAACTTTTTTCAAAGCAATCGTACTGATTTATCTACAAAGAGATAAAATATCGAAGCGCGTAAGCGCCGCGTCGCCGTCTGACGGATAAACATTGGTACGGAACCCATAGGAATGTAAACAAAATTTATACTTATTGTTAAAATCTCTATAAAATATCTGATAATTTGATGCCCATATGTCTTATCATTTTTGATCGCCAAATGGCATTTTTTTTTCCTTTTTTTACTAGATCTTCAAAACCGCTAGACCTGCTCTCATAAAAATTTGAAAATTTGAAAATTTGAAATTTTTTTTTTGAATTATTCAAATCGGACGCTCCGTTCTCTTAAAAACTGAGTTACCGTTTTTAGCACTTTTTGCGCCATATCTTCGGAACGGCTAGACCTTCCTTTGCCAAAAACTAATCAGCACGTCTCCTTATCAATACGAATCGAATGTTTTTTGAATTATTCAAATCGCTTCATCCGTGTTCCCGAAATCGTCGACGAAAATTTGTATCCGCACACACACATACACGCACACATATACATCCATTTTTTCTAAGGTATGCCAAAATGTTCAGAAGGTTTTGAAACGTAAAGATATATAAAAATTTTCATTTTCGATGTTTTTGCGATTACTATAACTTGCTCTACGGGAAGGTAATAAAAGTCAAAATTTCTAAGTCAAAAGTTTTCATATTAGTGACAAAACCTAATTTTGTATTTTATGACTAGCAAATATTTTCATATTAGTAAAAAAACCTATTTTTGTATTTTATGATTGGCAATCATAAAAGTATACGCTTCAGCATAAAAAGCATCAAGAGTATTCGTTTATATATAGCGCTAAATAAATATTAATTAAATCTAAGGTCTAAAACAAATCAAAACTCGTAGTTGTCGGTAAAATATCTATATATCATAAACAAACTGACGCCAGACATTTTTGAGTATCACATATTTGCGATGTATAAACTGTACAAATAAATTATTTACACTTCGTCCAGCGGAAGCGCTATTGCGAATTAGTATTTCATATATGCATATGTTAATGTTAAAATTGCGAATACAAATACAGGCCACGGTTGTTTAGAAATACTCTGCATGCGTTCTGAATGTATTAATCTAAAATTCATATGCATCATTACATTGATGGTCGATCTAGTTGTTTGAGTCAAGGTTAGCGAAAGCAAAATAGGGTAAAAATATTAAGGGTTAAGCATAATTTAAAACTAGTTGAAAGTGGCATTGTTCCTTAAGGCAACTGGCGTTGTTCCTTAAGGCAAGTTGCCTAAAAGTCGTGTAAAACTGACAAACGCCAGTATTTATTATCATGTAACATCGAATGGCTTTTACAATGTTGAAATCGGTCCATCCGTTTTTGAGAAAACGTCGACTAAAGGCCAAAACGTCGGTTTGCATACACAGTAGGGTGTCCTTAATTTGGACATTTTCGAATTTCTTTACTCCCAAGGGCTCAAATGGTTCCAAGTTAATAAAAAACAATTCTCTGAAAGTTTTAGCTCTTAATATTGTCTTTTAGATAGAGCGCAATTCAATCAAAGTTTTGTATGAAAACAGAATGAAAAAATTTCAAAAATTTTGCAGATCGTCGAATTTTCAATAAGAAATGACACGAATTTTCACTTTTAATTCATTTGTCGCTAAGTTATACCCAAAAAAATTTTTTTTTATTTTTCTAAATATTTTCCATGCTATTTCTATACAATGTTTGATTGAATTGCGCACCATCTAAAAGTTAATATTAAGAGCTAAAACTTTCAGAGAATTGTTTTTTGTCAATTTGGAACCATTTGGGCCCTTGGGGCCATTTGGGCCCAAGAAAATGCGAAAATGACCATATTAAGGGCCACCATTTGGAACCATTTGGGCCCAAGAAAATGCGAAAATGACCATATTAAGGGCCACCCTAATACACACACATACCTAGTTTTTCCAAATTTGGTATAATTCGACTCAGAATGGCTTGAAACGCCGAAAAGACATAAAACTAGCAAATCGTATTTTTTGGCGAAAAGATAAACTCCTCCGTCGAGGTATTAATAAATAAGCAAAGAAAAATTTGAGTTCAAGTTGAACCTAATCAAATAAAGCATATAATAATATATGTAATATCACAAAAATAAAACTTTACTCTTTGATCCTCCTGTTAAGGTAATTAATGAATTCTAGCAAATTAAAAGAATACAAACATTTTGAATTTACGTTTTCATTATGTTACAAAATAATTGACCACTTTCAACAATGTTCTTTGGCTTTGCAAAATAAGACAGAAATAGGACGAAGTTTCAACCAATCCTCAGTACTTTTGCATAAGTAGAATTATAATATGAATAGACTATTTATTATTTTGACCTTGTTGATTCCATGTTACAAATATTTATTTATAAACATACTTTCTTATTGTTAGTATTAATAAGTCGTCCTGTAAAAAAGTCTTAACTAAAAGGCAAATATATTTAAAATAGAAGAAAAAAGAACATTGAACCAAAATGCTTGCGGCTTATGTTTTCACGAACCTAAAGTCAAAATTGGGAACCAAATGGCGAAAAATTGAAAATAAATAAAAAAGACAAAATCTCAGATTTAGTTATTCCTTCTGAATGATAATAAGAGTCCTTTGATTTTTGTCGTTTCCTGGGTCTTTTTATCTTAAATGACTAATGATTTACTTAAATGATCTATCAAGTTTTTTTGTAGAATACAGCAGTAATTTCCAAACATATTTTTAAATATTCTATTTCCAATCTTTTTGCAAATTACTCAGGGGCAATAGGGTGTAAATATTTTATACCTTGACATAATATGAAATTATTTTTCCCAAACCCTGGTCTTCAGATCCGATCCTTTCGAGCAAAAAATATTAGACATTGTATTTATGTAAAATGTACTATGAACTGAGCATTCGCATGTTCGCTTAGTAATGCAATCGTTTCAATTGTAAGTAATTGTTTAAGTGTGCCTTGTAATTATACTCAATGACTTCTAATTTATATAATAGTTCGAAAGGCGGTTTTTATTTGAATGTCACTTCTCTTTAATAATGTAATAGTGACATAACAAATGGAATGAAATATTTGATATTTTGAAGGAATAAAAAGTTTGGAAAGTTTTGGATTGATGCAGTCGTAAAAAATAAGCTTTATAAAGATCAGTTGCAGCATCTGCTGATAAAATTAAATGACCAATTTTTTTCATTAATATAAAATTATAAAAAAACATTTTTGGTAAAATTAAATATGAAATTTTTTTAAATTCAAATTTCAAGCTCTATATATTACATAGTGTTAAACTTTTCGTCCACATTTAAGCTTATCCTACCGAACCGATTTCAAAAACTGTTCGAAAGGTATTAGTTGGGAATGGTACTGATTAATTTTAGGTGAAAATCTACCGAGCCGTTTTCTTGTAATTAACTGTTGAAAAAAGTGTTAAACTTTTCGTCCACATTTAAGCTCATCCTACCGAACCGATTTTAAAAAATCAAAAACTGTTCGAAAGATATTAGTTGGGAATGATACTGATTAGTTTTAGGTGAAAATCTAGCGAGCCGTTTTCTTGTAATTAACTGTTGAAAAAAAGTGTTAAACTTTTCGTCCACATTTAAGCTCATCCTACCGAACCGATTTTAAAAAATCAAAAAATGTTCGAAAGATATTAGTTAAGAATGGCATTGATTAATTTTAGGTGAAAATCTACCGAGCCGTTTTCTTGTAATTAACTGTTGAAAAAAAGTATTAAACTCTTCGTCTACATTTAAGCTCATCCTACCGAACCGATTTTAAAAAATGAAAAACTGTTCGAAAGATATTAGTTGGG
Organism: Ctenocephalides felis; assembly: GCF_003426905.1. Lineage (NCBI taxonomy): Eukaryota > Metazoa > Arthropoda > Insecta > Siphonaptera > Pulicidae > Ctenocephalides > Ctenocephalides felis. Next base: position 4,508 of record NW_020536995.1, on the reverse strand, counting down.
AATGATACTGATTAGTTTTAGGTGAAAATCTACCGTGCCGTTTTCTTGTAATTAACTGTTGAAAAAAAATTAAGCCGATTTTTATGAAACTTTTTTTTGGCGATTCATGGTCTTATAGAACTTACTGTAATATTACGGCCTTACGACAAGTAGTTTAATTTTAAAAATTCGTCAAACTTTGCTAAAATTATTATCGTTTTTTAAAGTAGGATTGATTAAGTCGATTATTTACACATATCGGGAAGTTCATGTAACTTGCCTCAAGGCTAAATACCAAACCAACTAGTTATTTTTTAACCACTTCTAAAGTGATATAGATTATAGATAGCACGTTTGGAAGGTTATTGATCTGGTGACATTCGATAAGTAATTTTAGAACGATATTTGTTACTAAAAACTAATATTACTTGATTGCTCTTCTGGACAGATAAAATTTTTAAAATCCAGCATCATCTTCAATTTGGTTCCCTGTCTTGTTCAAGAAATTTCTTTTCAGAATCAAGACAGAGTCAATTCTGCTACCGGAAACCGATCTAAATTTGCGGATATCCTTCGACGAATGTCGACATGCACGTTGCCGAAAGATCCTAAATGAGCTGTTACAGTTAATTGCATCGTGTGTTGTCAGTTGTCAGACACGCGAACTTCATAAATGTACCGGACAAATACCATCAACTCGAATTACAAGATTAATGGCCGAGACGTATTACCGAACGCTCTGCCCTGAGAGAGGCATCCGACCATCCGACATCGGCGGAGTCGCCCACGCCTCCACTCCAACGAATTCTTGTTGCTTTGTATTAATGTTCAAATTACGATATCAAAGTAAGTTGAATTATTCATTTATTTTTTGCCTTTAATGTATTTCTTTATATTTTGTTACACTGACATTTAGAAATGAGGTCGTAAACAAAGATATGGGTTAAGTGTCTTCAAAAATAAATGCAGATAAATAAGGAAATATTTTGTAGGTATAGGAAATTTTGAAAGTTAATTAAATTGATTTTAATTGCAAAGCTAAAGTTAGTACAATATAATTTTATAATATAAATTTGCTAATATTATAAAAATCAATTTAAAATAAAAAATACTTCAACAGGTAAACGCTTTAGACAATAAAATGATTTTATTCAGGGCTATTTTGTGTTATCCATCTAATATTCGTAATTAATTAAAACCAACAGATTCCTCAGTATAAGTAATTATAAGTACAAGAATATAAACAATTTCACTTATATTTTATCATAAATAAGTAAAATATTAACTTTAATACAATAGAAAATAAATAAAGCAGACAAAGCATTTCGGTTTAAGGTGAAAATATTTATATTACCTATGTCAATTTGCATTCCAACTTGAATTTTGTATTTTTGTTTATGAACAGCAATCAAATCTCAAAAGTTGTATGAGCAATAAAGTTACTTCTTAATTAATTGTACTTTTTGAGAAACACCTAGAAATTAATTACAATTTCTTTAATACTTATGATATACTTTTAATTGAAAACCGATACCACTATTTTTGTCCCTCAAATGAAACAATAGAATTCTCTCCATAAAGTAAATTCTAAATATTTATTTTTTTATTTTTTTCTTCTATTCTAACATTTTATTTCTCTTTTTTATGTAACAATAGCTTATAGCATTACTTTGTATCTTGATTGCTATTTTTAAGGAAATAAAAAAAATCTTTTGTCCGAGGTGGGTATTTTAACACGGTAAGCTCGAATATAAAGTTTTATTCATTTCATATATTATTATTGTATATATAAACCCTATCATGGCTATATATGGCTATATATACTATATATACCTATATACCTTCTATATTAGGTTGTCAAATATCTGCTATTAGTTTATAATACAAAAAGGCGGAAGGGAGATATTTGACAACCTAATATATACGCTATATATTATATATACCTCTATGTAAGTAACATTATGAGGTGAAGAAAATATTGGCAAATCAAATAAGTCGCAATATATTAGAATGAAATAAATATTCTGTAATCAAATAAGTGTCATGTTTCAATGGTATTTTGCGATTCTGGTTCTATGTGTCGATTTATTATGGCATTTTGAGATTTTGGTTCTATGGGTCAAGAAATTTTTATAAAACCAGAGTAAAGATATTCACATAAATACATATGTAGTGTGTACAAATGAAATATTTTTATAATTTTTGCTGAAAAGTAAAGAATTTTATAATTCATTTGATAACTGCAGCATAGGGAATATTCTTTAGCATTCTACATTTATTAATCAGAGAATAAGCTTAATTTTTGGTAAAAAATACAATCAAAACTTCAGACCTATTTTATCGGTATATGATCAATTCAAAACATTATTATAGATTATCCACAATATGGTAAAACGATTATAGATCTTTCATTTGAAAATAGCCAGTAGCTCTGTAAGTGAATTAATATTTCTACAAATGTTATTTGTCAATTTAATACTTTAATCTTGGCCATGTAATATCATAGTTGCTTCACATTTTTCTTAATTTAAAATGAACATATATAGGTTTTTAAGTACAAATTATTATTATATTTAATATTTTAATCTCTGGCATATCTTAGTTGCTTTACGACAGTAATAAATTCTAAATAACTTTTTATATCTAAAACTATGATTTTTTTCCAGTTTTCTACTTTTTTCTCCATGATTACATATTTAGTTCAGAACTACTACTGTATATGCGTTGACACCCTCTAAAATGATTTATCTAAATTAGAATAGCCGTTTAGGATCAGTTTAGTGACAACACACGTACAGTAAATTTATAATTATAAATACGTATATTTATATATTTATACAGTTATATAAAAGTACTCTTGTATAGTTTTAATTAAAAACGAACTAAAATAAAGCCACATTACCGTTGCGAAAACTACAATGTGATTGTCATTCTGCTTCATAACAATCCAAGCGCCGCTATTTTAACAGTAGCAAAGTTATTTAAGTAGAATGTAGTTTTCACAAACGATATTACGATCAGTAATTACATTGTTCCAAGTGCTAAGAAGCCTGTAAATGAACTAACTAATCCATTCTTTGTTAAACTAGCACAATATTCTCTTTTGTTTAAATTACAAACATAAACTTACTGTAATTTCCGCTAGAAGTGGATTGTGGAACAATAAACGAAATGAGCAAGTAACGACAATGAAGGAATAACAAAATATTTGAATATTTTTTTTATATTCTATATTTTTGAACAAGACATGCTATTATTGAGAAATTTGCGAAAGGTTGCGTTTCAAAATATTGATCATCTAAAAATAAAATATGATATATTTACAACTTTTGCCTACTCTATCAACAATCATAGTAAAAACAAAGTAAATTAAACACATGCCGGATTTTCTAAAAAATGAGATGTAATTAATACCTAAATCAAGGATTTATATATACGTACTCACTAACCGAATACTTAATAAAATTAATAAGTATTAAATAAATTTAATCCATACAGGTAATAAATAATGGTCCCAAGGAGTACTTCCTTGTTACGCACATAATTTTTTACATAAAATGAATTTTGTAAGAAACAAAAGGTTGAAATGTTGATTTCATTATCATTACAATAATTAAAATACAATTGCCCTTGATAATCCAAAATTCCAAAACTGGATAAGTATTTCCCTATTTTTTTATTCATATTACTGATTACAGTTTAATTTCACTTTTAATTATGTTGTTAATTGCTGTTGTTATAATTATGTTGAAAATAACTAACAAGTTTCATTTCAATAAATTAATCAGTAGTGAACTTATTAGATACATATATGTAGATCATACTCATGATATGGATCATACTATCTGAAAGGATCGCTCATCTATATCAATTTTTTTCGTCTCCCAATCACTTGCAAAATGAAAGTTTCGATTTGTAAAAATCCATCCAGATGACTGACAATAAATGCCGAAGAATTTTATATTGAATAACACAGTGTCTATATACTGGGAACATAATTACATTTTGATTAGAAATATGTGGAACTAATATAAACGTAGAAAGCTGAATAAACGTATCCTCATTCATCTCGAACGGCGTGAATAGCGAAACTTTCGATTGGAATAGAAATTATGGTTCAATAAGCGATTTGAATTTGGCTCATTAAATTTAATATACAATGTAAAAGCATAAAGTTTTTTTGTTAGTACGATATATTGTCAATAAATATTTACTGGTTGTGTAATATTAATTTTCAAAAGGATTGAATTTACTTGTGATTGATAATACAAACTGAAAGCGAAAGTTTCATTGTTAATTAATATGGAAGGTTAGAGTCCGATGATATATTTTGCTATTGATTTTAAAATATCTTATAATAATTAAATGATTTATAAATATTTACAAATTTTTAAATATTAGCACATAAACTTGACAAATATTACTGTAACTTCTCGAAAATAAAAATTTTTGAATTTGATTCTTATTGATTGAGTAAATAATTTTTACATTTTTGCGATTGGAGATATGCAGCAAAAAGGGCAGTTTTA
>NW_020536994.1:0-21478 GCF_003426905.1 Ctenocephalides felis | reverse complement strand
TTTATGTTATCTCTTGCCGAATGGGAAATTATTTTTTAATTGATTTTAGTTTTTTTCATTATTACAATATAAAATGGTTTCAGTATAATGCATTTCATAAATATTTCTAGTTTTGCATCCTGTTTCTTGCCGGTGTGGTCTGTGTAATTTCTATATCAATTTTAAGATTATCTCTCTTTGATTTAATAAATTGTTGAAAGGAACTTAAAGGCAGATTCTTTTTATTTTTTTTTAATTTTTTTTTTTAATTTGTTTTTTCAATATTTCATTTTTTTTATTTTTCTTACTTACTTTTTTCTTTTTATGGTCTGCATTGAATACATCTGGGTTCTTTTGACACTATCAAATAATAGATGATCACTTCACATCTTGGTGGCATTCAATATAATTTTATTTTTGTTTGATGAAAATGGTTTTAATATAAGTTTATTGTTATTTTATAACTTTATTTATACATTGTGAGGACTTATAAAGCAAAGCTATCTCATGCCTAATATTTTATTGCATTTCCATTGAGAGTTAGTGATATAATATTCTTCGCTAAATATTTGAGCAGCATCCCAATATAGTGTTTAAATTCAGGATATATTTGCTACTCTTCTTGGAAATCAAAATCGTTGCTTTTACCTTTAATTCATGAACAATTGCATGTGCATAAAACTTTTTTCTGTCCATTGTAAACACAATGTGATACTTTCTGATCTTTTATGACAATTTGATTGTTCGAACCAATCGGAAAGCAGTACTTTGTCACATGGTGTATCACGTGTGTTTGACAGCTTGGCTATGACAATTTGGCCATACCGTGTCTGTGTTTATTTAGTGTTTTTCTGCGTTAGTTAGTTTATTTAGGTAATACATAAGAAAAATAGAGAAGTGGACTAAAGAACAAATTGAATTATTATTTGATTCTTTTAAGGGGGAGAGCTTTGTTTATATGCCTGTAACTTGCCGGTATATCGCAACAAGCATCTTCAAAGAGATGCGTTGGAACGGGTGTTTCAAAAGGTTTCAAAGATAAGGGTAGGGCCGGTCCTACCTTGCATGCAATGCATGCAAGAAATGCGGGCGCAAGCCTTAGGGGGGCGCAATTTCGAGCTTTGGATTTAATGTTTATTTTTATTGAAATATAGATTTTGTAGAATACTTAATAAGTTAAATAAATTATAATAAATAACCTAAATTAACATAGTATAAAAAAATAATATTTTGTAATATTATATAATAATTTGGCATCAATTTATAAATCACTCACAATTATTTTAATTTGAAAATTTCAAACATACTTTTATATTATTAAAACAAGCGCATTATACAAGCTCACAAATAAGACCATAGTTTGTACAATAAGCACTGTTTATATTAATATGTTATTGCTTGATTATCGATGTCACACGTGCAGGAGCTTGGATGAATCGATCAAAAGATAACAATGCTTTACGTTGTATGAAGATAACATTGTTCCTAATTCTAAATAATGGTCATCTTGATAATTATATAAGAAAGTTCCAAATATGAAACAGTAGTATACGTTCATTTGGCGAGAGTATTGCTAAGGATAAGGCATTAAGCGTTCTAATAACTGCGCAAATTAGTGAATTGTTATTTTTAGTGAATTAGTGAATCGTTATTCTATTAAATATTTTGAGTGATAAGTTTTAATATTTAAGTTTTTTGCGTTAAAAGTAAGCATGGAATCAAAAAAGAAATTATCTGGTGCTCAATTCCGCAAGCGAAAAGCTGTAAAAGAAGCAGATATTCAAAAACAAGCAGGAACTCTTAGCAACTTTATTAAAAAATTAAAAAGTCTGACACAGGTTGTAGTGAAGTTGATTTAGAAGAAATAAGTGTTATCGAACCGTGTTCTTCAACAAGTTTTTCTAACGATTGTTCTATACCACAACATGATTCAAGTGAATCGCAGCGGTTAGATTTAAATGTAGTTGCAGACGAAACTGAGGAAACGGTAATAATTAAAAATTTAGAAGACCCCGCTGAATGGGGCATTATTGACGGAAAACTGCGAGTTGAATTAGTTGAAATGGGTCCTATTCAAAAGAAAAATATTATTTATCCCAAGGATACTCACGGTCGCAAATTTAATTATTCATATTATAATAGAAAAATGGAAAACGGGGAGTTGGTGCCTAGAACATGGCTTATTTATTCTGAAAAATTGGATCGGGTTTTTTGTTTTTGTTGTAAACTCTTTGCATCTAACGAAACTAATAGTTTTTTAGATGGTTATAGCGATTGGAGAAATCTTAGTACAAGTTTGCATAGACATGAGACTAACCTAACTCATATGAGAAATTTTTTACAATGGAAAGACTTAGATAAGAGCTTAAAAAACAAAACCACGATTGATTATCAGACTCAAAGCTTATATGAGATGGAAAAGAGGCATTGGAGGAGTGCTTTAGAACGCATTATAGAAATAATAAAATTTCTTGCTAGCCAAAATATAGCCTTTCGAGGATCATCTGATAAATTATATGAGAGCAACAACGGCAATTTCTTAAAATTAATTGAGCTGTTTGCAAAATTTGATCCAGTTATAGAAAATCATATTCATAGAGCTCTTCAACCGAACAATAAAGTTCACTATTTGAGTAAGAAAAGCCAAAATGAACAGTTAGAAATTTTAAGTAAAGCGATAAGGGATAAAATTTTACTCTCGCTACGAAAATCTAAATATTATTCAATAATATTAGATTGTACACCTGATGCAAGTAAAACAGAACAGATGATAATTATTGTTCGATTTGTTTCTTTTGAGAATGAAGTTGTAAAAATAAGGGAAAATTTTTTGGGCTTTGTTGATATAACCGATTCCACAGGGCGTGGTTTATGTTCTACAATAATAGATAATTTGAAAAAATGGAACATTCCCATTGAAGACATGCGTGGTCCGGGTTATGACAATGGAGCAAATATGAAAGGGAAAAATAATGGGCTGCAAAAATTACTTTTAACTAAAAATCCTAGAGCTTTTTTCGTACCTTGTGCAGCGCACACTCTAAATTTAATGATTAACGATGCAGCTAAAGTAAATACTGATACAATTAGTTTTTTTAATATAATTCAAGAATTATATAATTATTTTTCATCTTCTTCTAATCGTTGGGCAATACTTTTAAGATACGTTACAAATTTAACTTTAAAGCAACCTTCAGATACACGATGGGAAAGTAGGATTAATGCAATTCGGCCCTTACGTTATCAATTAGGAGAAGTTTATGATGCGCTTTTTGATATTGTAAATAATGAAAATTTTAATAAAGAAATTCAACATGAAGCACAAGTATTATGTTTAAAAATAAAGGATTACAAATTTATTTGCTCTCTCATAATTTGGCATGACTTGCTCAATAGAATAAACCCTGTGAGTAAAATGCTTCAAGATCCAAATATAAATATTTCACAGGCCTTAGAATCTATTGAAAATTTAAAAATATTTATGCAAGATTATCGGTCAGAACTAAAATTTGAGGATGTTCTAAAAACTGCAAAAGAACTGAGCGAAGAGGTGGATGGAGAACAAGAATTTAAAAGTAGTTCGGAAGTGCGACAACGAAAGAAGAAACGACAATTTGATTACGAGCAACACGACGAATCTCCACGATCTCCACAAGAAAAATTTAAAATTAGTGTGTTTTATACGCTTTTAGATGTTGCAATATGTTCCACAAATGATCGCTTTGAAAAATTAAGAATATATTTTGAAAATTTCGATTTTTTAAATAAATTACCGGAAATTAATAAAGAAGCTTTAAGAAAACATTGTAACGATTTAGAAATTACTCTAAAGGATGGCGACAGTAAAGATATAAATTCAATAGAGTTATTTGATGAGTTGTGTGCTTTTCGTGATATTTTTCAGAAAAACGATTTAAATCTTCGAAAACCATTTGATATTCTTAATTATATAGTATCCAACAACTTAGCTTTCCCGAACTTTTCAATCGCCTTAAGAATACTCTTAACTTTACCTGTTTGTGTAGCAAGTGGTAAACGCAGTTTTTCAAGATTGAAATTGATTAAAACCTATTTAAGAACTAATATTTTACAAGATAGGCTGAACAGTTTGGCGTTAATTAGTATTGAAAATAATATATGTGCAGAATTAGATATTAAAACCATTATATCCAATTTTTTGTGTAATAAAACCAGATTAATTAAATAATATTTGAAAATATAATAGAATTTTATTTATAACTCAAATAATAAAACTGTTTCCAAATAATAGGGGGCGCCAAAATCAATCTTGCATGCGGGCGCTGACTACCCCAGGACCGGCCCTGGATAAGGGTAAATAGTTCTGCCGGCGAGTGCCAGAAAAAAATTAAGGATTTGAAAAATCAGTTCAATATTGAAAATTGTAAAGTGAAACAGTCATTGAAAGGTGGTATTGGAACTGATAACGTATTATTTTTCTTTTTTAGTTAATAATTACATTTAATAAAGGAATAAATACCCAACTAAACTTTAAAATTACTTTCAGGTTTATAAACCAAGCCTTTGGTATTTCAATAGTTTACAGTTTCTAGAGGCATATGTGACCCCGCGGAAAAGTCGAAAGTCTTTTGAACCTTTGGTTCAGCTTCAGGAATCACAGAGTTCGGTAAGTGCACTGGTATAAAACAATTCAGCGTCTATTATTCTATTTCAGTCTATTATTTTTAAAAACTTTTGCGATAATTAACTGTTGGAGAACAAATGAAATGGAGCAAGTATACAATAATTTTTCGTTGAGTTTTCATATTATAAAATACTAAATTAAATAATACTAATTTTAACTATGAAGTGGATCCTATCAAAACCAGAAGAAGTTTAATTCATTTTTCTTAAAAAATATTTCACCTGTCGATAAAATATGTCCAATTTGTAGTAGTTCAGATAGCTCTCCGACCGATTTATAATATGACCGAAGGACATATTATAAATGTTTTAAATGCGATACATGGTATAGACATGCAAGAAATTCTCAAGACTCATTTATTAGTTGCAAAATCAACAGTATTGCGGAATTAATATTTAGTTTAACATGGATTCACTTTGATTGCGATTCCAGGTTAGCTTCATGTTCTTTAACGCCAGGATCTTTATTATTCAATTTAAAAAAAAAAACATCCAAATTTAAAAAAAAAAATCGAAAATGTTACGATTTTTTCTAGATACTAACAATACAGTTTATATTTTATATTTAGGAATTATTTTTTATACGTATATACAAAAAAATCTATATTCATGGCGCAAACATACAAGATAATTGATAGAAATATTGATAACTATATTCTATATTTTTGATAGAATAGAAAAATATAGAAATTGATAGAATATAAAAAATATAGAATGTACTATATTCTATATTTTTCATATTCTATCAATTATTTTGTAAGTTTGCGCCGTAGATATAGATTTTTTTGTCGAGAATGCCAGATAACTTTAACCATTCGCGGCTCTTTGTATAGGCACATAGACAGAAACGCAGTAGGAAAACCAGAACAGACCAATATCTTCTCATCGTTCACCCTTAAAACTTGGATTCTATCCACTATCGCCACACTAAAGATAAATGCACCACCTCGATTTTGGAATCCAAATTTTTGGCATAATAATTATATGGGACCCAGGGGGTTTCACCAAGGAAATAGAGGAAGATATGGTAAACGTCCCAGAACCGATGACTCACGATATAAAAAGTATTAATAGAGAAACAAAAAGTTAGTATTTCAAGCAAAATGTTCTTAGTTTAATACTGGCAGAAACAACACACTCACACACACACACAATTATATATATATATATATATATATATATATATTTGTTTCTTTTCCGAACAATAAATCCAATAATAAAAAACAATTTGTTTTTTGCAGATGTTTAATAACGACGTTTCGGAACTAGATACGTTCCATCATCAGGTTTATTCTGTAATAATTTATATATCCATATCACTAATATTTTTTGTTAAAAACACTCGATTTTTTCCAAGGATATTTGTAAATGTTGCGACTACACAAGACTTTAACACACTTCAGTTTTCAAATTATTTCTAAATATAAAAAAAAATATATTTTATTTTTCAAAAAAGTCATTTTTTTTCAAAATTCACAAAATTCTTGATTTTTTTAAAGTTTTAAAAAAATATTGAATATTTTTTGAAAAATTTAATTTTTGGTACAGGTATTTTCAGCAATTTGCCTTAAGCTACGATGCCATATACCACTAGTTTCGTTTATTCGCTTTAAAAACAGTCATACGCGACCTTCCCACACTAGAAAAATGACATAGCTGACGGGTGTTGCTCAAGAAGTAAGGTAATTGGGGGTTGACACTATAGTTTTATACTTCAAAAGATTCATTGAACTTATACTATCTGAACACAAACTAACAATTTCTTATTTTTTACTTATATTACATGTTTAATGATGTATAAAATATTTAAGAACTGTACAATAACAATTTTCAGCTCCATGCAAATGGCTGACGGCTTTTTTAGCTTTAATTTGACTTTCATGATCTCCTCTTAGTTATCATGACCAACAAACAGGCTAATATTAAATATATAATAATGCATAATGCAAATATGCATTGATGGAATCCATAGCACGAATGCATATGGATATCACTTGCATACTCTTTTAGTAATTGATCAGTCAGCGGCAGGTAATCTAGTGGCATTTTGCTTCAGTAACCGCCAAGACAAAGCAGTAATTAAAATATTTTTTGAATTTATGAAAGAGAAGATGGGAAACATGGCCGCAGCAACATTTATGTCTGATAATGCACCAGCTTATTATAATGCTTAGTCATCAGCCATGACACCAACCGATAATCACTTACTCTGTTCATGGCACGTGTCCCAAAGTCGGAAGAGGGCAGTGAATGCAAAGACTAGACACAGTCAAAAACAGGTAACTGTAATTAACTGCTTGTTGGAAATTAGAGCAATTTTGGATGAAAATCAATTTTGGTGAGAAATGAACTCCTATGTTAAAAGCCTTGAGCAGGATGTGGATACAAAATCATTTGCTCTATATTTTACAATAAAATACAAAAACAGACCAACAACTTTGGCATATTTTTTTAGGAAAGGCTTGGGCATTAATACAAATATGTACCTTGAAAGTTATAATGGATTATGAAGCATATTTATGGAACAAAAATGCACCAAGCAATTGGACGCTGTTTTGAAGGTTGAAAAGGACGCATACTTCAAAAGAAATGAAAGACTACATATTAATAATATATCAGATAGACTCATCTAGTGATGTGATTGACCATAGAGAATAGAAGGTTCAATCAACAGAGAATAAGAATGTGCAATGAGAGGTTAAGCTACAACATGCATAAGATGCGAAAACTGCAAGTTGTGTTTTGCATATATGTGGATTATTTTGTAAGATCTAATATAAGTAAACATATCGAAGCATGTGCAAGACTGTTTCCTAGAGACACATGATTTAACAGTTCCATTTTGGAAATGAATAAGCTTAAGAAAACAGAGGAATTAAGAAAAACTATTGATAAAACAGGTTTAGAGCAGCACAACAGTGCTGTCGATAGAGATGGTTCATGGGCCACCCAAACTAAGACCAGCTTGCAATATATTTCAAATAAAATTGATGACTCAGAATTGCTGATATCTCTCTCCCTCTCTTAATATTAATATGTAACAAACAACAAAAATAGCATGTGTAATAGTGTTCACAGATTAAGGGTGTATTAACTAGTAAATCTTGGGCTTAAGTATTATTATAAGCAGTTAATGATTTGCCCAGATATAACGTACCAAAAGTGTTAATAAACAAGTAAATATAAGAGCATTTACTAATAGGACATTACATGAATTGTCGTGTTTTTTTGTTTTATAGATGTATCACTTTGGAAGGCTCTGCTTTAAAGCCTAATATATATTGTTATTTTCTTTTATCTTTCAGAATTCGATATATTTCGATTACTTGATTTCATTTTTCAAAATTTTATTTATACATATTTTTTTGTTTTTAGAACAAAATATTCAGGTTTGTCAAATTTTACATAAAATAATTTTTAGTATGTTTAATAACTTGCAAAACTGGTTTGGTATGTATAATTTTAATTCTGTTTTATTTTATTTTGTTACTATGTTTTATTACTCTGTTTGTTTTTCAGCTGAATGATGAGCTAGCAGAATAGCTCGAAACAATATCAAGATATATATATATATATATATATATATATATATATATATATAAATTAAATTGTTAAAAAATTTAGGGAGGGTGCAATATTTTTTTCTATCGAAAAGGGGACGCAAGAAAGAAAAGATTGGAAACCACTGCACTAACTGCTAAAGTCAGAATTAAAAAGGCAACATTTATTAGCGACTATTCCTAAACAAAAATATCTTTGTCAACTTGATTGAGCCACCGTTAATAGATTACAGATCAAACGGCTAGAACTCCATTCAGTTGCAAAATTTATATATGACACATAAGTTTACTAAGGTTTATCATTTTAGTTGATACTGATGATGATACTGAAATTTTTCCTACTGTAGGCAAAATTTTCTATAGAATACAACATATTTATTGTTGTATCAAGTGATCAAGATTAACTTAATTGAAAGGAGCAACATGCGGCAACTTACCTTAGACGATCTAATATTCAAGTACCTCATAAATATATATATATACCTCATAAAGCTATAAAATATAGTACGATTTTGTTCAGAAACTGTCACATAATCCTTGTGGAATAGTATTTCTTCACCGACATCTGAAATTATAAAATAATATAATTTAAAATAAAAATTTAAATTAAAATATATTTTAATTCGTAAAAAAATGAAAGAAAACATGAAATGGCCACAGAAAAAATTGTTAAATTATGACAGGCGTGTGCAAGTCATAACCTTTTTCTTAAATCAAAACAATATCGATAAAAAACAAAGTACGTTCTCACCAAGTAATCTAATAAATAATACAAACATTAAGTTTAAAAATACATTAATAGCATATTTCAAAATGATAGAAAAGACACGAACGTTAACGAATGTTTAGCAATAAGATCAATGCGAATACGGAATAGAATGCTGTCAAAAGTTCCTTGATATAAATTAATAAGGAAAATAACCAATTCAATAAAATACTAACCAAAATAAATAATTTAATCATTAATCACCCGCTAAAGCACTGAATTTAACATCAAAAAACTTGTTGAAACTAATATGAAGCGCCTGCCATTAACGACACACATAGAATATTACAAACAAATGCTATTAATCGTAGAGGGATGTAAGAGTGCGACACACCTGTACGTAGCGTGAGATGCGACGTCCGTTAAGGTGCGTCCACACCTAACGAACGAACACGAACGAACATAAACGAACGTACCAGAACGAACGGCGACAGCATAGTGTGGACGCCACGACGATCACGAACGAACATAAACAAACATGGCGAGCAATGTTCCGCAACTTGTCGGTACATCAAAGGGAATTGTTCGTTCGTGTTTGAACTCGTATGTGCAGTGTGGACGTCACAACGAACGCAAACGAACATTTTTGTTTTAATAATTTTAATAATTTAATAATATTTTTTTAATAATTTAATAATAATTTTAATAATTTAATAATATTTACTTTTAATTATTGTGTACAGTTTGAAAATTTTAATAATATTTACTTTTAATTATTGTGTACAGTTTGAAAATTTTAATAATATTTACTTTTAATTATTGTATTGGTTGAAAATTTTGAATGAATTATGGAATGGTCAAATGGCGTAATTTTATCATTCATAAATGAAATAGATAAGTTTCCTAGAATATGGGAGACTAAATACCCTTTTTATAAAATTATTAGAAAAAAAAAACGATGCTTGGGAAAGTGTAGGCAAAACGTTTGGGATGTCAGAAGCTGCAGTAAAGAAGAAATTGCAGTCTTTACAATTAAATATTAAACTTGTTATCATACATAGACATTCAACATATATGTTGAGGATGAGAGTTTGAAAATTGAGTACAGTTAGCTCAAGCCTGGAATGTTCAGCTTGCTCCGAATATGAATGCTGAGGAAAGAAAACGACTCAAAATATAAATATTAAATACAAAAACTGAGTGAAATTAGTTGAATAATTTATTTACAGTATATGTACAAAATATACACGAACAAAAATCACACAAAAACCAGTGAAAATGACGTATGATTAAAGCTTACATCCATATCAATAATAAAACTGGCGTTTCACGGAACATCTACGAACAACGAAAATTCAAGCGCTCACTGCTTTTAAGCGCTTGTTCAAGTTCGTTTGGAATTTTTTGCGTTCGTTCGTGTTCCTGTTCGTTCTTCTTTGTATTTTCTTGTTCGACATGTTCGTTCGTGTTCGTTCGTTAGGTGTGGACGCACCTTTACGATGACACGTTAACGCCTTAACGTTAAGAGAAAGACAAAATAGTTATAAATCCATAGATAAACAAGTATAATAGATCGCTATGTCTGGCGGTTTGACGTTACCTCGATTGGATTACAAATTTTTAAAAATAGATGGCAACACATGTATAATATTTAAATTACCCCTGGTTTTACTTCTTAATTTGTACGTATCGTATACAGCCCCAAAAACCTGAATAATTTTTAATATTGGAAATAAGAACAAATCATACGAAATACAAAATATATATTTTCAAAGATATTACATATGTTTAAAGAACAATTAAAATTATGTTTATATTAACAATTATAATTACAGTTATGGAATGTTTGAAAATATAATAATTATTATACATAATTATAAAAGTATTATAATTTCACAATTATGCTTAAATAATATTTCAAAAACTAAATATCTAAGTGAAGAAAATCACGGAAGTATTTAACTAACTAAGCACAAATAACTGACTAATATTAATTACTTAATGACTAATATTAATATATTAAAATCTTAAAAACTAAGAAGAAACTACAAGCACAGGAGCACGCAATGAAATTACAAATTTAAAAGGAATGACAAATAATACAAAAATTTAAAGGGTTAAGAAAAAACAAATAATTTGTTAAAAAGTACAAATACTTCACAAACAAAAAAGTCCTTAAAACATAAAATATATATATTGATATCAAAATTGAGAGAAATTCAAATTCCTAGGATTAAAACTCATTTACGAGACATTGTTCTTTATTAATTCTGCATGTAATAGTTATTTCGCTATCTAATGAATTAATAGTAAAGTTGCATTTAACAAAACCTTTGAATAGTTACTGTACGAGTGTTTTATAACATTACATTTAGCCATGTTCCATCATGAAAACATTATCATTGAAATTGCCATAAAAGATCAAAAAAGTGTTTACAATGAACAGAATAATGTTTTATGCACATACAATTGTTTATGAATCAAAAGATAAAAGCAATATTTTTGATTCCCAAGGTCGGTAACAAATATATCTTGAATTTAAACATTATATTGGGATGTTACACAAGTTTTATTTGAAGAATATTATAACACTAATCTTCAATCAAAATACATTAAAATATTATGTATGGTATAGACTCTCTTTATAAGTGTTTACATTTGCTAATGTAATAGATAATCTTACTAAATATAACAATGAACTTACGTTGATGAACATTTAAACCAATACTAGTTTACTTTATAAGTGTTTACATTTGCTAATGTAATAGATAATCTTATTAAATATAACAATGAACTTACGTTGATGAACATTTAAACCATACTAGCTGAATAACTGTTTTGCAACTTCAACAATATGAGATTCAATCCAATCATATAACAATTCCGAAGATAATGGTATTTCATCAAACATCAAAACACAGTATCTGCTACTAATACTTTTTAAAATAAATAGCTGAACCTAATGTTTTAAATAGACACTCATAATACCGCTATACACTTGTATCTCTGAATGCAACTTTCTCAATGTTTGAGGACATCGCAAAATAAATATTTGTCTCCAAAAATAGTAGACCTTTGGAGACTTTTTGTACGACTTATTCCTTAAATTATTGCATTGTTTATGAATCCTTCTTGTCATTACATATTGCATTCCTTGGTTGTCAAAAGTACTCCTGCGCTTTGTTCGTGCACTTTGCAGCAATTTGCAGGTACCCCCAAGACACCTATTCAATATAATAACATGTTGACATATTTTGATTATATATAATTATTGCTGCAATTATTATTAAAAAATACCTTTGCGGAAACTTGTATTGGAATAGCTAAATATTTTAACCCGCACTTGACATTTTTGGGTACTATAAAAACACTTTGCCATATTAAATTTCACAAATGTTCACTTAAACAAAATTAATTAATTAGAAACAACACGAGTTCAAAAAGTTAGGTTATTCGTACAGCCATACAGCGATCAAATACTTGACAGCCACTTGCATGAACCACGAACAATTTGTAGTTGAAATTGAGTGCACATGAGCCATCTGTTTTAAAAATTGAAACTACTCAGGACCAAAACAGTGCAACGCGCATTTGTTCGAAGATAACTCCCCATGTATAAATCCTCTACCCCCTCTACCTTTTCAAAATTGGTTGACCACTTTACACGATTCTAAATATATTTGAGATGAAATGAATTGCTTAAAACAAAGAATATCAAATTTTACACGGGATGATTATTGGTTAATAATAGCTATAAATGACATCAAATGATGTAAAAAGCTAGTGGAAGTATGGCACCGTGCCTTAAGGCAAATTGCAGGAACTTCCCGTACCGTAACGTAATGTTCGAGGAATATTAAATGTTATCAAATAGATTATTATAAATACTGTAACATTGTCTAATATTTTAAGAATTATATAAAACTAAATGACACAAGTCAGAAACATTTATTTAAAGTATATACGTGAGATTTAAAACTTCACCCAGAATTAAAATTGAAATCTAAATTATCCAAAAGCATTTGTTTTGTCAACACAAGCAGAAAGTTTTTTGCATTATTCAATTCGGATGCTTATTTCTCTCAAAAACTGCAATTTTTTTACTTTTGCCAAAACTAATAACCACTACTCCCAATCATTACTAATTGAATATTTTCAGATCATTCAAATCGGATGCTCTGTTTTCTCAAAAACTCGATTTCTATTTTCTGCACTCTTTGCACTTTGCCTCCGTAACGGCAGGACCTGCATTTGCCAAAAAACTAATCAGCACATCTCCCTATCAATAGGAATCGAATGTTTTTTGAACCATTCAAATCGGTTGCTCCGTGCCACACAAACACACACACACAATCCATTTTTTCTGAGGTATGCCAAAATGTCCAGAAACCTTCTAAACGTGGAGAATTGCAAAAATTTTCATTTTTGATTTTCGGCCCATTACTATAACTACCTTTAAGAAGTATTCAGTTAAAAATAAAAAAAAAATATTTTGTTTAAATTTTGAAAAAAGTAGATTTTTGGAAATTTTAAAATGTTTAAAAAAATTGACTTTTAAAAATTTATTCTTATTTTTCTAACTTAGGAAATTTGAACTTTTGTTAGCGCTGCGTAAGCGACGCGTTGCAGTCTAGTGGCTAAACGTTGGTACCATGGGGAGTTATCTTCGAAACAAATGCGCGTTGCACTGTTTTGGTCCTGAGTAGTTTCAATTTTTAAAAACAGATGGCTCATGTGCACTAAATTTCAACTACAAATTGTTCGTGGTTCATGCAAGTGGCTGTCAAGTATTTGATCGCTGTATGGCTGTACGAATAACCTAACTTTTTGAACTCATGTTGTTTCTAATTAATTAATTTTGTTATTTGTGAAATTTAATATTGCAAAGTGTTTTTATAGTACCCAAAAAAGTGTCAAGTGCGGGTTAAAAAATATTAGCTATTCCAATACAAGTTTCCGCAAAGGTATTTTTTAATAATAATTGCAGCAATAGTTATATATAATCAAGATATGTCAACATGTTATTATATTGAATAGGTGTTTTGGGGTACCTGCAAATTGCTGCAAAATGCACGAACAAAGCGCAGGAGTACTTTTGACAACCAAGGAATGCAATATGTAATGATAAGAAGGATTCATAAACAATGCAATAATTTAAGGAATAAGTCGTACAAAAAGTCTCCACAGGTCTACTATTTTTGGAGACAAATATTATTTGCCATGCCCTCAAACATTGAGAAAGTTGCATTCAGAGATACAAGTAGTATAGCGGTGGTAATGAGTGTCTATTTAAAACATAGGTTCAGCTATTTCTTTTAAAAAGTATTAGTAGCAGATACTGTGTTTTGATGTTTGTTTGATGAAATACCATTATCTTCGGAATTGTTATATGATTGGATTGAATCTCATATTGTTGAAGTTGCAAAACAGTTATTCAGCTAGTATGGTTTAAATGTTCATCAACGTAAGTTCATTGTTATATTTAATAAGATTATCTATTACATTAGCAATGTAAACACTTATAAAGTAAACTAGTATTGGTTTAAATGTTCATCAACATAAGTTCATTGATATATTTAATAAGATTATCTATTACATTAGCAAATGTAAACACTTATAAAGAGAGTCTATACCATACATAATATTTAATGTATTTTGATTGAAGATTAGTGTTATAATATTCTTCAAATAAAACTTGTATAACATCCATCCCAATATAATGTTTAAATCAAGATATATTTGTTACCGACCTTGGGAATCAAAAATATTGCTTTCATCTTTTGATTCATAAACAATTGTAAGTGCATAAAACATTATTCTGTTCATTGTAAACACTGTGTTGATCTTTTATGGCAATTTCAATGATAATGTTTTCATGATGGAACATGGCTAAATGTAATGTTATAAAACACTCGTACAGAAACTATTCAAAGGTTTTGTTAAATGCAACTTCACTATTAATTCATTAGATAGCGAAATAACTATTACATGCAGAATTAATAAAGAACAATGTCTCGTAAATGAGTTTTAATCCTAGGAATTTGAATTTCTCTCATTTTGATATCATATATATATTTTGTTTTTAGGACTTTTTTGTTTGTGAAGTATTTGTACTTTTTAACAAATTATTTGTTTTATTCTTAACCCTTTAATTTTTGTATTATTTGTCATTCCTTCTAAATTTGTAATTTCATTGCGTGCTCCTGTGCTTGTAGTTTCTTCTTAGTTTTTAAGATTTTAATATATTAATATTAGTCATTAAGTAATTAATATTAGTCAGTTATTTGTGCTTAGTTTAGTTAAATACTTCTGTGATTTTCTTCACTTAGATATTTAGTTTTTGAAATATTATTTAAGCATAATTGTGAAATTATAATACTTTTATAATTATGTATAATAATTATTATATTTTCAAACATTCCATAACTGTAATTATAATTGTTAATATAAACATAATTTTAATTGTTCTTTAAACATATGTAATATCTTTGAAAATATATATTTTGTTTCGTATGATTTGTTCTTATTTCCAATATTAAAAATTATTCAGGTTTTTGGGGCTGTATACGATACGTACTAATTAAGAAGTAAAACCAGGGGTAATTTAAATATTATACATGTGCTGCCATCTATTTTTAAAAATTTATATTTCAATCGAGGTAACGTCAAACCGCCAGACATAGCGATCTATTATACTTGTTTATCTATGGTTGGTACTACCCATAGAAGCATAGATAAGTAAACATAAATAGATCGCTATCTCAGGCCATTTGACATTACCTCCATTTTAATATTTTAGCAATCTGAAGGGGCAGCACTTGTTCAGTATATAAGTCAACCGCTGGTATTATTCCTAGATATGGTTTGCATACGTAATTCAAAATAAGAAAACCTAAATAATTTCTTATATTGGAAATGAGAAAAAACATACGAAGTGCAAAACATATTTTCAAATATATCACAAACATTTTTACATAACAATTAAAATTTTTATAAAATTAATAATCAATATATACATAATAATAGGTATTATAATTTTACAATTATAAGTAACTAAAAATAGTATTCACAATGGTATGATAAATTTACAAGGAACGATCAATATGAATTACTGAATGATCAATAAATATAACAACTAGACAGAGATTGTGTAGAAGCATTTACAATAAAATGTTAAAATTAAAAGGAACGATCAATATGAATTACTTAATGATCAATAATATATAACAACTAGACAGAGATTGTGTAGAAGCATTTACAATAAAATGTTAAACTTAAAAGGAACGATCAATATGAATTACTTAATGATCAATATATATAACAACTAGGCAGAGATTGTGTAGAAGCATTTACAATAAAATGTTAAACTTAAAAGGACCGATCAATATGAATTACTTTATGATCAATGATATATAACAACTAGACATAGATTGTGTAGAAGTATTTACAATAAAATGTTAAACTTAAAATGAACGATCAATATGAATTACTTAATGATCAATAATATATAACAGCTACACAGAAATTGTGTAGAAGCATTTACAATAAAATGTTAAACTTAAAAGGAACGATCAATATGAATTACTTAATGATCAATAATATATAACAGAAATATTGTAAAAGTTTTAATAAGTATAATGAATTTACACGAACTGACTAATATTAATTTCTTAATGACTAATAATAATATATTAAAAAGAGAAGAGTAAAGTATAGAGTCTAAGTATGTAGTATATAGAGTATATACTATAGATAATGGAATAGTATAATTAGAAGAAATGACAAATAATGAACAAATTTAAAAAGTTAAATCATACACACATAAAATATATATTGATATCAAAATTGATAGAAAACTAAATTCCAAGAATTAAAATTCATTTATGAATCATTCTTCTTTAACATTAACTTTGCATTTGATAGTTATTTTGCTTTCCCATCAATCATTAATAAAGCTGCATTCTACAAAATCTTGAATTTCTTATGATTCGATTGTGTCAATAGAACAGTGCAGCTGTCCTTTCGGCTAGAATGTTAAGAATATTTCTGAAAATTTTATACTCTGTTGCAATTTATACCTTAAATTGTTGCATTGTTTGTCTATACTTTTTAACTCCCTCAACATATAATGGTAGTGTCATACATTTTACATGCCCTCGGCATCAAGACACTCCTATTCTTAGTCACTAGATTCTGCTGCAATTTATATTCCCAAGAACATCTAATAAACATAACATGTTGTAATATTACATCAAGTCGTAATAGCAAATGGTATTAAAATATTCAAAATTATTATTACCCTTTCCACTGGAGTTGCAGAGTATTCTCCTGGTCATATATCAGATTGTCTTTCTCTTCTTATATCACTGTGAACTATAGACATGAGAACTATTCTGTGAAATATAATAGGACATTTCTAATTTGTTCACTTCATAAAGCCGGAAAGAAATGCATTTTTATATTATTTTTGAAGTTACCACAAGTTGGTGCGTTACATTTTGCCATATTAAATTTCATATAAATGCTTACTTGAATACAATTAATTACAGAAACAACATGCGAACCACAAACTTTGATACAAAATAGCGATAAAACCTTTGTATTTTTGAAGTTTTTCGTATTTTGAAACTAGTAGCGACATCTTTTTTTCGCTAAAAATAGTAGTCCTTTCCAAAACAGGGTAATGTACATTTGTTCGGAGATAAGCCCATGCATAGAAGTGTAAACAAAATTTGTTCCATAATATATAAAAAAAAATCATTTTTTAATTGTTTTGCGATTGAACCATTCAAGAGAGAGAAACGACTATAATAATTTTTTATAAATAATTTTTACTTGTTTATCTATAACTATAATATAGTATATAATATAGACTCTATATAAATATATTATTTATATACTAATATTGTCTAAGGACTTCACACCAGCGGCATACCTAGAACTTTTGCCGCCGGGGCGATCTCCAGATTGCCGCCCTTTCTATTACAAATAGTGGTTTTTATAAATTAATATAAATAAACTAGTGGTGCATGGCATCTTGCATTGAGGCAAATTGCTGGAACTTCCCGTACCAAAATATAATTTAAAAAAAAAAAAACATTAAAAATTTTTCGAAAACTTTGAAAAAAAAAATGTTTATTTTGAAAATTTTGGGAAAAATTGACTTTTTGAAAAATCTGTATATTTTGAAATTTTTTGAAAATTTGTAATTTTTTTTTCAAATCAATCGCGCTGCGTAGCTGTTTTGGAGACGAAATATCGAAACGCGTTGCAGTCTAACAGATAGACATTGATACGGAACCCATAGAAATGGAAATTAAATTTATTCTTATTATTAAAATCTCTAGAAAATATCAGATAATTTGACGTGCATATCTAAAATATCTAATGATCATTTTGGACCGCCAAATGTCGTTTTTTTTACTTTTTTTTATTGAATCTCTTTAACCGCTAGACCTGTCTTCCCAAAAACAGTTCTTTGTTTAGTCAATACAATGAATTGAATTGAATTATTTTAATCGGACGCTTCGTTTTCTCAAAAACTTTTGGCTTTTTTGTCCAGTATCTTTGAAACGGCTGGATCTGTACGAATCGAATGTTTTGTTCAAATCGGTCGATGCGTGTTCCTACAATTATCGACGGAAGTTTGTATCTAAACACATCCATTTTTTCTAAGGTATGCCAAAATTCAGAAACCCTATAGTCTATAACTTACGCTACGGAAAATTAATAAATTATTAAGTTATTTAATCAAAATTATTTAATTAATACTCAGAGTAATCTTATTTAGACATATTTATATGCACTCGTTAACATATTTATACTAGTGAGGCAAGGAATGAAAATAATTAATAATTGTTTTGAATAATTTCAAATAGTTTATTACATACTGTAAATTTATGAGTGCTTTTTAAATTGGGCGACGAGCGTATTTTATGAACAACTTATGTGCACGTTTACAAGAGTCCATTTTTTTTAAATTTGATATTTTTGATAATTTAGAATTTTTTTAGAAGTTTGAAATTTTTTGGAATCTAAAAAAAAAACGTTTTTTCTAAATATTTTGAGAATTTGGAAATTTTTGAAAATATTCGATTTTTTTTAAATTATCGAAATATTCTCAAATTTTGTAAGAAATCTCTTTTTTTAAATTTTAAAATTTAGTATTTTTTTTGAAAATGATAAAAAATTTCGAAAATTGAACTTTTTTGAAAATTTTCAAAATTATTAAATTTTCTGTAAATGCATTTTTTGCACACTGTCTACTCCAGCAAAATGTTTTTTTTTAATTAATCTAATCGGATGATCCGATTCCGAAACGGCAAAAACGCCTCGCGATCGAGTACGAACCGAAAGATTTTTCAATTTTATAAATCGGTTATTTCATACTGTCAAAAATATCGAGGACATTTGTTTGAACCATATAAATAAACTTCAAAATTAAAAATCAGGGTACGAAACCCAAAAAAATACACAAAATGGGTACACAATATTAAAATATCTGATAATTTGATGTACATATGTCTAATAAACATTTTTGTTTGCCAAATGACACTTTTATTAACTTATTTTTATTGAGAGTCCATAACCGCTAGACCTGCCATCCCAAAAATATAATCAGTTGTTCATTTTGTCAGTACAAGTAAAATGTTTTTTGAATTATTAAAATCGGACGCTCCGCTCTTTTAAAAACTGAGTTACCATTTTGGGCACTTTTCGGAACGGCTAGACCTGCTTTCGCCAAAAAGTAATCAGCACGTCTCCTTATCAATATGAATCGAATGTTTTTGAATTATTCAAATCGGATGCTTAGTTCACTCAAAAATATATATTTTTTGCACATTTTGCTCGATATCTCCGAAACGATTGGACCTGCATTTGCTAAAAACTAATCAGCACCATTCATCTCCCATTAGAAATCGAATGTTTTTTGAACTATTCGAATCGATGAATCCGTGCGCCCGAATACGTGAACGAAAAAATGCGGACACACAAAACACACACATGCATTTCTGAGGTATGCTAAAATGTTCAGAAACCTTCAAAACGTGAAGAAATGCAAAAAAATTCATTTTCGGTTTTCGGCCCATTACTATAACTTGAAATGAATAAGTTGCTTTTTACAACTATAAGTAAATTAAAAAGTGCCGCCCCAAAATAAGTGCCACCCGGGGCGGACCGACCCCACCGTCCCCCCCCCTAGGTACGCCTGATCATATAATTAAAAATACTAATTTAAATGAAACTGATAATGAAATGGTGAATAAAACAAATACAAGTTATATGGAGCAACGTGAACAATTGTCCGAAAATAATCAGAATGTTGTTAGTATTCAAGAAAAAGTTCTGATAATTTGTCCAAATAAATATAAAAATTTAAAATATTCCGAAAATGATATCGGGCCATATTCCATTTATGTGGAATCCTTGAACAGTAGTAGTGGTAACTTAAAAAAAATGACAATAGAAAGACTAATATTTAAAAGATTTCCTCAATTTACAAATTCAATAATAGACATTAAAGCAATAGGAAGGAATCGCATAAAAAAACGGTTAATGACTACACAATATCCAACTACTTAATTAACAATGATATATTTACTGAAAATAATTTAAAAACTTTTATACCAACACACATGCTAATTAGGAAAGGAGTCATATATGATGTACACTCTGACCTAACAGAGGAAGAAATTATAGCCAATTTATACTCGGAATTACCCATTTTGGAGGTAAAAAGAATTTATAAAAAAATGATAATGAACACAAAACAATACGGTTTGCATTGTCACATTCAGAGGATAGAAACTGCCCGAGAAGGTATCAATATTTGCAGTAAAATGCAGGGTAGCTACCTACAACAGAATGGTCCATTGTTTTAAATTGGAGGAAAATAAATTAAGCTACATGGAAGCTAAATATCTATCAAATAATAAATCATATGCCAATGCTGTAGGATTTGAATCTGGAGACAAATCAACATTCCCGGACCTTCCAGCAAAAACAACGGAATATCTCACGGACAAGAATAATTAATAATCCGACAAGAATAATTAATAATCGAACAATAACCGATCAGAAACGAACAAGAAAATATATTGCGACTAAATCAACATCGAAAGATATTACTGTGCGATAATCAAGAAAATATTTCATAAGTAGTGGGGAAATAAGAAGAGACACAATGAACAAATCAAATACTAAAGTACAACAACAAATACCTCGTAAAAAAACTGACATAGATGAGTTTCCATTGGAAAAAATTATTTCAAATATAAAATACAAATTTAGAGAAAAGAAAGGTGATGTTCTACAAATTCTGAAGGATATAGTCCAAAACATAGAAAGTAAAATAAATTTATCTACCAGAAAAACAAATTACATTGAAAATCCTTCAATATAATTGTAGATCATTAGTTGCTAATAAAGAAAGCATTGAATATTTCTTATGGGAAAAGAACATTGCCATAGCCGCTTTCTCTGAAACGTGGTTTAAGCCCGAACTAGAGTACAATTTCAAAGGTTACAAAATATACAGGAAAAACAAAAAATAACGGATACGGCGGCACTG
>NW_020536993.1:0-30776 GCF_003426905.1 Ctenocephalides felis | reverse complement strand
TGCATGTCGATAAGATTTTTTTTAAAAATAAAAATAAACACGTCTATTCAGATAACATGCGTTTCGGATTTAAATCCAAAATCGTTATCAGACGAATGATAATGTTTCCCCAGTAGCAAACACGGCACTGATTCCATGTAATGTAACAACCCTTATTCCGAGATGCACGTGCGCTTTTGTGTTTGCGGTCTGCGGCCCATGCTATTCTATGATAAAGTCCCTCAGGGATTACATTGGACGTGTATGGTGTAATGCAGTAATTTAATGAAAGATCAAATTATTATGAATTTCTAACCCTCATTGAAACACCTGAAGTAAATTGCAATGTAATGAAATAGATATGATACAAAGTGTGAGAAAAGTATATCTGATGCATAATATTATTATTTCAGAAATATATCTTTACACATAAAACATCATAAATAGTTAAAATCTAACAATTGGAGTATATAATACATATTCAAAACAAGTTGCACAAAATGAGATTGAACAGTTGTCTCATCTCTATGTGATCAATTTGATACAACTTATATTTAATGCAATAACGCTGGGTGAGGGCTATTTTAACTTGGAAACATATTGGCAATGGCATCTATATTACCAAGTCAAAATCAGGCTGCTCGAAGCGGGATCGAACCCGGGACAGCAGTAATTTGCAAATATATTTAAGCCCATTGCCTCTGGATAATCTCCAATCAAGTTTGCAATTTGAATATCTGAAATTGTGTTGGCAAATTACTGCCGTATTCTACAAAAAAACTCGATAGATCATTTCATGATTATGTACATGTATGCAGCAATTTGTGTGATAGTAGAAATAGTATTCACGATTTTGGGCATATCTTTCCCACTAGGTGGTTGAAGCTCTTGGCTCTCATTTTTATTCTGAATTTGATGTGATCTTTACGAATTTCAACTTTGCTACCTCGAATTTTTGCCGTTGCCGCCGCTATATTGGAAAAATTGCATTCAAGTACTGAGAACGAGGTCCGATGGCGGCGCGAGCAGCAAATACTTTGCGACGCTCGTACGCTAAAACTACTGATTTTACAGAAAAAAGCGTTATTGAATAAATTATAGAAAATTTCGTCTAGTTTACTTTTGTAAATAGTTATTTTGTTGTAACATGAATCGGAGAGGCGATATCGTTGAAACACTGATCTTTGATGCCGTTGGCGGCAACGGCAAAAATTCGAGTTGAAATTCGTAAAGATCACATCAAAATCTATAGAATCACAAATTTACAAAACTTCCAGAAAACTTCAAGAAAAGTCTTAGTTTTTCTCACAAATATCATCAATTTCGCACTTCGAGCGGTTTGGCCTACAGACGAGTTGCTGTCGTAAAATTCAAGGAAAATTGGAGAATCTCAAAAAAAATATATGAACACAGATATCGAATTATATGTCGTTTTATTCGTAATTTAATTCTGCATCGTTCGTCCGAACAAAGTTTTCACCGAAAAAGCTATCAGCTCTCTCTCATATCAAGTATTATCAATTATCAGTCTGATAATTATTCTGTCTATTAAAATGATATAAAACGTAATTCTCTGGACAGGATAATACCGAAATATTTTACCTATCCCAAAATACTAATACTAATACTAATAGTATTTTTTTTCAATCTAGAGAGGTATTAAATAAAAGCGTGAAACATTTTTCTTGCAGTTCACACAGGCGTCGAGTCAAGCAAACCGAGCTGAAGCAGGATACGGCATACGATATCAATTAGAGAACGTTTTATGACCGAATACGCTGGAAACTTGATATTAAATAGAAACGAGACGAGATAGAAAACCCGCAGCTTCCTATGGTTTGTTTTCATATAGGAAACGTTGAACAAAATTGCGCCTTTCTAATTTCGTTAGCTTCAATCTTAGCGATATTAATTAGCTCTTATGCAACTGCTGGATTCGTTTTCTTTATTGCAGCAGCCGTGACTTAAATGTCAATAATTTTCGTTGAGAAATGTAGAATAATTATATGCAAGAAGTAAGAAGTTTTAGATATTTTCACAGGGCACCCTTGGTTATAAAAATATTATACGCAATAATAGTGAACTGTTGTAAGTTGGATCCATCTGGTAATATAATTTATCATCATTTTATAATTAACATAGCAGAACATATTCTACTTGAAATTTATCGAAACTCTTTTCATGATGAATATATTTTCTCTCTCATCAACTCTTTGTTGTAAGGTAGAAATGAGCTAAGAGGTCCGCGGGTAAAAAAGTCCACCACCAATATCTCAAGAACCATTAAAGTTGAGAATTTACATTTTATTAACAAACAAAATTTGAAAAGAATGTTTAATCAGCAATTTGAAAAGAATGTTTGAAAATCTTCAACATAAGTATTTTCTTTCCTTGTAAGTTTCTTTGGTTGTTAGCACTGTTGTTTAGTTTACTAGATCTTAATATAATTTTAAAGTTACGATATTTAATTATTTTTCAAGATGTATTGTTCATTTTAAGTTAGATTCTGCAGATGGTTTTATATAATCTCTATAATAGCTTACATGTGGGTGAGGTAAAAAAGACCAACTGAACCATTACTCTGGAAAAGGTGTAAATAGTAATTAAAAATGTAAATTCCGTTAAAAAAGCAATTTTACAAGAAAATAAATTAACTTAATAGTTATTCCAACTCCGTTAAGAAATATTTTTAAAAAAATACCAGATCAAGATTATATACAGTGTTATCTTCATGAAAAATATGAGTAAGAAATTTATATGTTGCATTGGTTGAATATTGTAGCTATTATTTCATAAAACCCTCTTAAAATTAAAAATAAGACATTAGATCTGGTTGTCTCACTTTACCCCCCATATGGGGTAAAAAGAACAGGTGGCATATTTTATAAAAATAGTAAAAAAATACATTTCTATATTAAGCTGAGAGTTTTACATAACATAGTACGATAGTTTGGTACATGTCATGTGTTGAGGTGTAGTTCATTTGGTTTAAGCTATATAATAACCTAAAGTCAAATTGGATCTTTGTGCCCCGCCCTACCCTACTTATTTGTATCTCAATTTTAAATTTTATAACATGTTATTTCATCAAACCAATAACTTTTTGCCTAATATCAAGTGAAACTGTATTTGAACGTTACAAACATATTCAACGTCATTTGATGAAAATCCTCCTAAAAAAGTTCAACATACTCAATAAAATTTACATGTTTCATTTTTATCAATTTGATCCGATTCATGCAATAAAAATTACTTTTTATATTAATAATATTTAAATAAATTGTCACTGATATTGTCTCTACAATACAAATAACTATTGTACACAGTGAAAAATAACTTTCAAACCTTTCAATTAAGGATTTGATTTCAAATTGCAGAATGTGCCAAAAACAAATAACAATAAGGCAAAAATTCATTACATACGTCATTTAGGAAGAAATATTATGATCGATGAATGTTCTTCAAATAAAACACTATTTTGTGATGTATGTGGAGACATTAATGTGCACATAGAACTTTTTATAGAAGTGAAGTAACATTAAACAATTAATGCGATCTTTGCAAATGGCATCGGAGGGAGTCTCTTCTGATGACATATAATAAGAGGGCTAGACGGTAAAAAATAAAATGATTAAAAGTAAAATATAAAATTCTCAAAGATTTTATGCGGAATAGATATATGACAACTCTGTATGTCAGTGAATTTGTATTTCAACAAGTGAATAAAACCCTACATGATGATCTGAAGATGCTATATATTAGACTTCATAAAAACAAGATCACCGAATAATCAACACAAATTAGAAAATCACCTCAATTCATTCGTTGCTCCAGTGCTACATACACCAGAAATAAGAAGATTAAAAAAAATATGGACAATCAATTTGATCCAGTAAATTTGCATCTAATAGTTTATTTTTCAAAACAATCATAAAACAAATTACAGCCAATTCGTTGATCCAGTAAAATTAAATCTAATAATTAATACCCTCTGGGGTAACTACTATCTATAATTATATTTAACTAATGTCAATCAAAATAACTCATAGAATGTAACTATGCTCTGATTGTTATTAAAAAATAAAAAAGTTGCTACTAACAAGTATATTTTAGGTACTATTCAGAACAATTATAAAAAAAAGTATTGCCAATTCCTTGATCCAGTAAAATTGCATCTAATAGTAAATACCCACTGGTATAACTACTACCTATAATTGTATTTTTTTAATGTCAATCAAAATAACTCATAGAATGTAATTAATGTTCTGATTGTTATTAATAAAAAGAATTTATTTTAAATGCTACTATCAAGTTTACTTTTGGAACTATTCATAACGATCTAATATATAAAAAACTTCGCTCTTTTATGTACATAAAGGTTTGTGACTGTTTATTATTAGTTTTATAGTAATATAAAATAAGCAAATGTTTATGAATGAAATTAAATGTACACATACCATGTTAATTTGGCTTGCATTAGTATTTTTTTATCAATGAACAGTTTAAAATCAGAGCTATTGTGTATACAATACAACCATAGTTTACAAATGATTAAAATATATCATTTGATAATATAAACATTGCAAGCAACTTAATCATTGAATGAATACTAATTACCGTATAGAATGATTCCACTGAACATTCAGCATCAGTTTAGGCGTAATTTTAATCCTGAAGGAATTAGTAATATACATTTTCCCCAGCCTTACATTTAACTTTACCGCGCAGGATTCGGGAGCAGAATGAATGAAGCCTAATATGTGCTCTAACAAAAGAGGGGAAGATATGTTATTTGACAAATGATGAGTTTACAAAGGCGAGTGCATTGTACAAATAAAATTTAATTTCAAAATAGCTTGTACTTCTGCGCTTGTTACCCGCATCGAAACTAAAATATTTTTAATTATTTGATGAACAATTTTTATGAAACAACATTGACAATATATTCAATAGGGTAGAGAAAAGCTTAAAGGTTCGCGGGTAAAAAGGTTCAGTATCTCAAAAACGAGTGAAGTTAGGAATGTTTTAATATTTGAAAGTAGAGGGCAAAAGAGGTGTAACTAGCCATTGTCTTAAATCGTTAAAACTTCGTCATCCCCAGATAAACTGTCACACTTCAATTTTTGTAACGAAAGTTCTTTTTGTTTTTGAGCAGGGTTATTTAGAATAGTTTACATGTAATTGGGGTAAAAAGAACCACCCAAACCCTTATACTGACGAGGTGTATACAATAAGAAACTCGTGAATAAAAATGTAAAATAAGTTAAAAAAAAGCAATTTTACAAAAGATAAATTAAATTAATAGTTATTCCAACTCAGATAATGATATCTTATGATAAAGTTCCAGATAAAAGTTGTATCCAGTGCGATATTTATAAAAAATGTGTCCATAAAATGTCTATTTTAAACAGAAGTGGTATTCACTTTATTTGTAATGATTGCCCCATATAGGACAAAGAAACAAAGTGACAAATAGCTGAAAATTTTAGTGAACATAGTGAGATAATTGTTTGTTTGGTATAATTGCTAAAAGTCAAATTTGAACATTGTGCCATTCGTACCCTGCTGCTTTATCTAGGTAATATATGATTGTCAGGTACAACATATAATCAAAATTAAATGACACTCGCTAATTGCAGAATTAATACAAATTTTGCCGCCGGAGCGACGGCATCCGAGTGGTAAGGGTTAAAAATTCGGATGTGTTCACATATCCGAACGCATAAGCATAAAGTATAAAACATGAGCTTCCTGGGAATTAGTGGTTAGAGCTAGAGGAATCCGATCAGAAGTTTTAGGTCCAATGCCCGCCTCTTGCAGCCTGATGTCAAAAAGTAATGACGTCGGATTTCACTTGGAAATATAAATAGCAATATATTTCCAAGTAAAAATAGCCATTACCCGGCATTGCTGCATCAATTAAAAAAATCGTCATTACTATAAAAATTGAGTACATAAAGTTGACTACATAGATAAAACAACTGTTTGGCTTGCAATTTATAAAATTGACGTAGTTACTTATAGAACAACAGTCAACAACTTTTAGAACCCCCAAGTTCAAATCGCTGTTCAAATAATATATTGTACAAAATATCTTATCATAATCTGGCATATTTCACTTAAAAAATATTTTCACAAAGTACAAAAAAATAAATGAATATTTCACAAAAAAGAACTAATATTGATTTTTTTTTATATTGAAATAGAAGATTGAAATTCACCGGCGTATATATCATATATCATACGACATACGGCTATCCCTATGTCCCTATGGCACATTGCAATATGAATTCCAGAATCAAACATAGTGATAAAATTAAAAAAATGGTAAATGGCATTTGATGAATATTATTATAGTTATAACATGGGTATAACATAATTAAATTTTTCAACAAGTTGTTAATTATATATATACAGCTGATCGTACCAATGCCAATCTTAATGAATTTTCTTTAAAAAACAAAGATCGACTGAGGCGCTCTATCTTGTGTGGACGCGGTCGCAACTTCAAGCCCACCTGACAACCTGACAACCTGACATCGGGCAGCAGCGATGTCTGTTTTCACTTGAAAATATAGATCAAAAATGTTTCCAATTGAAAATAGGCCCATTTCGGCAGTGTAAAATGGCAATGGGAATTTTGTCACACTATTGTTGCCTGATTTGAGTTTGAGCTTAACTCATATCACGTACCTGCCCTAGGGCTTAATATAAAAAACACTAGATTAACTACGTGGAAGAAAAATTAAGTACAATAAATCACAAATTTAAAACAATGTGAATTAGACAGCATTCATATAGAATAGGTCACCGTTGCGCTGTACATTATCATATCTGTGTATTACCATGCGTTTAGAAATAATTGGTTTCTCGCAATATCCCATTAACATTTTTTCCTAGGAAGTCGATTGTAAAACTGACTACAAATGATTTCCGTCAATAAATATATTTATAGCGATGCTGCCTGGCATAATAATTTTCCCTGGTAACATAAATATTCATTTCATAAATTACTTTATCAGTGTCCACATTAGTCATTGTGGTTAATTATAAAGTCTGCGGTACGACCATATGACTTCGCTAAGCGATTGTATCGCCTATGTATATTCATATGTATAATATAACATAATATAAACAGTTCCGGCCTGAACTCGACGTTTTGTTTATAATGCAAATTTAGGTTTATTTATAATTATCGCGTTCTTAATGAGATGATCACAGGGCCGTACTGGGGCAGATACGCACTAGTTCATTGCGCACCAAATGTTCAAATAGTTCAAATAGTAAATGTTCATTCTGAGTATTTTTCTTAAACCACAAAATATTATATAATACTGAGGAAAGTGATGAATAAATAATCAATAATGAAAATCTGTAAGTAATAAATGCCCAACTAAAGAACTTTTCATCATTTGTATAAAACTTTCAGTTTTCAAAATTACAACTAGACAGTATTGTTGGATATTAAAAATGTTATTATTAATAACTACGTTGATTTAAAACCGCTAAACAAAAATAAAACCAATTTAAATCCACTTTGTTCTCATAGTAAATAACCTTGGAAGGACCATAAATTAATAATTAAGTAGTAACAGCCGCTTTTCAATAGGATCTTAACGATATCAAAATATTTTTTGTCGTGATTGGACTTGTCCCACGAGTCAACGCAATTATACAGAAGTGTGCAGGTCCGTCATTTTTGACATGTAATATATAATTATACTATCTTTTTCGGTTTGCGTTTTAAATTTTGGATATATGAAATTACTTCAAATTTATTAATTTTTGATAATACTTCACAATATTTGTGGCTGCTAAATTGTTTAAATAGTTATCTTAATTAATTTTAAAAAATCACTGAGGGGGGGGGAGGCTAGGCAAAAAGAATAATGGAAACCAATTAACCTTCATTGTATCAATATTAAAGAAACTTGTATGTTTACATTCTTGGAATGTAGTCATACATGATAACATGGCTAATGTTAAAATTCTATGTTAAATTTTGGAAATCGCTAAAAGAAACTTCAAATGGATATCGTTGCGTGTAGAAAATAATTTGCTTTCATAAAATATTACCTTCTATGTAAACTAATTTATTATATCCACAAAAAGTAATACGCTCCTTCGTGAGCACGTTTTTTAATACATTGAATATTCACAAAGATTTTTGCAATATACATAGAATATATTATGTCAACATTTTTCGTTTTCCTAAAACAAAGATCATTTTCACCAAATATGTTTGATTTAAAATGCTTTTCTATTATGCAAACAAAACTTTAAAAGTAATATTTTCAGAAAGCGCGGTGACTAGATATTGCAGATTCAAAAATAAGCAAACATTAAATAAAATTCAACATAAAATGTTGCACGGAATAGAAGCCTTCGGTAGTTGGCACAAATACAAAGACTTTTTTCTCTCACATTACAAATAGGATAAAAATAGAATAAACACTTCATCGCGGCCTTGGGCAAAATATATTATGTTCATGCTTCATATATTAGAAAATTGTAGGATTTCCAATAGCAATCCAAAATGCTGTGCGGGGGATGCGTTCGTTCTCTGTCAGACTGCGATCTTCCCCTATGTTCAGACGCACTACTACATGCACTCCCTCAAGACAAAATTCAACCACTGAAGGACGACCAGAAAATACTGAAAGTATTTAAAATATAAAAAATCTAGTGATGCATAGCATAATTTACTAAAGTTACTAAAAATTATTAATTTAAAAAAAAACTGTAAATTTTTTTGAAAACCTTGAAAAAATTAGATTTTTGAAAGTTTTGATTTTTGTTAAAAAAATTGACCTTTCTGAAAAATCTGTTTTTTTTTACATTTCGAAATTTTCTGAAAATTTTGTACTTTTTTCCGAACGATCGTAGCTGTTTTAGAGAAATAACATCCCAAAAATTTAATACCATGCTTTTTGGAATTATTCAAATTGGACGCTCCGTTCTCTCAAAAACTGAATTCCCATTTTTGGCACTTTTTGCCCCGTATGTCTCCTTATCAATAAAAATCGAAAGTTCTTTGAATCATTCGAATCGGTTGATCCGTGTTCTCGAAACCGTCGATGAAAAATTGTATCCGCACATAAATGCACACACACATACGTGCAATTTTCTAATGTATGCCAAAATGTTCAAAAATCTCTAAAACGTAGAGAATTATAAAAACTTTCATTTTCAATTTTTTGCGATTATTATAACTTACCCTAAGAAAAATTCAAAAAAATAGAATCGTACAGAATTGTTTTAGATGCTATTTTATTATATCAAACTTATGCAGCTTTTCGAAGAAAAAAATTCACAATTCACCAAAAAATCCGATTTACTAAATTTAATGTTTTCTTTCTAATTTAATTTTGAATAGTTTTAAACAAAACTTGTAAAAAGTAGAAGTATATATAAGAACTCAAATTTTGGGCAATGAATGCAAACATGCGAATTGAAACAAAAATGATC
This sequence comes from Ctenocephalides felis, assembly GCF_003426905.1. NCBI lineage: Eukaryota > Metazoa > Arthropoda > Insecta > Siphonaptera > Pulicidae > Ctenocephalides > Ctenocephalides felis. The sequence continues at coordinate 21,329 of NW_020536993.1, read as the reverse complement.
AAATTCGATTAACTCGAGTTATCTAAATACAGGCAACACATAAAACTCTAAAAATCAGATAGAAAAATTATCTTGATATATATTTTCAAAAAGTAGAATTTAAGAAGTTATTATTATCTCCGTTCCCAGACAAAATCATATTTAACGACCAACTATATATTAACCGAAGTTTTGAAAGTGTTTCTTCAATATTTAATTAAATAGCATTGCTCATTTGAGATATAATTAAACGAAAATTAAATTAAGATTCCACAGGATAATCAAATCCGCTCAGCCAATTTTAATTATTTAATTAAGAAGTAATATCTATTCTTGTTATGAGATTAAATGTTTTGAATTTTGAAATAATTGATAAGAAATAATTTTGATTGAATAATAAATTTATTTTATTTATTGTATCTTTATTTTATTGAAATTACTTATTTAATTGAAATTATGTACGTAATATTGATATAATATATTATACATTTATAATATATATATATATATATATATATATATATATATATATAAATTTCATTAAGGATTTGTTCTATAAAGTTTATTCGTTCTGAAGTAACACAAAACAAGATTACTTTGACAACTTTTCATGATATTTTTAGAGCATTCTTACCATAGATAAACAAGTATAAATTGTTAGCCGAATGATTACTGCCGAATAACCATTGAAAAAAATGGTATTTTAGGAATTTTAAGCGATTTGCAAGATCAAAGATTCAATATTTGATAAAAAAACATACAGATGTCAGAGAATACTTAAAAACAGATTAAGTGTAGTGCCAAATATTCAGTGATTAGTCAGTTTTACAAATGTATTATTTCTATCTTAACTAGATAAGTTTATTTTGTTCTGGCGACCATATTTCAATAATGTTTTGCAAATCAACTAGTCACCAACAGAAATATTTAGCAAAGGTTAAAAAATATTTTTTTTAAAAAAATACTAGAGACGCCAAGTATGTTCCAAATTGACTTATTGACCAGCACTCCAATATGTTCACAGTCACAGAAGTAATCAGAAGATTTGCATCTAACAATAACTACAAAACTAGACTTGAACATCATCTGAACCAACTTACAAAAGATTTGCTTTCCTCAAACATTCCCAGAAGACTCAAAAGAACAAACCCTTTAGATTTAGATAATAAACATGTAATGTAGACTTATTATTAATTTTCTGTATCTTTATCTAAACTATTTTCAAACTTAAAATTACTGACTGGGCAGCATTTTAGGATCTCATATTCACACTTTTGTCAACAAAATTATTGAATGCCTTACCAAGCAGATTGTAATTATAAATATAAAAAAACAAAGTATCAGATATCAAATAACAATTAGTCCAATGAATTAATAATTGATTCTAAAAACAAAACCCTTTAGGTTTTACAAAATATTGTTTACTACTGAATTTTTAGACGTCTTAGAGACTTGCTTTGTCATCTTCAAAGATTATACACTCAGAGACGTATTATGTATCTACAATAAGATGTGTTCAAATAACTGGAGCTTAAACGTCTATCAGAATTTAGCACGTGCGCGCCTGCTCTTTCCATAATTTTCCATCCACTTCCTATTTGATCTGAGCTTCGCAACCCTCCCGAATACCCACCATTGTCTGGGGTCGTGGAAGTACACCGCACTTGCCCTATACAACCCCCTTAAACAGGGTACAATAACCTTCCGATAGGAAAGAATCACTATAGATGGAAGTGATATAAAGTATATATAATAGCAATGAATACCTCAAAAGATTTGGTAAGTAGTAAACGTAGAATAGTGGTTTTGTGCATTAATTTGTTATTACAAATGATTTACCTTTTTATATGAAATATTAAAAAAGCATCATTTTCATTGAAACGATACATGAAAACATGAAAATTCATCATTTTCATTTAAATGATACATACTTTTTCTAGGTTAAGTAAAATGTTAAAACGTAATATCCCTAAAAATTTCGTATCGACTGATGATGACGTAGAATTACGTTCGTCGAAACGCATGGAATAATAAAGATGCTTTAACCCTTTCCACACGAATGTCTCCTCTTCGGCGACATAATACATAATACTTTTACAATTTACGAGTAGAAAGGATTAAACATCTTTACTTTATATTTTTACTTGGTGTTACGCCTCACAAGAATTTAATCGTATTTTTCAACATAAAATTTAACTACTCTTAAAATGTATACTAATATATGAGATCAATATAATGTATGAGACAACATTTTAACAGCACGTTATAGTTAGTCAATTTTATTTTCAAATATAGTGACTAATATTATACATTGGTTCAAAAATACGTAAAAATTATCAATTTCATTTGGATACACTACGTGTTAACTTCCATAACAATTCCATCAATAAAATATAAAAAAATAAAATATTAATATGTTTAGTAAAGGTTAACACTAAACTTATACCCTGACAAAGGTGTAAACAATAAATAACAGTAAATAAGATAGTAAATTAAGTAAAAAAAGATATTTTACAGAAGATAAATTAAATAAGTAGTTGTTCCAACTCTGCTGATGAATATTTCTGACGAAATACCAGATCAAGGATATATGCAATGTTATCTATCAATTGTATCCATAAAATGTATATTTTGCATTGGTTGAATAATTTAGTTACTATTTTATAAATTATTGTCACATATTTATATTTATTATACTAACTTGAAATACTACCAATGGGTAGTATTTTAAAAACTTATTTAATAACTAATCACAACAATTACTGAATGCCTTCTCAGGCAGTTGTAGTATAGATGAAAATAAAAAAAATAAAAAAAAACTGTTTTATAAAATCCCTTTAAATTTAAAAATAAGACATTGGACCTGTTTGCCTCCTCGACGTCGCATTTTATCCCGCCTATTGAATAAAAAGGGACCATGTGCAAAAAATCATATTTTTACAATAGTGAATTATCTGGGAGTTTTACTGAACATTGTCAGATAGCTGTTTTTTGATATGTGTTATTTGTTATTATATAATTGGTTTGGTTTTCACAAAATTGCTCAAAGTCAAACTGGACCTTTTTGCCCCGCTCTACCCTATAGCGAAGCGTCATTAGCTCGTTAAAATTATCCTGATTTTCTGCAAAATAGCTTCTATAAAACATATACATTAACGCTCACAATCAGTAAAAAATGAATAAAATCAAGATTATATAAAATCACGTAGACCGCACCTATGTTTTCAACACCTGTTTTTCACCCTCGAGTCTACGTCATAACCGGCTACGAGCCGTAGCATCACGTTTCCACGACGCGACGCATGAAAACTTTCTACAATTTTCCTTTCATACCAATCATAAGCAATGGAATTGCGTCAAATACAATGTATAGAGATGATTAATACCCTCTTAATGGCATCTTATTGAGTCATTTTCGAAGGAAACGAAATGATAAATAATACATTCATTATTAGTTTCCTTGATAGTTTATTTGATGCTTTTTTATAGTACCAAGTATTGAACAAACAGTGCGATGGTTAAAACTGTATTAATTGACTTTATATGATGGCCTAGAAGAGCTTTGTGTTTTTGCAGTACACAACTGATGCAAATTTTAATACATTATTAATTGAGTCATTTTTATACTCTATTAGTCGCCAGCCGAATAACGTATATTTAAATAATATGATATAATCTAACAAGAAGAACCATAGGTTTACCCTTCCGGGAATTTTTTAAAACTTTAATTAATTATTATATTTAAACTGCTTATCATAGGCCTATAATATTTTAAGGGGTTCAGTTTGACTATCAACCCTATCACCAAGCAAAGTTTCATAAAATCCCGGAAGAGTAAACCTGAAGTTCTCCTCGTAAATAAAATTTATTTCTTACGGTTCTATCTACTGAATAAGTTTCAGTATTTTATGTATTGACGAATATGCTCGTCAACTTTATAATTTTTTGACCATTGACTACTTTTAGATTGCAAGTTTTAGAAAGGAAAAACAACATCTCAAATTTCAAGATATAAAATCAATTTAGTGAAAACTCTGAGAACGCTTGTGACAAATAAAAAATACTAGTATTAAAAAGTGCACATTTTAAACAAAATTATAATTCAATGATATTGCTTAAATATTAGAAACATTCATTGAAGTCATAATTATAAGACCGTTTTCACTCTCGGTTGGGAGTTTCTATAAAATGTAGCAAAACTGTGTGAATCTTAAACCTACTTCTATTTATAATCCCAGCCAGCGACATCTAATCTTAAAACTAAATCTTTGCGTGCAGATTAAAATAGTGATCCATAAAAACGATAACAAATAAATCTTTGCCAAAGAGATATTAATCACGATGAAAGTAAATCCCAAAAATAGACAGCGAATAGAAGTACTGAAAATAAACATCAAACGATCCATATGACTTAGAACGAAATAAATTTTAAGTGAATCATTTAAGTTCCGTGGAACCGTGAAAGATTGTAATTTATAGAAGATGCTTCTTCAACATTTGGTCGAGTAGTATAGAAGATAATTGTTAAATAGGAAATCATGATGTAATGATGAGAAATAATCCTTCAATGGAATATGAGTTTGTTTAGATGAAATTTTAATAAAATTTAAACAAAATTTCTAAAAACATAATTAAAATTGCCAGTTATTAAACAATTATCATATTCACATCATTCAATTTATAAATGTGTGGATTTTTCAAATTAGTATTGAGTATGTTAATTAAAATTATCAAATGTTTGTATATCTAATGAATACAAAAACGGCTAAATTAATATTTACACAACACTATTGAATATATGCATTATTTCCCCATATGCAATACCAATAAATATTATTCGTCATTTTCATGTGAAAAATGTTGTATGAACTTAAAAAGAATTCCGACATTTTTAAGAAAACTATGAAAAAAAGTCTGAACTAATAGAAGAATTCGAAACATTTAGAAAGTACAAAATTAAAGTAATAGGGTTGAACCGAGTTTAAAGGTCCACCACATCTCAAAAACAAGCTAAGTTAAGATTTTTTGACAACAATAATTGAAAGTACAGGGAAAACGATGTATAACTAGCCATCACTTCTTATAACGTTGCTATCGGTAGATAAAGTATTTTGTTTCGTTGGTAATTTTTTGGTTGTGAGCACTGTTGTTTAGTTTACGAGACCTTAATATATTTTTTATGTATACATCATTTAATTGTTTTATAGGCCGTTTTGTTATTTTTGAATTAGATTCAACAGTTTTTTATATAACCTCTACAAAAGCTTGCACGTGGGTAGAGTAAAAAGGACCAACTGAACTTTTACCTTGGCAAAGGTGTAAACAATAAAAAATAGTAACAAAATAGTAAATTAAGTTAAATAAAGCTATTTTTCAAGACATAAATTAAGTAAATAGTTATTCAACTCTGCTGATGATATTTCTGACGAAATGCCAGAACAAGATTATATAAAGTGGATTATCTTTATCAAAAATGTACCTACCCATAAAATTCATTAATTAATTTATTAAATTATTTAATAAGTAACTAGTTAAAATTATATAATTATCAACAAAATATTGTGATTTTATATCGAATGGAAAAACAACTACTGAGTTTTCCAACATGCCTTTGTAGTATACAATGTCCCTTTTCGGCCGACTATTATAAATTCATCAAATTTATTAATAAATTCAATATTGAATGTCCTTTACTGGACAGTTGTAAATAATAGAGATAATAATGAAAAAAAAATCATATTTTGCGTTAGTTGAATATTGCAGCTATTATATAAAATCCCTTTAAAATTAATAATAAGACATTAGGCCTCTGATCGACCCATTTACCCCGTCTATGGGGTAAAAAATACCAAATGACAAATTTTTGAAAAATAGTAAAAAATCACAATTCTACAATGATGAATTAGCTTGGAGTTTTACAGATAATTGTTTGTTTAACATGTGTTATTTGTTGTAATATAATTTGTTTGGTTTGCTCAATATACTTGCTCGTAGTCAAATTGAACCTTTGTGTCCCGTCCCTAATTGTACACTGACTGCTTCAAATTATTCAAAATTAAATAAAAACAATAATATATAAAGTTATAATAGCTTTTATAAGAAATTATGTCTTTTATAAAGAATGTAATAAATATAGTTTAAAAATAAGTCTATTAGCCTGCAATAATAGTTTCAAATTTGAGGAAAAGTGAAGTACGAGAAATATTTGTTTCCGTTTACGTGGGTAAAACTTTTATACAGTATCATAATTTGTGTAAACTCTAAATATCAAAATGAAACAAATAGTTATGAATAAAATCATTAATTATCACCCCCCAATTTCCATGAAATCTTAACCAGAATCACGGGTATAAATTACGCGTTTAATACCCACATTGAGTAACTTCCCAAACCTCGCCCGCCCATCTCTTTCCCCCGCGCATCGTCATCTCTGTCCATTAAACGATCTCGTGTCCCCCCACTCGTGCGTTTCCGACAACCCACGACCCACCCACCGTGAGTCACATGGCCCCTCACTCACCGCGGCTCCGCTCTTAGGTCGGTCCCTCCGGAAAACTCAACAACGCACAATATTGCCTACGACGCAGTCGAGCGAATTCGGGCACACATGTGCATTCGAATCCGTTTATAATGAGCTTGTTTGGGAAAAAATTAGCAGTAATGAAATGCAATAGACAGGTAGGGGGGTTTTAAAAGAGTACAAGTGTAATATAAATTTTATTTACGAAATTATCAATTATAGAAAAACACAATCATTTAATTCTGCGACTAAACAGATATGTACAATTATTAATCAATATAAAATTAAAAGAATTCAGTTATAAAACATTTTTTATACAAAACACTTCAAAAGTGCTCCAAAACCGAAAAGTTTTCCAAAATAACAGTTATTTTTTAGTTTTCTAAACTTCTTATTTTATGATGTAAAAAAATTATTAGTATACTCTTATATACTAATTTACAAATTATTAAAATAAAAAAATTCACTTTCAAAACATTTTTCGATACAAAACAAAATTTTTCGATACAAATACAAAAAATGTATGCTATTCAATGAAAAAAACTTAACGACATATAAATAATAATCATGTATCAATCAAGCAACATGAAAACGATATTCTAACCATATTAGCGTATGTATTAGTATTTTTAAAACAAGGTAACACACCATAAAAACTCGATACAAGTATTCTACTAGGCTGAACAAAAAGAGATTCGAAATAATATAACAATGTAAAAAAGATTATACTAAACTTACTCATATTAATAGATAAATAAGTATGAATTTCGTATTACATCACTTAAAAAGGTAGGGTAGACCGGTGCCCAAAAGTTCAAATTGACTTTGAGCAATTATATTGTGAAAACCAAACCAATTATATAACATCAAATAACATATATGAAACAAACTACTATCTGACAACGTTCCCATACAATTCATCTTTGTACACCTGTTTTTTTACTATTTTTAAAAAATTCGTCACCTGGACCTTTTTACCCCATAGTTGAGGTAAAATGGGACAGCCAGGAGGCAAACAGATCCGATGTCTTGATTTTAAATTTAAAGGGATTTTACAAGATAATAGCTATATTATTAAAACAATGCAAAATATAAATTTCATGAGCACATTTTTTGCAAAGATTACACAGTATATAACCTTGATCTGGTACTTCGTCAGAAATAATCATAAGCAGAGCTGGATTAACTATTTATCTCGTTAAATTGCTTTTTCATCTTAATTTACCTTTTTATTTTACTATATTTTATTGTTAACACCTTTGTCAGGGTAAAGATTCAGTTGGTCGATTTTACTACACCCAAAAACTGTTGAATCCAACTTAAAAATAACAATAAATTAAATAAAAATTACATATACTTAAGAATTATACTGAGGTCTCGTACACTAAATAACAGTGCTCACAACCAAAAAAAAAAAAATAAATAAAAGCCATTTATTCCGGTAGCGACGTTGCTGGATTTAAGGCATTGGTTGGTTACTTTCAAGTATTGTTGTTGAAAAATTAATAATTTTTTTGTTTTCGAGACAATCGTGGTGGACCTTTTTACTAACGTACTTTTAAGCCTTACTCTACCCTACTCTAAATTCCTAATATTTAAAAAAGAATGAATAAACATCTAAAAAATTAACTATAATTAAAATACTAAATATATGAATTTTACTGTTACTGAGCAATTAAATGTTAAAACAAAAACAACGCACTTTCCCAACATTAGTAATTTCTAAATAGTGAAGTATAATAACGATATTATCTTCTTAAATATTTATTTTAATATGAATAAATTTATATCTTGGTAGTAGTTTTCATAAACTTTTCTGACGTAAAAAGTTGTTCATTTTAGAAAGGGATTATTTTGTTCTCGCCTCCAACTTTCACTGCTTATCCTTAAATACATAATTAAGGAACAGAACTCTGATTAAAAGATTAAGATAAGTCAAATACAAACGACCTGTAATTACAGTAACACCACAGTATGATTTCATTTACAATTATTCGTAAATAAATGTTTGGTAAAATCACCTTTGAATATAATTATTTTAAAATATCTTTATATTATATATTATTTTAGAAATACAGAATCAATTTGATACCTATATCTATATTAATTCCTTATGATAAAAAACGTGCAGATTATTTAATCTTTAGTGGTAGAATTGAATAAATATTTATCGTTATTTTATTCTAATACTAGAATACCAATAAATTAAAATAATTTCGTATACTCTACACAAAAAATCTTAAAACTAGTCAACATGAAGTAAAAACTGAAGAGTATAATCATAAAAGTTTTCGTCAAAAACGAGCATTATATAAATAGAAACTATTATAAATTCATTAATACTACATTTTTAATAGTTGTTAAAAATGACAATACTATAGTGACAAAAATATTATAAATAATTACGAATAAATGTTTTACAAGGTGTATTGTTAATGTTAAGTTAGATAAATTAGATAGTTTCATATAATTTCTATAATATCCTACATGTCGGTAGAGTAAAAAGGACCAACTGAACCCTTATCCTGGCAAAATCGTAAAAGTTAAAAAAATATCAAAGAATTAAATTAAGAGAGAAGCAAGTAATTTTAAAAGAGAAATTAAATAAATAGTTATTTTAACTCGGCTGATGAATATATCTAAAAGGTTTACTGTGTTGTCTTATCTATGTAAAAAATGCATCCATGAAATTTATATTTTACATTGGTTGAATAATATAGCTACTATTTTGTAAAATCCCTTCAAACTTAGAATAATTAACAAATATTAAATTTGTTTGCTCCCTGGCCGACCAGGTGATTTTTTTTTAAAAAAGAAAACAGCAAAAAAACACATTTCTGCAATGATAAATTAGCTGGAAGTTATACTGAACATAGTCAGATAGTTGTTTGATGTGTTATTTGTTGCGATATAATTGATTTGGTTTCCACAATATAATTGCTCAAAGTCAAATTGGACCTTTGTACCTCTCCATATTCTATGAAACGGCAAACTTGTGTGAATATGTTTCGTATAGATGATTTTAACATTCAAAGCAATTACAAACTCATTATATATAATATATATATATATATATATATATATATATATATATATATATATACGTATATATATATATTCATAAGCATTATTCATCAGTATGATAGATTCCTGCGGCATTCTGTTGCAATATAATTTAAAGTGTGATATGCAAACTAATTCAATGTGCCAGTCAGCTCAGCATTTGCATAAAATACGTCTTAACCATTGTTAAATCCTGCATATAAGCCATTTGTCTATGCGTAGCAGAGAGGTAGAGGTATTTCTAGGTCAGTAGATTGGACCGTAAACTCGGCTTGTGAATGTAACTATAAATTATCTATATAAATTATAAATTATACGATCGATGCATTAAAGGAATGAAAAAACTATAGACCACATTGAAAAATGATCTGTAATTAATAGGTTGTTTAAATGGAAACAAACCAAAACAGATGATTTTTAAGGTGAGTTGCTTGCTTGAGATGTGTATTAAATTATGAAAAAACTTCTTCGAAAAGAGATGGCATAGTTTGAAATATATAAAAATAATACACATCAATAATGATAGGCAGGATATTGGTGATGCAATATGACTCATCATGGAAATTTAAATACCCAATAGTTTTAATATCACTTATTTGGAGTAGGTAAGAATAATTTTAAATATATTAAATATGTAGCTCTGAATCAATACTAAAAAATATAGTATAAAATAACCATTCAGTTTTCACTAAACCTACATGATCACTAATTTTTTCTATCAAAAAGGCAATCCATAGCTGAGAGTATTCTTACCAAATTTTAGTTAACGATATAAAAAATGATTTAGAAAAAAAATATAATAAATTCCAATCATATGGGCAGTCCATTAATCAGGTGAAAACTAAAAGGGAAGGAAAGGTTTGATTTTGATTTGAAAGGGTCTCTTAAGATATCACGCGTAACCTGAATTTAAAAAACGATCCAAAATGTTCCAAAAAATTACAAAGATTTTAGGACCTTTTTCCAGATATAAAAAAATATTCGTGATGTTGGGAGGATGCTTGAGGTGATTTTAACCCCACCACGTATCACCAATGGGGGTAGAAAGCCTCAAATTCTCTAATCCCGATCACGTGATTAATGGACACCCCATAGATGTAAGAACAAGAATTCAACCAGGTAAAACTAAACATTTTAAAGAATTTGTTGCTTAAGAAGATGGTACGAAGTTAGTTACATTTCTTAATGAAATATATTTAATTTTCCCAATATTTTAGGAAAACACAAAAAATGAATAAAGACAATATCATAAAGAAATAAAAATGAATCAAAAAAACTTTATAAATATTGTATCGAAAGTAATACAAAAACACCCGGTACGCCAGAATGGTTTTTGTTTTAAAATGTAAAAAAAAGTCAACAACAGTAGTAATAAAAAATTTAAATAATTAAAGGTGATATATAAAATTTATGTGCAATTAAAACTAAAAGAAAATTAAACTTATTCAAAGTGAAAAAAATGCAATCTCTTAGCTGAACATAAAAATTGAAAATTATAGAAATATATATCCTATTTATCTAGGGATGCATTAAAACCAAACTAATAACATAATAAAATATTTCTAGACAATTGTAAAATGAAGTGGGAACATATGTAACTTCTAGACATATCTTAGGTATAATATAAAAGCGTTGCGTAGTATTTAATCCCAGGGCTATATAAGCACTATCTCTATATTTATAATTAAACACCTATTCAGGGGTAGATAACGTCAGAAATAAAATCTGTTAACATAAAATATTATTTATTTTGATAAATGAATTTTTTTAGACGCCAATTCTTGGATAAAATAGATATGATATAGTAATGTTATGTTACGGGTCTATAATCGTATGAGTTGGTAGTAACGAACTCTCAAAAAGCTATGTATTTGCTGTGCGATTAGACTTTTTATACATTAAACCTAACTTCACGTATGCGTTATAAAAGAAACATCAGAAAGCACTTATGATAAAATTGTCATTTGTTATTTGTGCGTTTTGGAGGTTAGGTTTTATGCGTCAAATGCCTCATCACACTGCAAATACATACAGATTTTTACAGTTGGTGACTACGAGCTCATACGATTATAGACCCGTAACTTAGCATTACCATAATATTTCTATTTCAGCCAATAATTGGCAACTCAATTCAAAATTAATCACCTGCTTTAGAAGATACATAGAGCTAAAGTCTTGCAACCAGAGTCATAACTTTTGCAATACCAACACATCTTAATAGCCGCTATTTCAGTAGATTCTTACCTGAAAAGAAAATAAAATAATTATTTTAACAATTTCGATTTGACAACAAAATTAGATCTTTTTTAAAATATAATTTGTCTAAAAGAACGAATAAATAAAATTCCAAAAAATGTTTTCATGCAACCAACAACAAAATGTATTGTATTGTAACAAAATGTATTTATATACCAATATCAAAAGATTTTATACCTTTTGGCCAAAATTTTGATATCTGAATCCATTAAATTATTAATCAAGTTAAATGTACATAAGGCTCGGCTATCCCTGGTATTATGCTCCATATATAAAACCGCATCATGAAAAGCGTCATATTATATTCTGACAATAAGCATTAACTTTATACCCGATGTAGAACTGCTGCGTCTTTCTGCGACTCATATTATCGTGTTTCTATATAATTAAAAAGTTTGCGTACAGTATACAGTATTACAGTGGTCATATAAATAAAATAAACCGCCTAGGAAACAATGTTATCTAATGTACGCGAATCAGTTCTATGTAGTAATATAAAATCATGTCAACTCTTGAGAAAGAAAGATTTTCCTTTATAGTAAAGGAAATATTGTGTAATTAAATATTATAAAAAATAAGTAGTCTTTGTAATAGACTCAGAAAAAAGTTTGAGAGCATAAAACAAGAAATTCTTTCTTAATATAGCTAAATTCTAATGTAATTTAACAGATAAGTATATAATAAATAATGGGTAGTATTGTCCTAGGGTCGTTTCAAAAATTAGTTTGAAATCATAAAACCATAAATTTATATACATCTTTCTTAATATAGCTTAATTTTAATGTAATTTAGCAGATAAGTATATAATGGTTCCTAACCTGTGGGGCGCGTACCGAACTTTCCAAAATACTATTTTCGAAAGTAAACCAAAAAATAATTATTTTTGTAATTGTAATTATTATTGTGTAAAAAAAAAATAATTATTTCTTACACATATTTTTACATAATACTGCATATAAATTTGTTTCCTGATAATATCAGTTGAGTATTCATAAAATAAAATTGTTGAAAAAATCAAAGGAGGCGCAACATTTTTTTTTTATTAGAGCGGGGGGGGGGAGGTCGTGGTGCAAAAAAGGTTGGAAACTACTGCCCTAAGGCATGTCCGTGAGCTGAATTAACCTCCAACTCGATTGAGGGAAGAATAGTGCGAGAGATTTCACATTGCCATTCCATACCGCTATGGAATTGGGCTATTATTGGAAACATTTTTTTTAACTTCCTGTAGGGTAATTAACATCCCATATGGTAAGTTATAGTAATCGTCCAAAAATCAAAAAAAAATTTTTTTTGCTCATTTTTGCGTTTCAGAGGTTTTTGAATATTACAGCATACTTAAGAAAAAATAATATATGTGTGTGTGTTCTGTGTGGATACAATTTTTCGTCCACGATTTCAGGCGCACGATTTAACTGATTTGAAATATTCAAGAAACATTCGATTCCTACTGATGAGAAGAAGTGGTGATTAGTTTTTGGCAAAGGCAAGTATAGCCATTGAGGAGATACGAAACAAAAAATGCAGAAAATAGAAATCTAGTTTTTGAGAGAACGGAGCATCCGATTTGAATGATCCAAAAAACATTCAATTCGTAATGATGGGGAGAAGTGGTGATTGCTTTTTGCCAGAGGCAGGTCCAGCCGTTACGGAGATACGGAGCTGCCGAGAAAAAATAGCAGGTTTTGAGAGAACTAAGCATCCGATTTGAATGATTTAAATAACTTTCTGCTTGTGTTGACGAAACTATTGCTTTTGAGAAAACAATTTTGTTTTTTTTTTATTTCTAAAAAAATATTTTTTCTGAATATCGAAAATAATTCGGAATATAATTTTAATTCTAGCTAAAGTTTTAACGCTCACTTATATACTTCAAATAAATAATTTTAACTTTGCAATTTAATTTATATAATTCTTATGAATATTATACAATGTCCTTCATTTTAAATTCGATTAAGTTTTGTTTATTTACTTTTCTGTAAACATATATAAGTTACAGTATTTATAATAATTTATTTAAAAACAAGTAATATTTCTCGAATATTTCATTACGGTACGGGAAGTTCCAGCAATTTGCTTAAAGACACTATGCCATACGTACTAGTTTCATGTTTTTTACATTTCCAAAAATATATTTTTTTTGAATATCAAAAATAATTCGGATTTTAATTTTAATTTTAGCTAAACTTCTAAAGCTCACTTATATACTTTTGTATTATTTTAACATATTTGTTTTATTTATATTGTTTTAACTTTGCAATTCAGTTTATAAAATTCTCAGAAATATGAGATAAAATCCTTCATTCTGTTGTGCCAATTTGTAGAATATGATAAATTCAGAATAAATAAAAGACTTGCGTACACATTACATAAAATATATTTATAAACAATTAGACAGAATTTTCAATGAAATGGAAGTGTTTGCTATAATGGTTGAATTGAGACTGATGATGAACTGCCCCTTGCTCCTCTGTGGCGGAAACAGTGTTGCCAAAGGGGTAGCACAGTGTTACCAATACTTTGGTATTACCACATGTTGTTCCATAATAAGGGACTCCGAGAGATGGCATAACAATTCTAACTCCGCTTCATCAAGTTTTCTTATTTACTTCTCATATCAATATATATGTATATACATATATATGTATATACATATAAACGTCGTCGTCCAATTTATAAGCTCTTATATTTAATAGTAAATATTCCTCTAATATTTCATTACGGTACGGGAAGTTCCAGAAATTTGCTTTGAGGCACAATGCCATGGCACCACTACTTTTTATATTATTCCCGGACCATCTAATAACACTAACAGGGTAACTTTTAATTCGAATGTCCCACCCGGTTAACAAGTGCGTAGTAGTTTGACCCTCTAAAAAAGGAAAGGGCGCATCATTCGTGCGCAGTTTGCTTTTTATTGCTATATCAAATTTTGATCGCGTTTGCAATTTCGTAAATAGATCGAACATCAAAACAAATGAACTACATAATAATATTATTATTTAGGTAATACGAATTTATCGCGTTTGCCAGCAAACGCATTTCCGATATAACGACTTATCAAATTATTACACACGATCTGCCTACATATAGTTGTATTTTAATTCATTAATGATGTAATTAAAAACATCACAAAATTATTGCATTGGATAATAAAACCCACTGAATGCAATGTTCATAATTTTATGCTTATATTTATTTAATGCATAGATTTTAATGCTTTAAGCACATGAATTGTTAAGTGTGAATTATATATACAAACATATATTTGTTTGAAGAATGATTAATAAAATTTAAATAAATGCAGATCTAAAAAATATCCTGGTGATTTATAATTCGTTGCACATGTTTATTTGAAATAAGTATGGTATGTGCTCAAATTTAAAACAACCCTAAACACTATATAAAACATATTAAGTATTTCATCGATTTCATTGATTTTAAACAAGCCAATTGAGAAATGAATTAGTTCTATAAATTATTGTAAAAGAGGTTATAAATAAAATATTAATCTTCGACTAAAAATATCTGACTCTGGTAAATTATACTCTTGAGAAATGAGAATTAGACTCGCATTTCTTTTATTCGTAGTTCTAGATCCTATCTAACTAAAATTCTAACTTTTCTAACCAGAATATCATTATATTGTTATACCACAATATTTCACCAGAGTCTTGTTCTAATTCTAATAGTATTAGATCCTAACGGGATTCTTACCAGAATCTCACTGGATTCTGACTAAATTCTTATTATATTCAAACTAGCGTCTTTTTAGATTATAATTGTTTTTTTGCCAGGATCTTACTACATTTTGAATGAATTCTTATTAGATTATGATTACATAGGATACATATTAGATTCAAACTAGATGCTTGGTAAGTCCGTACCAGTTTCTTATAAGATTTTTCCCGGATTCTCATTAGATCCTTTGTGGATTCTTACCACAATCTTATTAGGCTCTTACTACAGTCTCTCCATTCCTTGCTTTGGACTCATTTAACTATTCAATAAATCTGTTCGAAAAACTATTAGTTTTCGTTATTCATTTATTATTATTATTTGCTTTTATTTTAAATCAATATACTACGGGCATCATTTTATTCAAGATTCTATTCTTTATTTTGTGCTCTTTGTATTAAATTTATATAATTCATTACTGTTACTAAATATTAATTATTTAGCAGTTGCATCAAATATAATAATTAAAAAAAATATTATTGATAATTAGAATTCAAAATTAATATTGTAGTAAATAAAAATTACCAATTAACAATTTCATTCTCGTGAATCAAAAGTAAAAATTTGATATCTATACAAATTTACAAATATTGCAATTTGAACCAAAATTGTTACAATGTCAACATTATGTTTGTTATTCAATAACAAACCTAAAATTGTAATTAGATATACGGTGAATTATAAACAATAGTCATATTTCACAAAGCAAAATAAGCGTGTGAATTCGAATATAAATTGCTATCTGCGTTATATGTATTAAAATAAACTTGCTTTGTTGACAATTTAAAAATGCTAATTTCATAGAAAAAAGCTATCAATGTTGTTTTAATTCTGCAGTCTAATTTTGTGGTGTTATATTGAACTATTTTATGCTATTCTAAGAACGAGCTGTATGGATTTACTTATATGATTTTTTATACATAAATCGTAAAATAGTTGATATAAAAATAATTATATGTATTTTAAAAAATTTAATAGTCTTATTTGAAGTAATAATAATTGAGAATCAGAGTCCGCGTGTTAGGCCCATTCACAACGTTTTGCCGACGGCAAACGCTCATGCTGCGAACAATTCTAACAAGATTCCTACGTTTTTCTCGGCAAATTGTTTAAAAAATCGTATCAATAGTAATAAAAATACTTAACACAAATCTAACTAGTGGTGTATGGCATCGTTCCTTAAGGCAAATTGCTGGAACTTCCCGTACGTTAATGAAATATTCGAGAAATATTAAATGTTTTCAAATATATTATTATAAATAATGTAACATTCAGTATTTTTATTTTATAAAAAGTGAATAAACATATAACTGAAATGAAGAACATTGTCTAATATTTCTAAGTATTATATAAACTGAATTGCAAAGTTAAAATTATTTATTTAAAATATATAAGTAAGTTTAGAACTTTAGCAAGAATTAAAATTAAAATCTGAATTACTTTCGATATACAAAAAAAAATTGAAAAAAATCCCAAAAGCAATTATTTCGTCAATACAAGCAGAAGGTTTTTTAAATCAACCAAATCGGATGCTTAGTTATCTCAAAAACTGCCATTTTTTGCACATTTAGCTCTATATCTCCGAAACGACAGGACCTGCCTTTGCTAAAATCTAATCACCACTTCTCCCCAACATTACGAATTGCATGTTTTTTGGATCATTCAAATCGATTGATCCGTTCTCTTAAAAACTGACATTTTTAGCACTTTTTGCTCCATATCTCCACAGTAGTTGAACCTGTCTTCGTCAAAAACTAATCAGCTCGTCTCCCTCATCAATAGGAATCAAATGTTTTTGAATCATTCACAAATCGTTTAATTCGTATGCCCGAAATCGTCGACGAAAAGTTGTTTCCACACATACACGCACCCGCACACACACACATCCATTTTTCCGGAGGTATGCCAAAATGTTCAGAAAGATTTGCCCCCTACTTTCAAATATTTTTGTTAAAACATTCCTAACTTTACTTTTTTTGAGATATCGGTGGTAGACCTTCTTACCCGCGAACCTTTGAGTCTCGTTCTAGTTCTACCCTATAAATATTTTTTATCATTAATGAATTAATATATTATTAAGCAAAAAATGTTTTGATTTAGGAACAGAAACATATCAGTATGTATTCTTATATATTATTATGTATATGATGTGTGTATATTTTTGTATTATACATTATATTATAGTTGATTTTCAAATAGATTTCAATGAATACACATTAGACAAATGGATATTTTCCGAAAACCTATTCAGATTTTAGCATTCTTTTTAATAATTGAACTTTAGAACATAATACCCATAATAATTTTTTATAATCGATGAATAATTCAATAACAATAAATGAGCTATTCAACTATAAAACGATTTGATTTAACTGATGATTTGGTTTTAATTATATATATATATATCAATTTTGGGTAATCTAAACAATATTTTTTGTCATTTTATAACAATTAAATATAAGAATGCTAATAAATTGATTAAATAATTATATACTACATACATAAACATATAAATCACTGAACATTATCATTATTAAATTATAACAGATCAGTAACAATAATTGAAACATCGTTTTAATTGTTATTTATTTCTGAATCCCATCATTAACGAAAACCAACTGCACATTTTGTTTCATTCGGAAATACATTTAATTAGCTTATTTCACAATGAAATCACTTTATATCAATGAAAAAAGTCATCAATTAGCATCTTTTTAAACATCAAAGGAAAATGATCAAATATATAGAGATCTCGCAGATTTGCTTATATTGAAAATAAATCGTTTTGTGTATATAATCAGCATCAGAAACAAAATTTGTATCGAAAAAACAAACGCAACATTTTTCAGATAAAATATTTATTAAGCTATTTATAGTAGTCACTTTGCTAAAAATATAACAACCAAATAAAAAAATAAATATTTAATATCAAGAGTAAAACAAATTCAAATGTTTTTCAGTAGAGTTATGTGTAATCTTTGAGTATAGTATATCGCATTTCTAAACATGTTATTATGAATACCTTAAATATTTATTATGTATTATTCAAAACAACATATATAGGTTTTAAAATAAATTCTTATATTAAATAAATTACAAATAGGAATATGAAATTAATTTTTGTAGTCTGTCTAATGATGAAAGCAAAATTTATAAATTCAATACCAATCAGCCTTGTCGGTAAAAAATTAAAAAAATTCATAAACAAACTTGAAAAGGCAAAATGCGAGTACAACTCATTAACTAAGGGTTTGGTACTAATTATAATAAAATATATTATAGGAAAAGCTTCGAATGTTAATTTTTGTTGCAGAAGAGACATCGTAGGATCTTATTTTTTAATGATTAATTTTTCACCACATTTTGAAATATTAAATGTTTTCAAATAAATTATTATAAATACTGTAACATTGTCTAATATTTATAAGAATTAAATAAACTGACTTGCAAAGTTAAAACTATTTATTTAAAGTATATAAGTGAGCTTTAGTACTTTAGCCAGAATTAAAATTAAAATCAGAATTATTTTCGATATATAAAAAAAAATTTTTTTTCCAAAAGCATTTGTTTTGTCAACACAAGCAGAAAGTTTTTTGAATAATTTAAATCGGATGCTTAATTCTCTCAAAAACTGCCATTTTTTGTACATTTAGCCCTGTATCTTTGAAATGGCTCCACCTGCCTTTGCCAAAAACTAATCACCACTTCTCCCAATCATTACAAATTGAATGTTTTTTGGATCATCCAAATCGGATACTCCGTTCTCTCAAAAACTCGATTTCTATTTTCGGCACTCTTTGCTTTGTATCTCCGTAACGGCTGGACCTGTCTTTCCCAAAAACTAATCAGCACATCTCCCTATTAATAAGAATAAATTTTTGGAACCATTCAAATCGGTTGATTCGTGCGCCCGAAAACGTGGGCAAAAAATGCGGACACACAAACACACACACATCTATTTTTTTTAGGTATGCTGAAATATTCAGAAACCTCTGAAACGTAAAGATATGCAAAAAATTTCATTTTCGATTTTCGGCCCATTACTATAACTTACCCTACGGGAAGTTTAAAATATAATAATAATGTTCTTTCTCTACTACATATTTTTGACCAAATTATAACGTCAATTTATAATTCAAATAGTTTCGCCCCATATCGAGATAGGAAATACTGTAATAATTCTTATAATTAAACCACTTCTCCTAAGCCTATACAATTTCAATAAGTAGGTTTAAACTAACAACTCTATCACCATGCAAAGTTTTATCAAAATCTCAAACTAGTACCCCTGATGTTCTCCTTGTTCAAAAAATCGCGTAAAAAAATTATAACTAAATTGTTTTATTAATTTTTTGATCAAATCATTAATCCATAAAAAATGTAAATAACTAATAAATGCCAAAATCAACAAATAGAGAATTCATAATTTCTTTTATCTACTGCTCGTATATTACATGAACAAACCGATATCCATCATAAACCGCACAGTTATTTCAAAATCGATAATTGTTTAATTAAAATTTTGTTTACTGTTATTCAATTAATTCCGGCATCGTTGTGACAGTATTCTCATTTAAACACAAATTCACAATTTGATTAAATATACTGGTCGGGACGTATGTCGGAATGAAATTGAATCAGTTCCATCTAATTTCGGCTGAAATTATCCTCAAAATGATACAAAATAATTAAACTGATGTTTTCGTCATATTGACTATAAGAAATTTTTTCGAACCTTTAGATAATGAATTATGAGATTTTCTTTAATCAATTTAGTTAACTTTCCTAAATATATGGAACTAAAAGAAATTCCTCTTTATTGGAGCGTAGCTACTACAATTTGAGTATTGTTTCCCAGTAAAATTGAAACATTTCAGAAAAAATGAAAATTAAATCCATCTGTATTAAATTTATTCTTCAGTTTCATAAAACCAAATTATTTCGTATACATTGTTTTTCTCATTATAAAATCCAATACCAAAGTTAATGAGATCAAAAGTTAGTGATAATCAGAAAAGAATAATTCTGAAATGTACCCGCCGCTTTTAATTAATATTATGTTATGCTTCAACAAATCGATTGTATTAATATAATTAAATAAATTTCATCATGATCATGTAAAATAAATATTACGAACGTAAAATTTAAAACTAAACTATTTTAAAACTAAAAAAAATGTTTCCCCAATAATAAATAGCTGTTTCCAGCAGAATCCACGATGAACAAATTTCCCTCGCCAGTAAAAGTTTCTTCCTTCATCAATATTAGGAACGAGCTGGTCTAGTTTCTTATAAATGCAAAGTATAAAGTTATTAATAACTATTGTTCTGTTGAAATATTTTGTTCGCAAGAAAAATAAATGTCAGAATTTATGTATTCAACTTTAGTTTGAACCAATTTGCTACGTCTCCAAGCAACTTTAGGTTCAAAAAGCAAAGCAAATTGCTTCTCACCTTCTCGAAAGCGCGACATAAATGCAAAATACATATGTTATGTGTATTTAAATTTTTTTCTTTCTTTTTCATGTATTCCTTTCAAGAAATGTATGCCAGTACATACTTGAGCAATAAAAATCAAGACAGAGTTTAGTTTTACAATAAATTAAGTTGTAGTTCGAGAGTGAACCTTGACAGAACCAACTTTAAACTTCCAAAATTTTAGTGGATAGGGCAGGGCGGGGGGCGGGGCTTCAAGTAAACTATTGTACTATGTTTAATAAAATTCCCAGTTTTTCCTAATTATAGAAATGTGTCTATTTACTATTTTTCGAAATTTT